>NW_006921821.1:2085787-2107695 GCF_000298275.1 Orycteropus afer afer
TCTGCTAGTTGGGGTTTAGTCTACTTCTGAATCCTTCTCTTCAAGGCTCAGGGGTCCAAGAATAACTTCTGTGTCTGTGTCAATTGGTTTTCCTTTTCTTTGTTGAAGAGGGTCTGTGCAGTCCTTCTATCTAGTCCGCCATCTTCCGCTCCCTCGCCATTATCTTTTCAATAGCCTCATATGGATGTGAAAGTAGGCAATGAGTAGAAAGACTCTAGAAGAATTAATTCATTTGAATTATGGTGTTGGTGAAGAATATTGACTGTATCATGGAATTCCAGAAAAATGAACAAATCTGTCTTAGAAGAAGCACATCCAGAATTCTCCTTAGAAGTAAGAATGGCCACACTTTGTCTCTTGCACTTTGGTCATGTTATAAATTAGAACTAGTCACTGGAGAAGGAGTTCTGGTAGGGTAGTGCCTAAGGCACTTGAATGCTAACCAGGAGGCTGGCGGTTCAAACCCACCAGCCATTCCTCAGAGCGAAGGCTGGGCAATCTATTTCTGTAGTGATACTGCCTCAGAAATCCAAGGGTGGGTCACTATGAGTCGGGTCTGACTTGAAGGCAAATAACAACAACAGTTGCTGGAGAAGGATATCATACTTGGTGAAGTAGAGGGTCAGTGACAAAGGGTAAGGGCCTAAATTAGATGGTAACACAATGGCTGCAACAATTGCTCAAGCATAACAGTGACTGTGAGAATGGCGCAGGATTGAGCAGTGTTTCATTCTGTTGTATATAGGGTCTCTTTGAGTCAAAACCAACTTGAAGTCAAAGCCAACCAAAAACAACAACAACACAGAAAACCATTCTCTGTTAAAACAAGAGATCAGAACATGTTTTTCTCAACATCTTCCAATAGGTCTTCACTGAGAATAAAGGCCCTTATAAAGGTTACTGCACCCTATATGATTTCACTTACTTTCTCACTGACTCTCTGACCTTACCTCCCAACATACTCCCCCTTGCTTATTCTGTTCTAACAACATTGGCTTCTTTTCTGTACCTTTGTACACCTCAAGATTTACAGTTGTTGTTCCCTCTGTCTGGAATCTCTTTCCCTTGATACAGTCATGGCTCACTCCTCTCCTCCTTTAATTATGTGAGCAAAAGTGATCTCACCTGAGGCCTTCCTTTGCCACTCTGTTTGCAAATTTTAACCCCTTTCCACATTCACCAACTTCCCACCCCCTATTCCTTGCTTTTGCCAATCCTAATCCTGTACTCCCTAGCTATCTTCCAGCTTCATCTTCCCCTGTAGTAAGTTCCTTATTTTCTTTATAGTCTCTCTCTCCCACTGGAAAATAAGTCTCACAAGAAGGCATTTTGCTAATTTTGTTCTCCAGAGCTTAGAGCACTGCTTGGCTCGAAACAGCTGCTTGTCTCATATTTGTTATATGAATGAGGAAATATTCAGCATCAACATATGCACAGACCTCTGGGTGCAGTTTGTGCCACTATGAATGCAGGTGCACTGAGAGGAAGGGGCACACAGAGGTGGAGACCAGCACTAGAGTATGAATGGATCTTGGCCTGTGGTCATTGCTGTGATACAATGCTATTATGTATGGCTCCTCTAGTTATAAACCCTTACTTATTTCCTCTGAACTTGGCATTTCCTGTTTTTCCTCCCATAGATACTACTTAGGTTTTTATACATAATAACAAATTTCTGAATAATTTTTATTGTATACATTTTTCTCTCACCTTGCCATACATTTTTTCTTAGCCTTTTAACACACCCCAAAATACACACACCACTTTATAGTAGAAACCTCATTTCATTAACTAGCCCAGGGATAGCATTGGCATTTATTTCCTTATAAATTCCTCTTTTTGGGACTCTGTCCTTTTTACCTACCTACCTGATTTGTCTCATCTCAATAAATTGGTACAATAAATGAAAGCTTAAAATATTTTTTCTAAAAAAAGTTTATCTTCATTGTTTAAAATCTGGAAAATTATACAGAGGATAACAAACAAACAAGCAAACAAAAACTGATACTCATGATATTACCATTCAGAATAATAACTGAAACATTTGAGGATATTTTTCTCTAGTCTTTTTTTAAACATTTATTTTAAATAAAATTTAGATTTACTGTATATGTAAACCTTTATCCCTATGTCCTTAAAATTTGTCAAAAAACATGGGTTTTAATGACTAAATAGTATTTGGTCATATGGTTGTACCATCATTTATTTAATTATGTTGTTATTATTGAAAATTCAGGTAGTTTGCAAATTTTTCACTGCTATTTTATAATCTCGTGATGTCTATCTATAAATCTGCATTGTTGTTGTCATTGTTGCTACGTGCAGTCGAGTCGGACCAGACTCATAGTGACCTCTCCTTGCTTTTCTGAGGCAGTATCACTATGGAAGTAGATTGCCCAACCTTCCTTCCGAGGAGTGGCTGGTGTGTTCAAACCAATCTGCATTACATTGGAAAATTCTTTGAGAAGAAATTCTCAGTAGTACTGGATTAATTGGTATATGTGTTTACAAGCGTATTGATGTAAACTATAAATTACTTTCTAAAAAAGATTGTAGCAATTTCTTTTTCCAGAAAATGCATGAAGATGCCCTTTTCACTGTACTCTCACTAGTTTTCAAAAACCTCAAACCAAACTCTCTGCCACTGAGTTGTTTTGTCTCATACTGACTCCTCCCGTTAGGTTTCTGAGGCAGTATCTGTATGGAAGTAGACTGCCCAATCTTCCTTCCGAGTGGCTGGTGGTTTTGAACCACCAGGCTTCTGGTTAGCAGTCAAGGGCCTTAGGAACTACACAACCGGAGTTCTCAAGTCAGTGTCAATTTTATTGAAAAAATAAACAGTATTTTACTTTTTACATTTGCCTTTTATTGCTTTTTAATGAAGTTGAAAAAGGTTTAGTACATATATTTGTCATTTGTATTTCCTCTTCTGTAAATTGCCTGTTCATGCACTTTAACAATTTTTTTAATTAAAATCTTAGTGTGTTATAATGGATTTGAAATGGATTATATTAACCATATCAACCATTTGTTGTTCAGCAAAATATTCCACCTTGATATAAAATAAATCTTTTTTGCTTCCATTTTCACCATTTCTCCCTCCATTCGTCTCACTTTGCATTGGCTCTCAACTTCCACTACAACACCTAATTCCTGCCCACCTTCAAGGTGGAAGTCCCTGGCACATAGCCTCTCTTTTGGTCCACAGTAACCTCAATCTTCTCTCAACTCCAATACAACCATTATTCTCACCTCCTCCTGTCTTACTAAATTAATCACCTTTCAATATGTATAATGCCTCCTGATATCCATGAGGTAAGAAACCATTTCTCATTTCACAGATGTAGCGTGTTACTGCCAAACAGTAGTGCTTCTAATCATTAGACACTCTAAACATGCCAAAACATTAGCACAGACTTAAATATTTTTGCAGTTTTCCTCTTATTGAAATATATTTTCTCTAAGAAGGAAAGTGTCATCAAATAGAAACAAGTCTCAGATAACAGAAATTCATTATGCATCTAGATGCAATTATTTTATATTACAAAATACAAGCTGACATGATGTCCTGAGATGCACAAGTAAGTAATTATGTATGAAAGCTGTGTGTAAATGGAAATATTTTTGGCAGACATGATATCCACTGAACATGTTTTATTGGTAGTGGATGTGTCAAATTATTTTTCTAACTCAAGCATAACATATCATTCCAAATATAACTATACACAGATTATAGCAACACAGCATACTGCTGTACTCTAAAATGGAAAAATATTGAAAATTATAGTATACATGATCAATTAAATGTATAATAAAGAAAGAAAATCCAAAGAACTATTCTTATTAATAAAAACCATATGCATGTTTGGTATACATTTCTAAAAATGAAATCACATCAATTTATAGACATATAGATAGATATGTAAGAACAATAGAGATGTTTATTTGGAAAACCTGCAAAATGGCCTAATGGAATTTTTTTTTTTCATATCAAATGGTTACATTTAATGAATTTTCCTTCTGTGAATAGAATTTACATCAACGAGAAATGACTGTTGCTTTGTGTATTAAGTACATAGAGTTCTTAAAACAGTCTATTCAATGGATGACTTAATATTTCTGCTTTGAACTTTAGATCACATTCTTAATTTTTTTTTATGATGAACATATTTTCCTCCTAAGGCTAGAAATGTTTCTAATTGTCAAGCAAATCAAATAAACTGAACTCATTTAGCGACACAATGTTTTGGTTGATAAGAGCGTAAAAGCAAATCTATTAAACAAAAACAAAAACACCAGCACTTAAACAGCAACTTAAACAGTAAAGTATCATTTTATGCTTGAAAACATATATAAAATGAATAGAATCTGGCACAAGCTAATAACCCAAACTCTTTCCAAAGTTTGGTCACAAAAGCAGATAAAACAGAAAGAAACTCAAAAAGTATTCACTAACTCACTGATGTCCACCGACTCATAGCGACCCCTCTTTGGGTTTCTGAGGCGGTATCACTATGGAAGTAGATTGCACGGGTTTTCCTTCCAAGGAGTGGCTGGTGGGTTTGAACCACACCAGCAGTTAGCAGTTACATGCCTTAGGCACTATGCCACTAGAGCTCCTAAGAGGATATAAATTCTCAAAAAACAAACAAACCTGGTTTTATGATGTCAAACACTAGATTTTTTAGGTTCTCACATAAGAATGACTTATGAAGAAGAGCTCTCAATCCAGCCATTTTTTGTAGAAGTCCACATGCAGTTTTTGACAACTTTTAAGTAAAGCAAAGTACAAGAACATGATCTTCCTTACCACAATACTTTCAATACTATGCCATTAACGGTGCTCCTTCCCAATGCAGCCATTAGGCTCTGGGCTACTGCCTTTCATTTCTGGGTCATTTGTCTTCCCTAAAACTGTAGCTCACATCAAGGTATAGTCTTCTTCTTCTTCTTCTTCTTTTTTTTTTTTTAAATATATTTTCTAAGATGCTATTGTGTTTTCAAAACTAATCTTCCTTCTATTTATATAGCAACAAAAAAACCTACTGAGGTATTTCACAAAACAATGGCCCAAAAATAAGAGCAAACTAGTTAGCACTGAATGGACTCGGATTCACAGTGACTCTGTGTTTTTCAAAGTAGAATTGCAGTTGATGGGTTTTTAAGGTGATGACCTTTTGGAAGCAGATTGTCAGGCTTTTCTTCTGAGGCACTTCTGGGTGGATTTGAATTGCCAACCTTTCCATTAGTAGCTGAGCTCTTAATCCTTTACACCAGTTGGAGATTCCTCAAAGGACAATAACTATGTCAAAAAATATCGTATCTTGGGGGCTGCTACTGCTGAAACTACAAGAAAGAAGTGAGGAATAATGACTACACCTCTACCCCCAATTTCATTCCTGTAACTCACAAGAGAACTACACAGGAAATGTTACAATCCCTTTAGATTATTCAGTATCAAGTAATTCAATTTTTTTGGCTTATCTTTTTAAGAAACAGCAGTAAAAAAAAAGCAAAAAAAACCTCTTGCAATTAGCTTGAGGATGAATGTAATACAGCACATGGGAAGAGAATACTCATGTGGAGAACACCAAAGAACACTGTCAGGACACAGTCTCCACTTCACAGCTCTATAGGTGAGGTCTGGTCTGCGGTAGCTCTCTCACTGTCCACTCTCTTCTCATTCTTTGGGCAGTGTATTTATTAAGAGGAGAAAAAAGACAATAGCATGGAAAATTTTGAAACAGAAAGAAAAATCTTTTATCAGGAAAGTTCATTTAGAATCCCAGCTTTTCTTACTTAGAAGAAATAAGGGATAACAAGAACGAATCTTTGCAATTGACTTCTCTCTCTCTCCACACACAAAAACTGGTACGTGTTGTTGTTCTTGTTAGGTGGTCTGAAGTTAGTTCTGACTTATAGAAACCCTATGTACAATAGAACAAAACACTGCCTGGTCCTGTGTCATCTTATAGTTGTTGCTATGTTTGAACCAACTGTTGTAGCCACACTGTCAACCCACCCCCTTGATGGTCTTTTTTTTTTTTTTTTTCCACTAACCCTCTACTTTACAAAGTATGATGCCTTCTCAAGGGACTGATAATTCCTGATAACATATCTAAAGTACATACGAAGTCTTACCATCCTAACTTTTAAGGAGCATTCTGGATGTACTTCTTCCAGACAGATTTGTTAGTTCTTCTTGTACTCCATGGTCTGTTCAATAATTTTTGCTTCAAATGAATCAATTTTTCTTCAGTCTTCTTTATTCATTGTCTGCCTTTTGCATACATATAAAATAAATGAAAATACCATGGCTTGGGTCAGGCATACCTTAGTCCTCAGAGTCACATACACCTTTGCTTTCTAATACTTTAAAGAGGTCTTCTGCAGCAGATTTGCCCAGTGCTATATAGCATTTGATTTCTTGCTTCCATTGGTGTTGATTTTGGATCCAAGTAAAATGAAATCCTTGACAGCTTCAGTATTTTCTGTTTATCATTATGCGGCTTATTTGCCTATTTGTGAACTTTTTTTGCTTTCTTTATGTTGCAGTATAATCCATACTAAAAGCTGTGTTCTTTGATCTTCATGCATAAATACTTCAAGTCTTCACATTTAGTAAACAAGGTTGTATCATCTGTATATCACAGGTTGATTGTGAGCCCTCCAATCCTGATGCCATGTTCTTCTTCACATATCCAGCTTCTTGGATAATAAGGATAATAAAATGGAGAATTTTGAGTATGTATTTGCTCAGCAAATATATTGCATAAGTATGCTGAAAGGTTATAACCCTGACACACACCTTTCTTGATTTTAAACTACATAGTACAGCCTCTTGTTCTGTTCAAACAACTGCCTCTTGGTCTATGTACAGGTTCCACACAAGCATAATTAAATTTTCTGGAGTTTGATTCTTCCAAATGTTATTCATAATTTGTTATGATCCATACAGTCAAATTCCTTTGCATAGTCAACAAAGCACAGGTAAACATCTTTTTGGTATTCTCTGCTTTTAGTCAAGATCCATCTGACATCAGCGATGATATCCTTCCTTCCAAGCACTCAACTTGAATTTCTGGCAGTTCCTTGTTGATGTACTGCTACAAAAGTTTTTGAATTATCTTCAGTAAAATTTTACTTCTGTGTGATGTTAATGATATTGTTCAGGAATTTTTGCATTCTGTGGGATCACCTTTCTTTGGAATGAGCACAAATACTGCTTTTTTTCTAGTCAATTTGCCAAGCAGCTGTCTTCCAAATTTCTTGGCATAGACAAATGAGTGCTTCCAGTATTGCATCAGTTCATGGAAACATCTCAGTTGGTATTACATCAGTTCTTAGGACTTTATTTTTCACTAATGCCTTCAGTGCAGCATGAATTTCTTTCTTCAATACAATTGGTTCTTGATAAAATGCTACCTCCTGAAATGGTTGAACATCAATTAATTCTTTTTGGTACAGTGACTGTGTATTCCTTCCACCTTCTTTTGATGCTTTCTGCATCATTCAATATTTTGCCCACAGAATCCTTCAATATTGCAACTTGAGGCTTGAAATTTTTCTTCAGTTCTTTCAGCTTGAGAAATGCTGTGTGTTCTTCCTTTTTGCTTTTCTAACTCCAGGTCTTCACACATTTCATTATAACTCTTTTACTTTGTCTCTTAGATTGGCCCTTTGAAATCTTTTCAGCACTTTACCTCCATCATTTCTTCCATTTGCTTTAGTTATTTTCAGCTTAAGACCAAGTTTCAGAGTCTCTTGTGACATCCATTTTGCTCTTTCTTATCTTTTTAATTACCTTTTGCTTTCGTCATATATGATCCCTTGATGTCATCCCACAATATGTTTGATATTTGTTCATTTGTGTTCAGTGAATGAAATGTGTTCTTGAGATGGTATCTAAATTCAGGTAGGATGTTATCAATGTCGTATTTTGGTTCACATGGAGTTGTTTTAATTTTCCTCAGTTTCAACTTGAACTTGCATATGAGCAATTGATGGTCTGTTCTACAGTCAGCCACTGGCCTTGATATTCAGCTTCTCCACTGTCTCTTTCCATTTGATTCTTCTGTATTCCTTCTAGTGAGGTCCACATGTATACTTGCCATTTATGTTGTTAAAAAAAGATATTTGCAATGAATACATGCTTTGTCTTGCAAAATTCTATCATGTGATCTTCGTGTTGTTTCTACAACTAAGGCCATATTTTCCAACTACTGTTCCTCTTTTTTTGTTTCCAACTTTCACATTCCAATCATCAGTATTATCAATGCATCTTGATTGATGTTTGATCATTTTCAGACTATAGAAGTTGGTAAGAATCTTGAATTACTGCATATATACACTATTTTACACAAATAGTTCTGGGTGGCACCAATGGTTAAGTGTTTGATTACTAACTGAAAGGTGGGCAGTTCAAACTCACCCAGAGGTGCTTTGGAAGACAGGGCTGGCTATATGCTTCTGAAATGTCACAGGCTTGAAAACCCTATGGAAATGGAGTAAGTCTACTCCAACACATACGGCATCTCCGTGAATCAGAATCAACTTAACACCAACTAATAGAAATAACATGCGTATGTAACAAAAACACACACATATATACATTGCTTTTAACTAAAATCAATACTTTCTCTCCAAAATTGTATTTTGAAATATTTCAAGTCAATATAAAAGTTGAAAAAATATTAACATGAGCGCCCTTATAGTCTTTACCTAGGATTACCAATAATTTGCCACATTTGCTTTCTCTCTCTCTCTGTGTTTGTGTGTGTGTGTACATAGAGTTCTTTTATGGAACCATTTGAAAGTTGATTGAAGATATCATGACATTTTATGCTTAAATACTTCAGCATGTATCACCTAAGAGTAAGAAATTGTACATAACCACAGTATTTTGATTATCCTAAAAACAAATATAACATTGATCCAAAAATTATATCTATTTATGTCCATGGGAACTCTGGTGGCATAGAGCCTAAAGGCATTTGGCTACTAACCAGAAGGCTGGTGGGTCAAACCCTCCAGCCACTCCTCAGAAGGAAGATTGGGCAATCTACTTCCATAGAGATACTGCATCAGAAACCCAGTAAGGGGTCGCTATGAGTTGCATCTACTCGATGGCAGTGAGTCTGGGTGTCGGTATTTATGCCCATATTCAAAATATCAAAATCATCTAAAATCAATCTGTTTATTGATTTTGCTGCTGTTATTCCAGAATTTAATTAAGGATCATTCATTGCATTTAGTTTTCTTGTTTCTTTAGGCTCTTTAATCTAGAATAGATTTTTTTTTTCCCTTTTGTAACATTGACTGTTTTGAAGCATATAAGCCAATGGTTTTATAACAACTTCTTGAGACCTATTTTTTTTCAATGTGATATATCTACTCACTCTATGTCATTTAAAAAAATGCATAGATCTAAGGAAGTTTTTTATAAAATAACTGGCTTGCATCCTTAAAGAAGTCAATGTTACAAAGGGAAACAATTTGTTCTGCTCACTCTGTAGGAGTCCATAGGTGGCACAAAGCGTTAAGTGCTAAGCTACTAAGTAGAACGCTGGAGGTTCAAAATCACCCAGAGGTGACTCAGAAGAAAGCCTGGTAATCTACTTCTGAAAGATCAAAAAAATGGAAAATTATGGAGCAGAATTCTACTCTGAAACATGAGGTTGCCATGAGTCATGATTGATCTGTTGGCAACTTGTTTGGTTTACTCACTCGTAACAGTTTCTCTGAGTTCATTTCTCTGAGTTCCAGGCACTTCAAAGACAAAGAAATTATACTAATTTTAATATATACAATACCTGGTATATCGTGTTGCCTTCAACCCGTAAGAATGGTACTACAGTAAGTGAGCTTTACCTCATAAATGAAACAAGATGGAATCCCTCCCTTAATTTCCCATGAATAATCTGTACTAGAAATAATTAAACAGATACAAATTTTGTTTAATTATATTTGAAAAGTAAAGCAGAAACTCCTTTTTCAGAGGCAATGATCGAGAATGTGTTTGCAGCTGTGTGCTGCCTGGCATCAAGGAGTCACAGGTTTGACAGGTCCTTCATGGAGAAGAGGGATCTTGGGATAGGCAGACATATCTGCAGGAAAGGAGATAAACTGGCAAGCTAGGCTGGGAGGATTTTAGGGTAGAGGAAGGCCTATTAGAATTATATGAGGCTTTAATTATCTTTTATTAAGATAAGGTGATTGCCTAGGAGAAGGGAAGATCAGAAAAAACTGAAGAGTTGAGAAGAAAAATACTTAATAAGATGACGATTTTGATCTGTGAGGAAAGAACGAGCTGTTATGAGACAAGGAACTGATATGGTGGACAGGTTACATGAATTATCCACAGAATGCTGAAAGCAGAGAGTTCAGTAAGAAGTCTGTCAATTCCTTATCATTTACACAGTAAGAGGTAGACAAGGTAATATATTTTACCAAATGGAAGTGGGAAGAAAGAATTATAAATTTGACTAAACTAAGATGTAAACATCTTCAAGGACTAGGTTATTAAAGACATACACAAATCCGTGTGTTTCTTTGCACAAAGGCAGATTACTGGATACAGACTTAAACGTAGATAAAAAGCAGTTGCACTTACTCAAAGTGCATTATTTAGTGACTCTCTTTAGGTCCAAATTAGATACATAATGAATAGAAATATGATCCATATAAATGCAGCACCTCTTCATAGCACTCCTTCAAAATATGCTATTTATTATAAAACAAGTTTGTTTAATATTTGAAAATATGATTATTACATGCTGCTATAGGAGGCTTTGGAAAATGGGATTTGACTGCTGGTTTATCTGTATTTCCCACTCTACTTCCTCAAAATTACTATGGCGTTGTTGTTGTTGTTATGTGCTGTAGAGTCGGCCTGACTCACAGCGACCCCTCCTGGGTTTCAGAGGCAGTGTCACTACAGAAGTAGATTGCCCCATCTTCCTTCTGAGGAGCAGCTGGTGGGTTTGAACGGCCAGGCTTCTGGTTAGCAGTCAAGTGGTTTAGGCACTGTGCCACCAGAGATCTTTTAATAATCTAGTGTGAGATACCTGAAGTTCCACAGCTCTGATGATCTGGAAATAGAGCCCTTAAATTCAACCACCAGTGTGAAATATAAACATCTCAGTTAATATTCAGAATACTTTTTCAAAAGGTTGTTCTAAGTGGTGCAAACAAAATTATGTTAAAGAGGGGGAAATTGAAAACGAAGACTGGGTAAAATGGATGAGGGAGAAGAAACCCTCTCAAGGGTTCCCATCTTTTCTTTTTATTTATTTATTTTTAAAGTAAAGCATGAGGAAAAGACAGGAAAGAACAGGTGGTTGCTCAAGGGTCCCAAATATATCGAATGAAAAGACATTGTGTGGGGGAAATGAAGTGACAGTGTTATAAACTGTTTTGGCGAAGCATTCATAAACATATTTAAAAAAAACATGAGTAATGTATGAGCCATTCATACATTTAGAAACATGGTCACTTCAAAGAGAAACAGTAATATGCATGTACAACAAATGATTATACATAATTTTAAAAAATATATCAATATTTCGGAGTCCTGGTAAGATGGCGGGATAGGCAGACAAACTACACAGACCCTCTTCAACAAAGGAAAGAAGAACCAATTAACACAGACACAGAAGATAATCCTGGAGCCCTGAGCTTTGAAAGGAAGGATACAGAAGTGGACTAAATTCCAACTAGTAGAAGAACCTGCATGAAAACACCAAAAAACATCAAAAAAGGAGACAAATAGAGCTGCAGACTGTCAGCGATCCTGACAGCATGGACAATTTGGATATTGCCAAGTGGTGTTCAAACCCACCAGCCACTCCTTGGAAGGAAGATGGGGCAATCTACTTCTGTAGTGATATTGCCTTAGAAACCCAAGGAGGGTCGCTATGAGTTGAAATCGACTAGATGGCAGTGAGTTTGGTTTTTTGGTAAGTGTCGTTAGGACCTAGCAATTAACCTAAAAATTGGCCCTCCTAGCCAGGGGCTGTAGAGAGGACTGTACTGGTGGCTGGTGAATAAAAGGGGAAGCAGCAAAGAGGGAGATGGGCTGAGCTGTGGACTTTTGGCTATCCAGAGGTTGCAGCTATTTTGAATGTTTACAAGTGGTTTGACCATTTTGGATATTTAAAGCGGCAGCATTCCCTCAGATTCCAGTGACCTAAGAATAGGTTCCACTTGCCAGGGACCGCAAGGACATACCAGACACTGAGGACTGGAAAGGTGCAATATTCCCCTTGTTACTCTTATACCCCAAACCCTCTTGGTGAACAGAGGTGTGACCATCCCTCAGTCCCACTCAGCTTCTGGGCCTGCAGGAATTGCATCCCAGTCCGTGTGCTCTGAACGGAACCTGGGTGTCCTACCTCACCTGTTTTTGTTTTTAGTTTGTTTTTGTCTATTTTAAAATTATTATTACTATTAATATTATTTTCATCCTTTTAATAATTATTATTCTTTCTTCTTCCCTTCCCAGCATCTAGTTTTTGGCTTTTTCGTTCTTCCCTTTTCCTGGTTTGCATTTATTTTTTCTTTCTTGTGGTTCTACCCATTCCTTGTTTTTCTTTTTGCATTTTTCCCATTTTTTCCTTCATATTCTCCTACTCTAGCTCTTTTGTCTTATTTCCCCCTTCCCAAATATTGCAGGTTCACCCCCCCCCCCTTTTCTATTCATATTTCTTGTGGTCTTATAAAGTATTTCCTTAAATACTTTCTTTCATTTACTTCCTTTTCTTTTTTCTTTCTTTTTTTTCCCCCCACTTTTAGGTAATTGTTCCTGTATGTTTATGTGGTGTTTTTTTTTTCCTCCCCTTGCTTTTACATGTTTGATGCTTTCTGACTGTTGTTTTTGTTAGAGTGTGAGAGACCAACCATGCCCATACGACTCAACCACACCCACACCTCTTGCAGTTTCACTTACTGAGTGACAGCCACCACATTCTTCTGAACCAACTGGCCAATGATACACGACCACCAATAAGGGCCTAACTCACCCATAACTGCTCTTCACAAACACTCAACAGAGACCTGTACAGCCACTCCCATTCTCTATCACACCCACCAGAAGACAGGTGGTGAGTATATAAGTGCTTCCAACTAGTGAAAAGAGGAGCACAGGACCCTGTTTACTCAGATACATTCAAAAATAAATAAATAAAACAAAAATCTTGGGCAAATCACTCTATACAATCACCAATTAAATATAAGTACAACAAAGTCACAAGGTTTCAGAGAAACCAGACCACCAGAGTCCACACAAAAAAGAAAGATAAAGTAGTAGAAAGAAGAGAGTAGGATACAGACCTAGAACATATCCCTGAGGAAGAAGCAGCATTGGAACTCCATGATAAAGAATTCAAAAGTATTATATTTAGGTACCTTCAATGAATTGAGAGACAGATCAAGGAAAACACTGAAAAAACTGAGGAAAACACAGACAAAATCCTAGAACAATTTCGGAAGAAAATACAAGAACAAAATGACAAAATAAATGAAAAATTAGAAATGGTACAAAATCTACAGATAGAAATCCAGAAGATTAATACTAAATTTTCAGAAATAGATAACACATTGAAAGGACAAAGGAATAGAATCAATCAGTGGAAGGCAGAATTAATGAGATTGAAGACAAATACCTGAATACTTCTTTGGAAAGGGATCATCAGAAGGAAAATCAAAACAAAATGAAGAAACCTAAGATTCATGTGGGATACCATCAAAAAGAATAACTTATGTGTGGTAGGACTTCCACAACAGGAAGAGAAAAAGAAAACCACTGAGAAAATTGTCCAAGATTTGTTGGAAGAGAACTTCCCTGATATGATGATACTCATTGCCGTTGAGTCAGATCCGACTCACAGCAATCCCTCCTTGGATTCCCAAGGTGGTATCACTATGGAACTAGATTGTTCAATCCATTCAAGGAGTCCAACAAATCCCGAACAGAATAGACACCAAAAGAAAATCACCAAGACAGATCATCATCAAACTCATCAAAACAAAAGACAAAGAAAGAATCCTGAAAGCAGCACAGGAAAAACAAAAAGTTACCTACAATGGGCAACCAATAAGACTAAGCTCTGATTTCTCAGCAGAAACTATGCAGTTCAGAAGGCAATGGGATTGCATATATAAAACAGTGAAAGAGAAAATTTCCAACCAAGAATTACATACCCAGCAAAACTGCCCCTCAAATATGTTGGTGGAATTAGAAGACTTCCAGATAAGCAGAAATTAAGGAAATTTGTTAAAACCAGGCCAACTTTAGGAGAGATACGAAAGGGAATCCTTTGAACAGAGAACACATAACAGCAAACAACAATCGACCATTAATACACATGATGACAAAACCCAGAAACTAACCCAGTTATGGAAGTATTCAAAATAAAATAAGCTTACAAGATTGTATACAGGGAACCAGAGACATAATTTGGAAATGAGGACAACTACAAACCAAAAAGAAGGGAAAAACAGTGTATTTACAGAACTTCTAAACAGTGAGGAAGTCAATAGAGTTGTAAAATAGAGTGAACTGCTGTAAACTTGGGAAGAAAATTATAAATCATAGGGTAACCTCAAAGAAAAATGATAAACTTTCACATCACAATAAAAAAGAAGACAAGCACAAATATTCAGCAAATACTAAAACAATGGCAATGAAGGAAATGATAACATGATTCATATACAAAATGAGATCAGCATGGAAAATTATATGGAACAAAGAAACCAGGAACACCATGGAAACACACAAAACAAAATGACAGCAACAAATTTACACCTGTCAATAATTACACTGTATGTCAATGGATTAAGTGTACCACTCAAGAGATGGAGAATTGCAGACTGCCTAAGAAAACATAACACATCAATATGCTGTCTACAAGAGACACATCTTAGAGACAAACACAAAAATAGACTAAAAATCAAAGGTTGGAAAGAAATATATTACACAAATGGCAGCAAAAAAGTGGCAGTATTAATTTCTGATGAAATTAACTTTAAGACAAAAACGACCATAAGAGACAATGAAGAATATTATATAATGATTAAAGGATTAATTGAACAAGAAGATATAACCATAATAAGTATCTATGGACTCAATGATAGAGTCCCAGAATATATAAATCAGACTTTAACAGAACTGAAAAGGCAAATAGAGTTCTCCACAGTCACAGTAGGAGACTTTAATACAGCAGTTTCAAAGAAAGATAGAACAACTGGAAAGAAACCCAACAAAGATGCAGAAAAACTAAACAATACAATCCACCAATTTGACCTCATAGACATCTTCAGAGCACTTCACCCAACAACAGCATAATCTACATTCTTTCCCAGTGCACATGGGATATTTTCCAGGATATACTGTATGTTAGACCATAAAGCAAGCCTTAATAAATTTAAAAACTTTGAAATACTGCAAACCATCTTCTCAGATACCAGTCCTATCAAATTACAAATCAACAATAGGAACATCAACAGAAAAAAAGCAAACACATGGAAAGTGAACAACATGTTCCTTAAGAACAACTGGGTAATAGAAGAAATAAAAATTGAAATTCAAAAATTCCTTGAATCAAATGAGAATGAAAACACAAAATACCAAAATCTTTGGGACACTGCAAAAGCAGTGATCAGAGGCCAATTTATAGCAATAAATACACACATTAAAAAAGAAGAAATAGCTAAAATCAACACCTTAAACCTACATCTCCAACAATTAGAAAAAGAACAGCAAGAAAAGCCTACAGTCACCAGAAGAAAGGAAACTATAAAGATTCAAGCAGAAATAAATGAAGCAGAAAATAGAAAGACAATAGAAAAAGTCAACAACATTAGAAGTAGGTTCTTTGAAAAGATTAATAAAATGGACAAATCACTAACAAATTTAACAAAGAAAAAGAGGGAGGTAATACAAATAAACTTGAATAGGAAATGAACTGGGTGACACCACAACAGAACCAACTAAAATAAAAAAGGTATTATTAGCATACTGTGAAGAACTGTACTCCAACAAACTGGAAAATTTAAAAGACATGGACAGATTTCTAGAAACGTACTACTTACCTAACTAATAGAAGCTGAAGTAGACAATTTAAAACGACTTATAACAAAAGCAGAAATTGAACAAGTCATAAAAAAAAAAAATTACAAACAAAAATAAAAAAACCCTGGCCCAGATCGTTTCACTGGAGAATTCTACCAAATGTTCATAGAAGAATTGACAATCCTACTCAAACTATTCCAGAACATAGAAAAGGATAGAATTCTCCCAAATTCATTTTATGAAGCAAGCATAACCTTGATACAAAAAACAGGCAAAGGCATCACTCAAAAGGAAAACCACATACCAATAGCCCTCACGAATATAGATGCAAAAATCTTCAACAAAATCCTAGCCAAGAGACTCCAACAACATATCCAAAAACAATACATTATGACCAAGTGACGTTCATATCAGATATGTAAGGATGGTTCAATATCAGAAAAACAATCAACATTATTCACCACATAAATAAAACAAAGGAAAAGAATACACGATCATATCAATCGATTCATAAAAGACATTTGATAAAATCCAACACTAATTCCTGATAAAAACTCTCAGCAAAATAGGAATAGAAGGGACATTCCTCAAAATAATATAGGGCATATATGCAAAATGAACAGCCAACATTATTCTCAATGGAGAGAGACTGAAACTATTCCCCTTGTGAACAGGAACCAGACAAGGATGTCCTATATCACCATTTCTATTTACCTTGTATTGGAAGTCCTAGCGAGGGTGTTCTGGTTATCTAGTGCCACTCTGACAAGAATATACCACAAATGGGATCGCTTGAACAACAGTTTATTCTCTTAGAGTTTGGAGGCTTAAAGTCCAAGTTCAGAGTGCCAGCCTCTAGGGGCTGGGTGAAAGCCCCTCAATCTTGGGCTTCAGCTCTGCCTCCAGCTCCCGGCCCACTGAAGCTAGAGGCTTTTCTTCACTCAGAGAGCTGCTGGCGGCTGAGGTTGGCAGACCCAAAGTTGACAAGTAAAAAGACACAGTTGTGATATTACCAGACCACATGGCAGGCCATTAATTTAAGTCCATTGTAAGCCCCAAGGTCAGCAGAGCATGGCCAGGCTGCTGAACAATGACACGGCTACATGCAAGGTCCAAGTGTACCATAAGATAGAGACCATTCCCAAGGCTTCTCCTTATATACAGGAAGCAGACCACATTCCAAAGGCAGCTACTCAGCTGCTTGTGGTAGATCCTGCCATAGAGTTGACTACCAGTCTTATCATGGGGAATAACTACCACTAGCTGCCCAGCCATTAACCAGACCCAGCCAAACTGACACACAAACATAACCACCACAGATGGCAATAAGGCAAGAAGGGCCATCAAAGGCATCCAAATTGGTAAGGAAGAAATCAAAGTATCTCTGTTTTCTGATTATATTATCCTATACATAGAAAACCCAAGAGACCAAGTAAAAA
The DNA here is from genome assembly GCF_000298275.1 of Orycteropus afer afer. NCBI lineage: Eukaryota > Metazoa > Chordata > Mammalia > Tubulidentata > Orycteropodidae > Orycteropus > Orycteropus afer. The sequence continues at coordinate 2,103,296 of NW_006921821.1, forward strand.
AACTACTGGACCCAACTGAGAGATTGAGCATAGTGGCAAGATCCAACATTCAACATTCAAAATTCAGTTGACTTCCTCTACACCAGCAAAGAGACTGCTGAAAAAGAAATAAGGAAATCAATACCATTTATAATAGCTACCAAAACAATAAAATACTTAGGAATAAATCTCACTAGGGACACAAAAGACCTGGAAAAAAAAAAAAAAAAAAAAAAACCTACAAAAGACTACTTCAAGAAACCATAAGAGATCTACATAAATGGAAGAACATACTATGCTTGTGGATAGGAAGATGGAAAATTGTGAAAATATCACTACTGCCCAAAGCAATCTATACATTGAATGCAATCCCAATTGATCCCATCAAGGGTATGGAAAAAACAATCACTAACTTTATATGGAAAGGAAAGAGACCTTGGATAAGCCAAATACTATTGAAGAAGAAGAACAAAGCAGGAGGTCTCACACTCCCAGATCCCAAAACCTATTATACAACCACAGTAGTCAAAACTACCTGGTATTGGTTCAGTGACAGACACAGACCAATGGAATCTAATTGAGAACCCAGAAATAGACACATTGACCTATGGTCAGCTATCCAATAAATGGGGAAGTGATTGTTTAACAAATGGTACTAGCAAAACTGGATATCTATTTGCAGAAAAATGAAACAAGGTCTATACCTCACACCATACATGAAAACTAACTTCACATGGATCAAAGACTTAAACATGAAACTTAAAGTTATAAAGTTCCTCAAGGAAAAAAAAGGGGCAAATTTATGAGCCCTAAGACACAGCATAAGTAGGCTTTCAAGCATAACTTAAAATGCACAGACAGCAGAGGAGAAACTAGATGATTGGGACCTTCTAAAAATTAATTTTTTTTTGTGCTTCCAAAGATTTCTCCAAAAGAGTAAAAAGAGAGCCTATAGATTGGGAAAAAATATTTGGTAATGACATATTTGACAAGGGACTTATCTCTAGAATTTATAGAAAACTCCAACACTTCAACAACAAAACGACAAATAATCTGATTAAAAAATGGGCAGAAGACATGGATAGATACTTCTTCAAAGCGGATATTCAGGCAAACAACAAACACATGAAGAAATGCTCACAATCATTAGCCATTAGAGAGATGCAAATCAAAACAACAATGAGATACCATCTTGCCCAGCACTAGTAGCAAAGTTCAACAAGACAGAAAATAACAAATGCTGGCAAGGATGCAGAGAGATTGGGACTCTCATACACTGTTGGTGGGACTGTAAAATTATCTAACCACTGTGAAAAAATAGTATGGTGATTCCTTGAAAAGCTGGAATTAGAAATACCCAGCAATTCCATTACTAGGTGTATATTCTAAAGAAGTGAGTGTCAGGACAAGAACCAATATATGCACACCCATGTTCATCACAGCACTATTCACAATAGCAAAATGATGGAAATAACCTAGGTATCCATCAGCAGGAGAATGGATAACCAAACTATGGAAGATACACATAAATGGAATACCATCTAACCCTAAAGAATAATGTAGATCCTGCAAAACCATGCATAATGTGGATGAACTTGGAGGACATTTTGCTGAGTGAAATAAGTCAATCACAGAAGGACAAATATTGTATTAGTCTGTCATTGTAAAAGGTTAAAGAAAGGTTTATACATGGAAGGAAATTTTCTTTGTTGTGTACTAGGTATGGGATGGGAGAGGAGGGAACACTGCTAGATAGGTAAAGATGAATATTGATTTGGGTGAACAGAAGGGCAGTTTACCAAATATAAATGATCAACATGGTGGCACTGAGGAAGAAGAAGACATAGACAAGTGCATGGGAGGTACAGACAACAGAGATGAACCCTTTTGTATATATAGTACTATGTTGCCAGGGATGGCCAACACTGATATATGGGTGGATAGATGGGTGGACAGGCTAAACTGTTAGGTATGTCTGTGCAGGGGTGTGTTCCCATGACCATGTATAGGGTTGGCAGACAATGTTTCTACAAGTGTATGTGTATGTTCTGTAAAAATGTCCAGGCATATAGTAGAGCTGACAAAGGACAAGGTTGTAGTCACTTCTTAGCCACAGCCAGGTATCTGGAGGAAGTGAACAGTAGGACCATGGTTGCAGGGGACATCAAGCTCAACTGGCATAACAAACTACACAAAAACATTGTTCCATCTCCTACTTTGGCGAGTAGTGACTGGGACCTTAAAAGCTTACAAGCAGCCATCCAGGTGCAATGATGGGTCTTTCCTCATCCAGAGCAAATACCAAAGAAAAGCAAAGATGTACCGAAACAATTAGTCCAAGGACTGGTACACCATGCGATCCTAAGCCTATATGACTATGAGACCAGATGGAGCCTAGCTACCCCTGTCAACTACTCGGAGAGGGATTGATATAGGAGATTCTGGACAGAGTAGGAGAACAATGTGGAACAAAAAAAAAAAAAAAAAGGGGGGGGGGACCAGGTTTGCTGGTCTGATAGAGCCTGGTGAAAACTCTGAGACTATGGCCCCTAGCTGTTCTTCAGGTCTGGAAATGAACCCACTTCTGTGGCTTCTAGCCAAACAAAAGACAGGCATATGAGGTGAACATTTATATTAAGTAGATATACTCCTTGGAGAGATCAATCATGGGAGAATCAAAGGGCTGTGCACACACAGAGAGACAGCTCAGGGGGCAGGAGTTCTTGGGAGGGAAGCACACAGGGAAGAGGTAGGTGTGGGGAGGAAGTGGGAGGGGAGCTGTTGCAGTCAATGTCAAGAGAAAAAGTGTGTATGAACTGCTATATGGAAAATAAATTTTCTCTGTACGGTTTCACCCAAATCACAATAAAAATTAAAATATAGGAGTTCTGGTAAGATGGTGGACTAGGCAGAAAGACTGCACAGACCCTCTTCAAGAAAGAAAAGGGAAACCAATTAACACAGACACAGAAGATAATCCTAGACCCCTGAGCCTTGAAAGGAAGAATATAGAAGTGGACTAAACCCCCACTAGCAGAAGAATTTGCATTAAAATATCAAAAAAGGAGACATACAGAGTGGCGGTCTGGCAGCGATCCCGAGCAATTCTGACGGCACAGACAGCTTGGAGAGTGCCGAGTGGTGGTAGGACCTAAGAATTAACCTAAAAATCAGCCCTGCTAACCAGGGACTGCACGTACGGCTGCTCTGGTGGCTGGGGAATAAACGGAGAAGACGAAGAGAAAGGTGGGCTGAGCTGTGGACTTTTGCCTGTCCAGAGGATGCTGCCATTTTGAATGTTTATAAGCAGCTTGACAATTTTGGATATTTAAAGAGACAGCACTCTACCAGATTTCAGGGGCTAAAGAACAGGTTCTGCTTGCCAGCAACCCCAAGGACACTCTGGACCTGCACGACTGAAAAGTTACGACATTCCTCATCATTCTTATACTCCACAACCACTTGGTAAACAGAGGTGTAGCCATCCCCACTCCCACCCACTTTCTGAGCCCGCAGGAACTCCATCCCAGTCTGTGTGCTCAGACAGAGCCTGGGTGTCCTGCCCTGTCCTCCACCACTTTTTTTCCCTTTTTATATATTTTTTTTATTTTCTTTTTCACTTTCTTTTTTCTGGTGTTTAGTTTGCTTGTATTTGTCTGTTTAAAAACAACTATTGGTGGAGAAAGGGGTAGTGGCTCTCACTTAGTAAGTGAAATTGCAGGAGGTGTAACTGTAGTTGTGTCTTAATACTTTTGTCCTTTTTTACTATTATTCTTTATTCGTCCCCTCCCAGGTCCTAGTTTTCAGTTTTTCTTTACCCTTTTTCAGGTTGAAAAAAAATATATTTTTTCCCTTTTTTCTCATGGTTGACTCCATTGCTTGTTTTTCTTCTGCATTTTTCCCATTTTTTCTTCATTATTTTCCTTCTCTACCTTTTTTTCTCTTAGTGCCCTATCCCCAGATATTGCAGGTTTTCTTGTTTTTTTTCTTCTTCTTTTTCCCTTTTTTCTTTTATTGTTTACTGTTCTTGTGTGATTACATGGTATGTTTCTTGTGCATGTGCTTTTAGTTTTGTGATGGTTATTCAATTGTAATTTTTGTCTAACTGAGTGGGAGACAACAACAGTCCCCATAAGACACAACTACACTTACACCTCCTGCAATTTCACTTACTAAGTGAGAGCTACTACCCCTTTCTCCACCAATAAGCCAATGATAAAAACAAAACAAAAAAACCCAAGAAGAGCCAGAATCACCCTTGACTGCTCTTCACAAACAGTTAACAGAGATCTAAATACAACAACCCCACGATGTCTCGGAGACAACAGACCATCACAGTTCACACAAAGAAGCAGGATAAAGTGGTAGAAACAAGGGAGCAGGATACAGACCCAGAACATATTCCTGAGGAAGAAGCAGCA
>NW_006921821.1:2112468-2113841 GCF_000298275.1 Orycteropus afer afer
TCGGGTCCAACTCGACGGCACATAACAACAACAACAATATATGGCATAAATAGACTATCAAGCATAACTCAAAATGCACAAACAGCAGAAGAGAAACCAGATGATTGGGACCTTCTAAAAAGTAAATTTTTATGTGCCTTCAAAGACTTCTCCATAAAAGTCAAAAGAGAATCTCCAGATTGGGAAAAAATATTTGGTAATGACGTATCTGACAAGGGACTCATCTCTAGAATTTATAGAAAACTCCAACATCTCAATAACAAAAAGACAAAACAATCCAATTAAAAAATTGGCAGAAGATATGAATAGACACATCACCAAGGAGGATATTCAAGCAGTCAACAAACATATGAAGAAATGCTCACGATCATTAGCTATTAGAGAGATGCAAATCAAAACAACAATGAGATACCATCTTTCTCCAGCTCTAGTAGCAAAGTTCAACAAGACAGAAAATAACAAACGCTGGCGAGAGGGTAGAGAGATTGTGAATCTCATACACAGTCGGGTGGGACTGTAAAATGGTACAACCACTATGGAATTCTGTATGGCGATTCCTTCAAAAGTTGGAATTACAAATATCATTTGACTAAGCCTTTCCATTACTAGGTATATACCCTAAAGAAGTGACAGCCATGACAAGAACAGACATATGCACACCCGTGTTCATCGCAGTACTATTTACAACAGCCAAAAGATGGAAACAACCTAGGTGTCCATCAACTGAAGAATGGATAACTAAACTATGGTACATACACACAATGGAATACTATGCAATGCTAAAGAATAATGTAGAATCTGCAAACCACCACATAATGTGGATGAACTTGGAGGACATTATGCTGAGTGAAATAAGTCAATCACAAATTGACAAATATTGTATTAATCCATTATTGTAAAAATCAAGCAAGGGTTTATCTATGGAAGGAAATTTTCTTTGTTGGTTACCAGGGGTGGGTGGGGAGGGTAGGGAACATTGTTAGATAGATAGAGATAAGTATTGATTTGGATGAAGAGTAGGGCAATGTACCAAATGTGAGTGACCAATATGGTGCCATTCAGGAAGAGAAAGACATAGAGAGGTACATGGGAGGTACAGACAACAAATATGAACCCTTTTGCACATACAGTACTGCATTGTCAGTGAAGACTAACATGGGTATATGGGTGGATAGATGGCTGGACAGGCTGAACTATTAGGTATGTCTACGAAATGGGGAGTGTATTCAAGAATATATATAGGGTTGGCAGACAATGGTCTTATAAGTGTATGTGAATGATCAGAAGAATTCCGAAGTATATAGTAGAGGTGACAAGGGGCAAGGCTGTGGTCACTGCTTGGTCACAGCCAGCTACCCAGAGGGACCAAGTAG
>NW_006921821.1:2114501-2124037 GCF_000298275.1 Orycteropus afer afer
GTTGCATTGTGGTAAATTGTGGTCAATGTCATGAGACAAAGTGTATGTGAACTGCTGTATGGAAAGTGGATTTGCTCTCTAAGTTTTCACCCAAATCACTATATATATATATATATATATATATATATATATATATTTCTTATCTCCACTCCACAGTATAATTCATAAAGTGAGTTAAGAAGAGAAAATGAGACCCCTATATTAGTGTTTAAATAGAAAAACATAAATATACCTCATTAGTCTATGTAGAATTATAATTTACGCACTGTGGTTATGTTAGATAATGTCCCACTGAAGTATTTAGGAGTAAAAAGGCATCTTGCCTGTTACTCTCTGTTTTAAATGGCTCAGAAGAAAAATAATACAAATATACGCTAAGGCACTTGACTGCTAACCAGAAGGCTGGCGGTTCAAACCCACCAGCCACTCCTCGGAAGGAAGATGGGGCACTCTACTTCCGTAGTGATACTGCCTCGGAAACCCAAGGAGGGGTCGCTATGAGTCAGGTCCGACTCGACGGCACATAACAACAACAACAACAAAAACAGTAGTACAATATTAACAATTATGGAATACAGGCGAGATGTAGATGGGAACTCTTTATATTATTCTTATAACTTTTTAAGCTTGAAATAATTTCAAAATAAAGAGTAAAAATAAAAAGTGATAATTTACAGAATTTTAAAATGTTAATATTATTCATATGAGTGATGTTGCTACTTTACTCATTGTCATTCTGTGTTTTGTTTGGTCATCCTACCTGTGGTGTGGTGATTAAGAGAAACATACCCAGAATATCTTTCTAATCCATGTGCACTGCACATATAGGTGTATTACTTGTATTTCATCAAGCCTTGCCTCTTTGTTATTACCAATTTATCCATTATTAGCAAGGAGCTCTGGTGGTACAGTAGTCAAAGTATTTGGCTGCTAACCAAAAGGTTGGCAATTCAAATCCTTCAGCTGCTTTGAGGCAATTTGCCTTCATAAAGATTTACAACCTTGGAAACACTATCAGGCAGTTCTACCCTGCCTTATGTGGTTGCTATGAGTTGGAATTGACTCAGTGGCAGTGGGTTTGGTTTTCAGTTTAACCATAAGTAAAATTTTTTAAAAGTAAAGAAGGCAATACAAAAATCACAACACACATAGCTCTAATCATTTATAATCAATCAGTTGAATTAGTGAAGGTGCTCATTAGTCTTCAGATGGAGTGAAGGTGGTATTCAACTCCCCGACACAATAACTCCCACCTCTTCTCTCCAACATTCAGAAAGCAAAATTGAAGGAAGTGAGTGAAAAGGTGTCACAGGGATGGCCTTGACCTAGCAGGTAAACAGCAGTGCAGTAAGGACCTCAGTGCTCTAGTATTAGCTGCCAATCACCTCTCCACAACCTACAACCATCCATCTCACAGCCAGCACCATGGTCTTCACCCTGGCTTGGGCTCTCTGGTGTACATAGCTGGTCCCAGTGCTCTTCTCCTGCCAACTTTCCTCTTTGGGTTGCCCTGGAAGGAGTGTGGCTGGATTGTAAGAGGTCCTGCATTACTGCAGTCATAGTTTGCCATCACATAGATGCCATCACAGACATTGTTTTTGAAGTTTTTAATCTTGCTAAAATTTGTAATTCCATATGGTCCTGTGACCACAGAAATTCTATCTAGTCATAAGGACACATGCTGTCAGGTGGATTTCAGACCTTTTGACAGTTTTGTGAAGAGGCTTAATACATTTAATACAGGGAGGATTATGGTTTACAATTGGAGCAGTAATATAATAAAAGGGCTTCCCATGAGAATTCAATACCTACATATTATTTAACAAGAGGACTTGAAGAATCTATTGATGAAGATCAGAGACTATAGTCTTCAGTATGGATTGCACCTCAACATAAACAAAACAAAAATCCTCACAACTGGACCACTGAGCAATATCATAATATATGGAAAAAATACTGAAGTTGTCAAAGATTTAATTTTATTTGGAACCACACCCAATGCCCATGGAAACAACAGTCAAGAAGTCAAATGACATTAATGTTTTGGGCAAATCTGTTGCAAAAGATCTCTTGTAAGTGTTGAAGATCAAAGACGTCACTTTGAAGACTAAACTGTGCCTGACCCAAGCCATGGTATTTTCAAAAGCCTCATATGCATGTGAGAGCTGGACAATGAATAAAGAAGGTTTCAGAAGAAATGATGCATTGGACTTATGTCTGGGTAAAGAATATTGAATGTACCATGCACTTCTAGAAGAATGAACAAATATATGTTGGAGGAAGTACAGCCAAAATGTTCCTTAGGAGTGAGAATAGCTAGACTTCATTTCTTGTACTTCGGTCATGTTGTCAGAAGGGACCAGTGCCTAGAGAAGGATGTATGTTTGGCAAAGGAGAGGGTCAATAGAAAAGGGGAAGACCCTCAATGAGATGGACTGATACAGTGGCTGTGATGATGGGGTCAAGCATGGCACTGATTGTGAGGATGGGATAGGACCAGGGAGTATTTTGTTCTGTTGTACATTGGGTTGCTATGAGTCAAAACCAACTTGCAGCACCTATCAACAACAACAACATGAATCCCTTGCTTGGAGCTGGGTTTTAACTCAGCATCTATTTTTCCTCCTTTTAACATTATTCCACAATGCAGTAACAATTAAGCCTGAATGAACCACAAGTAAAAGGACCTTGTTAGGGGAGGGAACAAAATACACTGCATGAATTTCTATCCATTTGGTAAATGGAAAAGTGAATCAATCATTGCTGTCTCACCAGGGAGAACTTGTAGGATTTATTTGGGTTGATTGTTTCCCTGTAGGACAGTTGGAAATGAAATACCTTCACTTGAATGAATCTTGTCTCTGTGATGTATTGCTTAAATAAATAATAAATGAATCCTTCCTGGGCAACTGAGCAATAGGAGAAAACATAAACCTGAGGTGTATATTTTTCTTTAGGAAACTTAGAACATTAACTGTCTTCTGTTACAGACCCAAATTTGCTGTAATTTTACATTTGCTTAGGAGTCTCCTGCTTTCATCATTAAACATCCCTACTAATTAAGAGATGGAGAATACTAATCTTTGTGTTTTCCATTATGTTAAACTTTCTGTTATCCTACCCTGAGATTTTTGACACTTGAAGCAGCACAGGCTCTGGTGTCAAATGGTCACCTGGTTTTCAGTTCTCATTCTCCTACTCACTACTTTGGGTAAGTAGCTTAAACTCTCTGTACCATAGTTTCTCCAGGCACAGTATAACAATAGTGGTCCCCTTACAGATTTACTATGAGGATGAGTTAAGGCATATAATAGCGTAAACAGACCACACTTAGAAAAATGTTAGCACTCAAGGAATTTCAGTGGTTGTTATTAAAAAAAAAAAAAAAAAAAGTCAAGAGGTGTGCTGGTGGAGGGAGAAGAGGAGATGATAGAACTGGAGCAGGAGTGACTTGGTCTTGGAGCTGCCACAGGTGAAGGAGTGTGGGATTGGTGGCCTGATCCTCCAGGTCACCTCTAAAACACATGTCCCTGGAAGATGCCACACATAAAAGAATGTGCGACTGATGGCCTGATCCTCTAGGTCACCTGTGAAGCACATGGCCTCTGAGCCTCAACTGCTGTCATCACTACAAGACTTTGGTGACCCACTGATAACTGATAATTTGGACAAGTCTGCCCAGGCTGTCTAGTAAAATAAAACATTCTAATGGTTTATTTATTTAATTGAATCTTCTGGCATTTTTGAGCTGTCAGTGTTTCAGCTTAGCTGGGTACCTGGAGTAAGGAAGAATGAGGAAGCAGCAGTCTAACTGGGTGCAGCAGCAAGGACAAAGCTACAGAAGTAACACTTTGGACTACTTTATGTATACATGTTTTCTCTCTCCCACCATGACAAACCAGCACTGAGCCGAGTGCCAAGCACACAGCAAGTGCTCAGTAAGGATCTGCTGAATAAGTGATGAGCACAGTTGATTTATATTGTTATAAATAGAGAGGCATGCCTTTGATAAAAAAGACAGCTTCAGTTTAAAATTATGATTCAGATTTTAACATTCAATGCCAACATTTTACTATAGTGAAATGAATGCACATTTTTCTGGTTCACAGTCTTGCCAGTTTTCCTTCTAAAGGAAATGATCTTCTAAAAATGAAAAAAAAAAAAAAAATCTAGTTACTGAAAGTTTCATAAGCAGAGGTTACACACAGGAAAATATGCATGAAGAACTTAGGTGGTCTGCTCCCACCCATCACACACAGAATATTCTCCTTCTACAGGTTCATTCTTAGTAGGTTGGAGGCTTTCTTGGAAATGAGGTTGTAGGAATTGGTTAAGTCCTGAGTGAATGTGTTTGGCAATAAGACTGTGTTCCGCAGCTGAATGCCTCAGTTCCTTACATTTTCTGGGGAAACAATTAAAAAATATTATCCTTTTCAAGTACCATTAGCAGAAAAGCCAAGCTTCGTGTTCAACCATGTTAAAGATCATCTGCACACTTGCCTGTTAGGATTGTTTACATACTGCTCTGTAAGGCTTTTTCAGTAAGAGAAAATGCTGATGTTACTGAGAACTATATTAGTGAAACCACAGGACAGCATGTGGCCTGACTAATCTTATGAACTCAGCATTAACATATTGCTAGAATATAATGTAGATTATAAATTTATGAATGTGCAATACTGACTCTAAATAAACAGAAAAGCTTACTCCTAAGTAACTTCTTAATTCTATTTCTCTTAACCTTATCTTACAAACAAAACGTAGTTTCAAAGTAATGATTCACGAATTTCTATGAAGTTATAAAAAATAGAGTAACCTTGACTTGTCCCATCCTTTAATTACAAATTTGTCCTTCCAATAATGTAAGTGTGGATGATCACATTAAAATTTCTACATAGCAGTCAACTGCATGATTACCAATGATGCTTCACAGATTCTTAGTTTAGTAACACAGCATCTGTGTAACACACTATTTTCCATGAAAATCTGTACTGGCTAAATAGCAGCACTGTTAACCATAATAATACACCATAAGAATCTGAATGAATTCATTTTATTACGTAATAGGCCTAAAGCTAACAGATAAGATTATGTCTACAATGTTATGCTAATGTCCTAATGTTTACTCAAATAATCAGCAAATATTTTTGAGCACTGAGCTATATTCAAAACAAACCAAAATCCAATACTGCCCTTACCTGGAGGTGCTAGAAACAAGAATTTATTTGGCTTTCTATGTATATTTCCAGTTAATTTACTAATCTAGTTGTCATCAAGTTGACTCTGACTCACGGTGACTCCATGTGTGTGAGAGAAGAACTGTGCTACATAGGATTTTAAATGGCTGATTTTCAGAAGTAGATCACTGGCCTTCCTTCTGAGGCACCTGTGCACAGAATCCAACCTCCAATCTTTTAGTTAGTTGTTAAATGTGTTAACTGTTTGTACCACCTGTTGCTGTTGTTGTTATGTGCCGTCGAGTTGGACCCGACTCATAGCGACCTCTCCTGGGGTTTCCGAGGCAGTATCACTACAGAAGTAGATCGCCCAATCTTCCTTCCAAGGAGTGGCTGGTGGGTTTGAACCACCATCCTTCTGGTTAGCAATCAACTGCCTTAGGCACTATATTGCCAGAGCTCCCTTGTACCACCTGTTGTTGTTGTTGTATGCAGTCAAGTCGACCCCGACTCATAGCGACCCCTCCTTGGGTTTCCAAGGTAGTATCACTACAGAAGTAGGATTGCCCAACCTTCCTTCTGAGGAGTGGCTGTAGGTTTGAACTGCAAGCCTTCTGGTTTGCAGTCAAGTGCCTTAGGCCCACCTAGGGACTCTAATTTACTAATATCCAACAAAAACCAAACTCATTGTCACTGAGTTGATTCCGACACGTAGCAACTCCCTTTGGGCTTCTGAGGTGGTAAATCTTGATGGAAGTAGATGCCCCATCTTCTTTCTGTGGAGCAGCTGGTGGGTTTGAACTGCTGACCTTCTGGTTAGTAGTCAAATTCCTTAGGTACTATGTAATAGGGCAATCATAATTTATAGTAATGAATGTACCTTCAGTGTGTCTGTTTCCACACCTTCAGGTCAGAGACTTACCCAAGTTATATAATATGGATCTATGGAAGGCTATTTCCATCCCTCCACAAACTTTATGCAAGTTTTTAATTTCTGAATGCCTTTTACTGCTGTGAGAGTTCTCTGAGTGCTCTTATGGTTCAGAAGAACAGCGACTTCTAATCCAAATTCATGACAGGGAGGACAGGATCATGGCCAAACAAGAACGTGGCAACATCACATACCAATTAGAAACATCAGTGCCAGTCCTTCTAATTGACAAATATTACTCCAAATTGCTTGGGGAAAAAAGAGAGAGAGAGAATCTAATGCCCTTTCTTAACATAATTGCTGTCAGATATGAAAAATAATTAAAAATCTAACTACAATGAGAAGTTTCCTGTCAAGCTCCATATTGGGCACTGATCCTAGACGCTTCAACTTTCTAAGGAAACACTGCATGAAAACAGGATAGTTTCTGAGTTTCCCAGAACCATGTGGCTGATGCATCTTCCATTTGCACAACCTTATTTTATATTTAGGGAGCTCTGGTAGTATAGTGCCTAAGATATTTGACTGCTAACCAGAAGCCTGGTGGTTGAAACCCACCAGCCACTCCTCAGAAGGAAGGTTAGGCAATCTACTTCCGCAGTGATACCACCTCAGAAACCCAGGCAGGAGTCACTATGAGTCAGACCTGACTCAATGGCAGTGAGTTTGGTGTTTTTGGTTTATCTTATATTTACATATTGTTTTCTTCAAGGACGTAAAGTATTGGAGGTGTTATGTTTAAAACATTAGTCTGCTAACCAAAAGGTTGGGAGAAAGATAAGGGAGTCTGCTTCCATAATGACTTACAGCCTTGAAAACCTTAGGGTAGCACTACTCTGCCCTATAGGGTCAACTATGAGTTGGGATCTACTAGATGGAGGTGGGTTTGCCAGTGGGGTTTACTCCCATGTAGCGCTCCCTCGGTAGTGCAAATGGTTAAATAGATTACTAGCTGAAAGACTGGTGATTTGAACCCACTCAGAAGTGCTTAAGAAGGTCTGGTCATCAGCTTCTGAAAGGTCACAGTCCTGAAAATCCTATGGAGCAGTTCTATTATGTACTTGCAAAAAAGACAAGGAAGCCACATCTCCTGACCTCCTCTAACCCCAAAAGAGGAAGACAGAATCACTATCAGTAACCCAAGGCATATTACTGCAAGGCCAGATATGCTGCATCCCTCCAGCCCTTTCACCAACCATTCCTCCCAAAGCACCCACCACCTCTCTCCTAGGTTCGATAATTCACTGCAGTGGCCACACAGAACTTAACAATTACGGGGTTTATAGGGAAGTACCAGGCTACAATTCAAGTTCAGGAAAAACACTCAGTCTCTCTCCCAGCCCACAGTCTCTCTCCCAACAGTGAGTGTCCCTTGGTGTCTCACTCAGCAATGTGTGTCTCTTGCGTCTCTTTCCCAGCAGGACATGTCTCTTTCAGGAGCGCATGTCTCTTTCAGCAGCATGTCTTCCTCAACCAGCAGTCAGAGAAAAAGAGTTCTGCTTCTAGGAGGCCTCCTTTTGAGCCTGGCAGAGTGGCCAAACTAATGAATCATAACATCAGAATTCTAAACAGAGAGAGCGGGAACCTCCCAGAACATTGTTTAGTGCCACTCCTAACAGAAATACCCAGGTGGACAACTTTAGCAATCAGGAGATCCTCAGTTGCTCATGGCAAATTCCACATCAGAGTTTACAAAGACTGGGTAGAAAAGCCATGCTAAGTAATTTACTACACCACAGTACTCTATGGAGCACACAGGGAGTGACCATGAATAGGAACTGACTTGATAGCAAATAACAACAATACTCCTATGTAATAGACTTGGTTTTTGTAGAACTTTAGAAAAGAAGCACAAAATTTTACTTGGAAAAAAGAGATCTGACAGTCTTTGTTACATTTGTAATCAAAATCTTTTACTGATCAAATGTCTCCTCAGTCACAGTAGATGAAACTGATGTGAAAGCACCCGATCCTAGAGTTCTTAAGAAATACAGATGTAAGGAAATCCCACACACACCTCTGACCACCAGATAGGTTCAACCAGACTATGGTTCAACCTCTAGAAGACAACTAATTCAATAGAGCATATGCTCAGTAACTATAAAACCCAAACTCATTGCCATGGAGTCAGATCCGACTCATAGTGACCCCTCCTTGTGTTTCCGAGGCGGTATCACTACAGAAGCAGATTACCCAATCTTCCTTCTGGGGAGTGGCTGGTGGGTTTGAACTGCCAGTCTTCTGGTTAGTAATCAAATGCCTTAGGCACTATGCCACCAGAGCTCCCCAAAACCAAACCCTCTGCCATTGAGTTGATTCAAACTCATAGTAACCCCCACTGGGTTTCCAGGGCAGTAAATCTTTAAAGAAGTAGATCACCCCATCTTCCTTCTGTGGAGTGGGTGGTGGGTTTGAACCACAAACCTTCTGGTTAACAGTCAAATGTCTTAGGCACTACACCACCAGAGCTCCTTACCTTAAACCAAACCAAACCAAACTCACTGCCGTTGAGTCAATTCCAACTCATAGTGACCCCTCCTTGGGTTTCTGAGGTGGTATCTCTGAGGAAGTAGATTGCCTAATCTTCCTTCCAAGGAGTGGCAAGTGGGTTTGAACTGCCAGCCTTCTGGTTAGCAGTCAAATGCCTTAGGCAGTACACCTAAAGGCTGCCACCAGCTGGACAAAGTGTGTAACCGGAAAGAACCCAAATTAGCTAGTAATAAGAATATCCCCCAAGCTTAGGTAATATGTCCTTTTGATTTTTTTCTCACATGATGTCAAGATGGATTTTCATTTATTTTTTTTTTATGTCTACTTTGTCCATTCTAAATAGCTCTGGTGGTGAAGTGGGTAAGGTATTTGGCTGCCAACCAGGTTGATGGTTCAAACCCACTAACTGCTCTGTGGGAGGAAGATGATGCAATTTCTGTAAAGATTTAAAGCCTTGGAAAGCCAATGAGGGTCACAATGAATCGAAATATAGTCAACGGCAGTGGATTTTTAAATGGATGACTGTATTGTGGTGCTTTCTGGGTTTTTCCACTTGAGCCTATACACACATTGGAACAGCAACCCAGCTTTGTCAAAAGTAACGATCACTACAGTAACCTTAGGCTGAGCCACAAAGCAAATCTTCACTTGTGCCACAGATTACAGTGACCTCAAGGAGCCCATGTGAAAAAGACTCTGCTTTTGGCTTTACCCTGGACATAAAACTCGTAATTCTAAGAGTAGAGAATCTGGACTCATTTTTACCCTGACTGAGGTGTGGATAATGATACTGCAGGTACTTGAGAGGTTTCTGAGAGGAATTATCATGTTGTTGTTATGTGCCATCGAGTCAGCCCTGACTCATAGCGACCCCTCCTTGGGTTTCCGAGGCAGTATCACTACGGAAGTAGGATTGCCCAACCTTCCTTCCGAGGAGT
>NW_006921821.1:2124137-2180580 GCF_000298275.1 Orycteropus afer afer
TGCTACCAGAGCTCCCTCAGCTTAGATTTTTTTCAAATGTGGACTCCTCCATGGGAGTAGTTGGTTCTTTGGGCATCCCTGAGATACAGTTTCTCAGGAGATCATCTTCTGACTCCTGAGAAGAAAGAGTTGTGTGTCTGATCCTTACAATACTCAAAAGAGCTCTTGCAGCTCAAACTTGACAAACAGAAAATGACTCAAGTCTTGGGCTGACTAACACTGTAGCACTCTAAGTACATGGCATTCCCAAACAGGAGTACACAGAACAGTGCAATTATTTCAAAAGCAAGAAAAATAAAAAAAACATGGCACGAAAATGTCATTGAGAAATGGATTTCTACATCCACCTTGAACAGGCAGGATATGCTGGATGAAGACAGCTCTGATGGTGTTGCTTCCTGTTCCTGTTCCTTCCAGACTGCCTGTGCCATAAACCACTCTGATGCTGCAATCACTACCAATAAACAAGGTCTCATGAATGAAAACCCACTGCTAGGGCAAACAGATCAGACAGTCCCCGTTTATAAAGGAGACTGCCTATGTGCAAGCTGGAATTAGTAACCAGTGCTCACTCACTCCAAGGGTTAAGGCTTTTTCTGCCTACAAGTCTTCCAAGTTCTGGCTCCTTCTCCTTAACGGGCCCTGAGAGTGGTATTACTTCACAATAACCCACCATATACATAAGTTTGTACGAATAGGCTGAAACCAAACCAAACTCACTGCCATCAAGTCAATTTGACTCATAGCGACCCCTCCTTGGGTTTGTGAGGCAGTATCTCTATGGAAGTAGATTGCCCAATCTTCCTTCTGAAGAGTGGCTGATGAGTTTGAACCACTAGCCTTCTGGTTAGCAGTCAAATGCCTTAGGCACTATGCCACCAGAGCTCCCCACTAATAGGCAGAGTTGAGAAAGGGGTTCAAAACAGACACCATGTGAGAAACAAGAAACATTAAACTAATAGAGCTCTGCCTATTGGTAGAGTTCTGTTATTTTAATGTTTCTTGTTTCCCACAAGGTGCCTCTTTATTTTGAACATGTATCTCCTAAGACCTTTCTCAATTATTTCTCAAAACTCTGCTGGCTAAAAATCTCCTGCAAACTCAGTTACCCTATGTTATCATGTTTACAATGAGAATCATGGCTGCAACTAGATTTTAACATAGAGAAACTAAAAGGAAAAGGAGAGTACAGGGAGAAGAGGAGGAAGGCCAGGAACAAGAGCAGGTACACAAGTTCCAGTATCAAACAAAATTTCTAAATATATCTGAACTGTGATGTTTAGACATTTAAAGAAAAAAATGGAAGGACAAATACCTGGAAATAATTTTTTTTCCTTGGTTTCAGAAATAGCCTTTCAAGGCCACTTTTATAACAGTGTATTTTTGTAGAAGTGTGATATTACAGATAGCATTAAGAGAAAATATCCCAGTGCTAGGAGATTAATAGGACCTGGGGCTTTTCTTAATATGCCATTCATGAGAACTGAAAATTTCAGATGTGTCTAAAACAACTGCAAAACTATAGCACTTTGGTAAGACAAGCCAAGTTGCTCAGAGCATGGCACAGGTGGCACGTCCCTGTATTGAGAAGCATACCTACAGATGCCCTATTTGGAATGAAAATTCCTTTCCCTTTGAACCTTGAAGCTCCAGGGTCTCTAGCACAAGAAGCCCTAGGCCTCTCTCCACCATTCTGCCTCTACTCAAAGCAAAAGGCAGCCAGCTGCACATTGCCTACTGCGTACCCCTCCCTCTGCTCTCCAGAGTTTGGGGCCTCAAGAGGATGTTGCCTGAGTCTGCAGAAGATAGCCCTTTGGAGCCTCATCTGGCATCAGGGCAGAGGAGGGCTAAGCAGCTGCTAAGGGCTCATTACAGCTGACCGAAGCTTACTGGGGAAGGA
This sequence comes from Orycteropus afer afer, assembly GCF_000298275.1. Taxonomy (NCBI): domain Eukaryota; kingdom Metazoa; phylum Chordata; class Mammalia; order Tubulidentata; family Orycteropodidae; genus Orycteropus; species Orycteropus afer. The sequence continues at coordinate 2,126,038 of NW_006921821.1, forward strand.
AACCCATATGCTGTCATATAATCATACTTTTTTAAAGGGCTTTGGAAATTACAGATATTTTGTTGACTTAACTTTTATACTGGAAAGTATAAAAGTTAGGAGAAGAATAAAAGTAAACACAAACTCAATTTATAAGCATCTAGAAGAGAAAATGTGGCTGGATTAGTATACTACTTGATGGCTTTTTCCTCATAACTTTTTATCTTGAAAAATCCTCAAATCTACGATGAAAGCAAAAGAATAGTACCTACCACATACACCTGAAAACCCTTTAAGTGGATTCAGCAATTGTTAGTATTTCTGCATGCTCTCTCTCTATATATATCTACATCTTATAGTTTTTTTCCCTGAATCATTTGAAAGTTATAGATATTATTTCTATCCCTAAATACTAATTCAACATGCATGTCCTATATAACCACAGTATCATTATAATGCTTAAGGAAAATAATGATTTTATACTATCATTTAATACACAGTTCATGTTCAATATCCCCAACTGTCTCAAAAACCTTTTAAAAATTTTTCTGCATCCAGGTTCAAAGACTGCATTTCATAATGCCTCTTTAGCCTCCCTTTATATAGAACAGTTTAGATTTTATTTTATGTTTAACTAGGTTGACTTTTGAAAAGTCCTGGCTGATGGTCTTAACGAAGATTTCACTTTGTTAGTGAAATCTAGATACTTCTGATTGTTTCCAGATTAAACGTTTTTGTCACTAGTACTACACAGGTGATTTTGTATTCTTCTAATTACACTCAATTAGGAAGCAGAAAAAGTTATACCATGACTGCTTTGCTAAATTTGATGAGTAAGTTGTTGTTCACCAGATCTTTCCACTGCAAAGGCTCAGATTTCCTTCATTATAAAATTATGAAACAATTTAATGTTGTTTGAAATTTCTGACTCCCAGTAACCTCTCACACACTTACTTGGCAAACACTGATCACTTTTATCTGAATCAATTTTACTTTTGGGCTTTACAAAATGGTGAATTTCTAATCTTAAAAGTTCTATATTTGCTTGCTATAATCATTCTGTAAAGAGCCTCCTCTAGCCCCTTCTCTTTATCTTTTTAATTTTTAAATTATTACCATGTGGTGTTGTGGTTAAGGTGCTGTCCAGTCATCTCCAACCCACAGTGACCCTGCACACAGCATAATGAAATACTGCCCAATCTTGTGCCTGCCCCATGATCTTCACTACATCTGACCCCATCATTGCAGCCAGTGTATCAATCCATCTCATTGAGTGCCTTCCCCTTTTTCGTTGACCCTCCACTTTACCAAGCAAAATATCCTTCTCCAGACAATGGTCTCTTCTGACAACATGACCAAAGTAAGTGAGACAATGTCTCGTCATTCTCACTTCCAAGGAGCATTCTGGTACACTTCTTCCAGGAAAGATTTGTTAGTCCTTTTAGCAGTCCATGGTACTCCTAACATTCTTCTCCAACACCACAACTCCAAAGCATCAACTCTTCTTCAATCTTCCTTATTCACTGTCCAGCTCTGACATGCAGAAGAAGCAACTGAAAATACCATGGCTTGTGTCAGGCACACCTTAATCTTCAAGGAGACATCTTTGCTCTACATCATTTGCAAGAGGTCTTTTGCAACAGATTTGTCCAGTACACTATGTTATCTGATGTCTTGACTGCTGCTTTCATCGGTGTTGATTGTAGAACCAAGCATTATGAAATCCTTTATAATTTCAATCTTTTCTCTACCCATTATGAAGCTGTTTATCGGATCAGTTGTGAGGATATTTGTTTTCTTTATATTGAGATGTAATCCATACTGCAGTAGTCCTCATCAGTAAGTGCTTCAAGTCCTCCTCACTTTCAGCAAGCAAAGTTGTGCCATCTGTGTATCACAGGTTATTAACGAGTCTTCCTCCAATCCTGATGCCATGGTCTTCTTCATACAATCCATCTTCTCGGATTATTTGCTCAGCACACAAATTGATTAAGTATGGTGAAAGGATACAACTCTGATGCACTCCTTTCTTGATTTTAAACCATGCGGTGTCCCCTTGTTCTGTTCGAATGACAGCCTCCTAGTCTATGTACAAGTGCCTTACGAGTACAATCAAGTGTTCTGGAATTCCTATTCTTCTCAATGTTATCCATAATTTGTTATGATCCACACAACTGAATGCTTCTGCATAGTCAAAAAAATGTAAGTAGACATCTTTCTGGTATTCTTTGCTTTCAGCTAAGATCCATCTGACATTCACAATGATATCCCTCATTCCATGTTGTCTTCTGAATCCAGCTTGCATTTCTGTAAGCTCTCTATTAATATACTGCTGCAACTGTTTCTGAATTATCTTCAGTAAGATTTTACTTGAATGTGATATTAATAATACTCTTTGATAATTTCTACATTCTGTGTGATCACCTTTCTTTGGAATGGGTACAAATATGGATCTCTTCCTGTCAGTTGGCCAGGTAGCTGTCTTCCAAATCTCTTGGCATAGCCAAGTGAGTGCCTCCAGCAGAGCATCCATTTGTTCAAACATCTAAATGGGTATTCCATCATTTCCTGGAGTCTTGTACTTCTCTAATTCTTTCAGTGCAGCTTCGACTTCTTTCTTCAATACCATTGGTTGCTGATCATATGCCACCTCCTGAAATGGAAGAACACTGACCAACTCTTTTTGGTACAGTGACTCTTTGTATTCCTTCCATCTTCTTTTGATGTTTCCTGCATCATTCAATATTTTCCCCATAGAAACTTTCAATACTGCAACTTGAGGCTTAAATTTTTCCCTCAGTTCTTTCAGCTTGAGAAATGTCAAACGTGTTCTTCCCTTTTGGTTTTCTAACTCCAGATCTTTGCACATTTCATCATAGTAATTGTCTTCCCTAGCTGCTCTTTGAAATTTTCTGTTCAGCTATTTTATCTTGTCATTTCTTCCATTTGTTTTAGCTACTCTCTGCTGAAAGGCACATTTCAGATCTCTTCTGACATCCATTTTGGTCTTTTCTTCCTTTCTTGTCTTTTAATGACCTCTTCTTTCTTTGTGGATTATATACTTGATGTCATCCCACAATTCTCTGGTTTTTAGTCACTGGTGTTCAATGCATCAAATCTATTCTTTAAATGATCTCTAACTTCAGGACATACATTATCAAGGTCGTATTTTGGCTCCCGTGGACTTGTTTTAATAGTCTTCAACTTTAACTTGAACATGCACATAAGCAGTTGATGGTCTGTTCCACAACCAGCTCCTGGCCTTGTTTTGGCTGAAGATATTGAACTTCTCTATTGCCTTCTGCCACAGATATAGTCTGTCTGATTCCTCTGTATTCCATCTGGTGAGGTCCATGTGTACAGTCCTCGTTTATGTTGTTAAAAAAAGGTATTAGGAATGAATAAGTCGTTGGTCTTGTAAAATTCTATCATGTGATCTCCGGCATTATTTCTATCACCAACGCCCTATTTTCCAAACACTGGTAACTCACCTTTGTTTCCAACTTTTGCATTCCAGTCACCTGTGATAATCAACACATCTTGACTGCATGTTTGGTCAATTTCAGACAATTATTACCAATGATGCATGGATTCTGAAACAATTTGTTACACCCAATTATTGTCATTATTCTTTTGGATGAGGAAATTGTCCCAAATTTGGCCTTGTGGGAACACTTTTTAAGCTGGCTCCTGTACCCTTTTGAAATAATCCTATTAGTCTTTGAATACAATCTTGCTGTCTGGTATAAGAGGCTACAGGTACATCTGGTATCTTCCTTGACCTAAACCTGGAATTAATTAGTTAATTAGTCATTTATCTAAGCAGCCTTGGTTCCTTTTACTGGGGGATGGTATTTAGAAATCAAGGTCCAGGTGTAGCTACTGCAACTGGAGTGCCATTGATTATAGCTTGTTTAAATTAACAGAACATGGAAAATTTTATACACACACATATAATATTACATTAATACTGTAAACTCAAAAAATTCACTGCCGTCAAGTTGGATCTGACTCATGGTGACCCCTCCTTGGGTTTCCGAGGCAGTATCACTATGGAAGGAGATTGTCCAACCTTCCTTTTGAGTAGTGGCTGGTGGGTTTGAACCACTGAACTTCTGGTCAGCAGTCCAATGCCTTAGGTGCTATGCCTCCAGAACTCCTCAGTAAAACTATATATATATATTATATATTTAAATCATGACTTCATGTTGATATCACTTCATACTGATATTTCCAATTCAAACTTCACATTACAGAGATTTTTCTTGTTTATTTTTTAATCTCTTAACTGAAAATTTCTGTCCTTGATTGTGCTAATATATTGACTAATTTTCTTTATCTTATTATCTAAAATAATTTTCTAATAACAATACGAACATATTATTAGCAATAAATTTACTAAATAAAATTTACAATTTCACCATAATTTATTTATTTATTTTTGTCCTTAGAATATTCCCCATTAAGAACACATACTCAGAGGGCTGTGTTCAAATGTTATTTGAATTAAGTTTTATCTTTGGGCAGTAGTATTATCGATTTGATATACAGTTAGATTTATACATTTCTATTTTAATTAATTTAATTATTGCTTGAATATGCAAAACAATTTCATGTTCAAAGGTTAAAACTATATAAAAAAGTACGCTAAGGGAAGTCTCTTGTTTGTCATCCTCGACCTTTCCACCTCATTCCCACTTACTGATTCCCATAGGTAACGATTTTTAGTTGTTTCTGGTTTTTCTTTCTTGGCACATTTTTTTTATATACAAATATGCACATATATTTACTCATTCCACTGTTTTTCTTACACAAAAGGTACCATTTGCACTTTATATTTCATTGAGGGTCTTTTTTTTTCTAGGGTATTTTTTTTTCTTTCATTTTTTACTTTTATTGTAGTGAAAACATACAACAAGACATTCACTAGCATAGCAACTTCCATATTTACAAATCTGGAACACTGATTATATTTTTTCATGTTGTTCCACCATTATTGCTATCCATTTCCAATACATTCCACTACTTATTAGCCTAAATTCAATGCCCCCCCCACCAAAAGCTTCCCCATTCCCCCACACCCCTGGTAACCACTAATAATCACATATATATATAATTTTTTTCAACCTATCTAGAAATTTTCCCTCCCTGGTAACTAACAAAGAAAGATTTTATTTCATTGAGGTTTTCAACATGTTGTGTTAGGTGCTGTTGAGTTGGTTCCAACTCATAGCAACCCTATGGATAACAGAACACAGCACTTTTTGATCCTATGCCATCCTAACAATAGTAGATATGATTAAGCCCACTGTGTTGCAACCACTGTATCAATCTTTTTCACTGATGGTTTTCCTATACTAGCTTTCTTACTATCAATTCTTCAACATTTATTAGTTGGCTACATTCTATAAAGAAGAGCTTTTCTTCCTCCTGTCCCTTTCTCTGGAAATCATTCCAACTCAGAGCAATTTTTTCCCATCTCTTTTATAGCTGTGTACAACTCCACTTGCTATTCCATAGTCTCTGATTTATTAATTTATTAGTATTAATATGGGCCATTTAGATGGTCATCCAACAACTTCAACCTTAAACCTATCCTCCAAGATACTCATTAAACATCAAATGATAAAAACTGCATGAAGAGTTAGCAACCTGAAGACATCCCTGTGGAGCCTGAGGTCACAGACGAAGTCAGGATGGTTGTTCCAGGTGGGCTGGGCAGAGTTGTAAAAAGGCTCCCACAGACTGTAGAATCTCATTCTGCCAAATTTCTATTTTCCCCTCCCACATCCCCTCACTTCTCCCCTACTCCCTTCTTTTGGTAATTCATTCTGGGGCAAACATGGATTTCTCTTGAAGCTCACCCAATTGCCTAATTGTGCCCCTTAGCAGACTTCCAGTTGATAAGATATCAATTATTTTTATACGAGCCATTGACTCTTACAGTATGACCTATTCAGCAGAGCATTTTCCTCTACACAATTTTTTCTCATTAGGAGGAAATTCAGTGTGGTTATATTTTGTCAGGTAAAAATCTACCATGACTAAGTACTTTTCTACATTTTTACCATATATATTCTGAATTACAATAATCTTTACCTAATAAAACAATACTGTGGATTATTTATAGCATCTATGCATTAGAAATTTAATTTATTTTTATAGTGACTATATTTTATATGAAATTACTACAGATAAAATAAATAGTGGAATATAGATTTGTTATTTGCAGTGAGGTAGAATATAACACAAAATACCCAAATAAAATTTATTTAGTTACTGATTTTTAAATCATTATATTATTTGTCTTTTTCAGAGCCAAAGACTAGAACCACTGGAAAAAGCATATTAGCAGCTGTAATTGTGCTATCATTTCAGAAAAATTAGATAAATTGAAGTAAATCCAGTCTTATCAGGTTGTGTTGAGTATGCTTTAAAATTGTGGCATTGTAAGTTTTAATTAGGAGCCCTGGTGGCACAAAGGTTAAATACTCAGCTGCTACTAAAAAAGTTAGCAGTTCAAACCCACCCAGAGGCTCCATGGGAGAGAGACCTGATGATCCGGTTCTGTAAATATTACAGCTAAGAAAACCATACTGGGCACTTCTACTTTGTCACTATGTCGGTCCATAAGTCAGTACCGACTCAATCGCATCCAAGAAGTTTTAATTATTTAATTTTAAGTAAATAATTAACAATTTAAAAAAGCAACTGCAAAGAATTGACATATTCCTAAGAATTTAAAATATAACACATTTTTATGACAGCAAAAGAAATTTATTAAAAATATCTTGTTGTATCTTAATACATGATTTCTTAAAGCCTTATGGTGAGAGATAACCCTGTAGTCACTCTGCAGTCAGGAATCTTAGATGATAATGTTCCTTGGAGTACACCAGGACAGCTGAAAAGGACGACCCACAGACAGTGTCACTGTTGTACGCCACTGAGTCAAGTCAATTCTGGCTCATAGTGATCTCAGATGACAGAGTAGAACTGCTCCATAGGGTTTCTCATGTTGTAACCTTTATAACAGCATACTGCCAGGTCTTTCCTTCCACAGATCTGCTAGTTGGTTTGAGCTGCCAACCTTTTGGCTAGTATCCAATCCCTTAACCATTGCACCAGCAGGGCTCCCCACCCCAAACTCCTTATGTAGGTGAGTTACTTTCTCTTTTGCCACCAGAGAATGAATAAACTGTGACCACACATATCACTTTTGAAGGCACAAACCTCAAGTATAGAGAAGTAGTACTCAAACATTTTTATCTCACTATCTCACTTTGGATTGCAGAACACAGGCTTAACTGGCAGTGAGAACAATTTAACTTTCATAAGGAAGATTGGGCTGGCAAAGGGCTACTCACAATGCACTGAAGATGAGGGTCAGTCTGTTCTTCCCTGACCACCAGCAACAATAGCATCATGTGAGTTGATCTTCCCAAAAGCAGGGGAGGCTTTCTCCACTTACCTTTTAACCCTGAGACTTTTGAATGAAAAAGATACAAAGATAATTTATACCCAGCATCTTCTGAAAGCAATTTTCTGAAAAATTGGATGAATGAGTCCACTACTATTGTCTTAATAATCCAGTGACTTTTAACCAGAAGTGATGTAACTCTTAATTATGTTATATATTTTAAAAATACATATACTTCTATGCCATCTCTGGAGATTCTGGGAAGGTCTGGGGTGGAGTCTGAATCTCTGTGTTCAAAACAGAACCCCAGAAATGTTCCCAGGTGCTTCTGATGCACACCTCTCATTTTAAGAACATTAGATTGTATCCATTAAACCAGTATAGTGAAACCAAGAATTTCACAATAAAGATCATTGTTTTTGGTAAGTCATTATCTTTTGAGGGCTAAATATGGACATACATGCTAACCATGGTGACATGAGGTGGTCATTTCCTATAACACAGGATAATGTAGCACCTGTTAGAGACAGGATTATTTGGTTCTTGCTTTGTTATAGAATAGCGTTATTCACTTAAATATTTCCTACAGAGTTGGCTTCAAAATTATGGATTGGTTCAGTGTTACTACAGAAACATGTTGGCTGCTGTTACAATGAATGACCGTAGAATTTCCAACAACATACATGCAGTCCTCCTTTGTAAAATGTACAAGAGGAACCTTCCTGTGACTACAAAATATTCAAAATTTATGCACAACCACAGATAGCTTTATGCTGAACCACATGCTTTCTGGTCTTTCTTGCTGTTTTTTCACTTTAAAAAAATGAGACATTCTGCTGAACATTTCCTTTCCACCTCTCCACAAATATCCCAGAAATAATTAATGGAAGAAAGTTTAATTTATTTTTCAGATTAAGGAATCTACCATTCCTGACATAGTTTCTTCTGTTTGGAATAAAATATAGGTTTAGCAAATGGAATGAAAACTTGCACATTTCTCAGGATGGCTAGAAAGAAGAGAAAAAAGTTACTATTTTGAATGTAAATGTAAGAAATTGCCATCTGCATAAAAAATCTCCAACAGGGTAATGGAAGAAAGCATGATGTACTGTATAATATGATGAACAGTAGAGCTGTTCTTCAAACGGTAAAGTAGCTCAGAAGGAAACTGGCACACATCTTATTAAAGCAAACCTGAGGTCCATATATCCTACAAGTGGAAGAAGGTTCCATGCTCACTTTTCTATTTCACTATTTTAATCTTGGCCAACCTGGTGCCCAGCAATATTATTCCTCCAGTATATCTGCCTCTCCTGATAATCCAACTCCTGTAACTCCATGTTTTAAATCTGTCATCTTTTCTCCACCTCCTTGGTTGCCAGCTAGGGCTAATCTTCCACCTTCCTGCAACTGCTACCCTAGAGGTCTCTCTGAATGCACAATGGCCACATGCCAATCTACTCATCACACTGCCACCATAGAGAGCTTCTGAAAACACACCTCTGATCACTTAATCTCTCCCTTAAAACACAACAGTGATTTATATGCAGAAAGAAACATTATTTGAAGCTTACTAGGGGTAGGGGTAGGGGGAAGGAGGGTAAATCACTAAGCAAAGGGTAGACACATATTAACTTGGGTGAAGGGAAAGGCAATATACAATTAAGTGAGGACAGTACAAATTGAGCCAGGCAAAAGAATCATCATTGACACAAGGGAGTGATTAGTCCAAAGGAGCACACAAACCCAAGCCTCCACGACCATGAGAACCTAAGAACTAGATGGTACCTGGCTAGCACTGCTAACCTCTCTGAAAGGGATCACAATAGGAGGTCCCTGGATAGATGGGGAGAAAATGTAGAAAAAAACACAAAATAATAATAATGATAAAGACCAGCTTATTAGTCTGACAGACAATTGGTAGAACCCCTAAGACTATGGCCCTCAGACCTATTTCAAGTCTGGAACTGGGCTCACTCCCATGGCTCAAAGTTCAGTCAAATAATGGACAGGTCTAGAGGGTGAACAACAATGCCAGGGAGGTAAGTACTCCTTGTAAATGTCAATGATGTACGATCAAAGGGGCAGTACTTGCCCAGGGATAGAGCTTAGAAGCCAGGAAGGGATAGGAAAGGATGAATGGAAATGGTAAATACAGGGAGGAACTGGGAAGAGTGCTATTACATTGTGGGGATTACAATCAGTGTCACAAAACAAAATGTGTATGAAATTTTAAATGGAAAATCAATTTGTTCTGTGAACTGTCACAGAATTTTCATAAATATGATAGTAGTTTCTATTGCTCTTAGGATTAGTGAAAACTCCCCAACCTGCCCTAAAAGGCACCACCACATGGCTTGGTTCCATTCTGCTCTGCCTCCTTCTCTAGGCAGCCTCCTCCAAGCCTTTCTCCTGTCCCTTGTCACAGTCCTTTTTGCCTCAGATCCACTGCACATATGGCTCCCACAGCCCAGAATGCTGTACATATACATTATTCTTGTAGTTAATTCTTTCTGACCTCTAGAGCTCACTTGAGTTTCTTCCTCACGGAAGCCTTGTTTGGCCACTCTAAGTCCATATTCTAGGATTATAGGTTGAACACTATCCACCTCACCTGTTACCCTTGTCATAAAAGCATTTGCATGTTTCTTTTGTGATTCTTTCATTACTGCTGTTTTCTTGACTGGAAGCTCTGGTGGCGTAGTGCCTAAGGCATTTGATTGTTAACCAGAAGGCTGGCGGTTCAAACCCACCAGCCAACTCCTCGGAAGGAAGGGTGGGCAATCTACTTCTGTAGTGATACTGCCTTGGAAACCCAAGGAGGGTTGCTATGAGTCAGGTCCTATTCAACAGCAGTGAGTTTGGTTTGTTTTGTTTTCTTGACTAGAGTGAAAGATCAAGAGGGTAGGTATGTGCCTGCATTAGATTTCACTGCACACCTAGTTTACTGATTACAGCACAGTGGCCAAATAGATTCCACAGTCAGTTTGCTTCAGTTCAAATCCTAGCACAACCACTCATTAGCTGTATGACTTTGGAAAGTTACATAACTTTGTGCCTAACTTTCTTCATTTGCAAAATAGAAGAAAAAACAGCGTTATGGTGAAAATTAAGTGAGTTAATCACATAAAGGGCTTTGAATGGGGCCTGGCACATAATAATGTATGTGTTTGCTACCACTGAAACTACAGCACTATCACTATCATTGTTCTTATTGTTGTTAGGTGCTGTCAAGTTGGCTCTGACTCATAGCAACCCGATGTCAAACAGAACGAAACACTGGCCAGTCCTATGCCATCCTCACAATCACTGCTGTGCTCGAGCCCATCACTGCAGTCACTGTGTTAATCTATTTTATTAAGGGTCTGCCTTTTTTTTTTGCTACTTTACTAAGCATGATATACTTTCTCCAGGGACTGGTCTCTTCTGACAATATGACAAAGTCTGTCCATTCTCTCTTCTAAGGAGCATTTCAGCTGCACTTCTTTCAGAGTAATTTGTTCATTCTGGCAGCCCATGGTATTTTCAGTATTCTTCACCAACACCACATTACAAAGGCATGAACTTTTCATCAGTCCTCCTTATTCACTGTCCAGCTTTCATATGTATATGAGGTGACTGAAAATATCATGGCCTGGATTTGGCCATGATATTTAAAGAGGTCTTCTGTAGCAGATTTGCCCAGTGCATATGATGCCTGATTTCTTGACTGCTGCTTCCATGGGTACTGACTGTGGATCCAAGTAAAATGAAATCCTTGACCACGTCAATCTTCTTCATTTATTGTGATGCTGCTTACTGGTCCAGTTGTGAGGATTTTATTTTCTTTATGTTGAGGTGTAATCCATACTGAAGACTGTATGTAGTCTTTGATCCTCATTAGTAAGTACTTCAAGTCACCTTCACTTTCAGCAAACAAGGTTGTGTCATCTGCACATCACAGTTGTTGGTAAGTCTTCTTCAAATGCTGATGCCACATTCCTCTTCATATAGTCCAACCTCTTGAATTATTTGCTCAGCACAGAGATTTGATTAAGTATGGTGAAAAGATACAATGCTTACATACAACCTTCCTGATTTTCAATCATGCAGTATCTCCTTGTTCTGTTTGAATGACAGCCCCCTGGTCTATGTACAGGTTCCTCATGAGTACAATTAAGTGTTCATTCTGGAATTCCCATTCTTCTCAATATTATCCATAATTTGTAATAATCCACAGAGTCAGATGCTTTTGCATAGTCAGTAAAACACAAGTAAACACCTTTCTGGTATTTTTTCCAACTGACATCAGCAATGAATCCCTCAGTCCATAGCCTCTTCTGAATCCAGCTTGAATTTCTGGAAATTCTCTGTCAATATACTGTTGCAATTGTTTTTGAATTATTGTTAGTAAAATTTTACTTGTGTTTGATGTTAATGATATTGTTTGATAATTTCCACATTCTGTTGGATCACCTTCCTTTGAACTAGGTAAAAATACCGATCTCTTCTAGTCAGCTGGCCAGGTAGCTGTCTTCTGAATTTCTTGGCATAAATGAGAAAGCACTTCTAGCACTACATCCATTTGCTGAAACATCTCAACGAGTATTCTGTCAATTTCTGGAGTCTTTTTTTTTTTTTTTTTTGGCATTCCTTCAGTGTAGCTTCAATTTCTTCCTTCAATACCACTGACTCTTGATCATATGCTACATCTTGAAATAGCTAAACACCCATTAATTCTTTTTGGTACAGTGACTGTTTATTCTTTCCATCTTCTTTTGATGCTTCCCACATCATTCAATATTTTTTTCCCCTAGGATCCTTCAAAATTACAAAAGTATAATCCGAGGCCCAAATTATTTCTTTAGTTCTTTCACCTTGAGAAATGCTGAGCATATTCTTACCTTTTAGTTTTCTAATTCCAGGTCTTTGCACATTTCATTATAATACTTTACACTGTCTTCTCAAGCTGCCCTTTGAAGTCTTTTGTTCAGTTCTTTTATTTCATCATTTTTTCCATTTGCTTTAGCCACTCTGTATTTAAAAGCAAGCTTCAGAGTCTCTTCTGACATTTATTTTGGTCTTTTCCTTTCCTGACCTTCTGCTTTCTTCATGTTTCATATTTTTGTCATATGTATGTCATTCCACAACTCATCTGGTCTTCAGTCACTGGTGTTCAATGTGTCAAATCTATTCTTCAGATGGTCTCTAAATTCAGGTGGGATATATATCAAGGTCATATTTTGGCTCGTGTTCTTGTTTTAATTTTCTTCATTTTCATTTTCAAATTGCACATGAGCAAGTGATGGTGTGTTCCACAGTCTGCTCCTGGTCTTGTTTTGACTGATGATACTGACCATTTCCTCTTTCCACAGATACACTTGGTTTGATTCCTGTGTATTCCATTTGATGAGGTCCACATGTACAGCTACTGTTTATGTTGCTGATACAAGATATTTGCAAAAAATTACCTATTATCATTAGATCACCAAAAGTACTGCCTGAATAAATGATTTTCCAGGGAAATTTAAAGACTGCAGAACAGTATGAGACACTGACAGATGAGTGATGGACAATACTGAATAAAATGCAAACCAAACTCATGGCCATTCAGGCAACTGTGATTCACAGTGAGCCTATAGGACCGGGTAGAACTGTCTTGCAGGATTTCCAAGGTTGTAAATCTTTACAGAAGCAGACTGTCTTATTTTTCTCCTGCAGAGTGGGTGATGGGTTTGAACCACTGACCTTTAGGTTAGCAGCCCAAATCTTTAACCACTGCACCACCAGAGCCCCTCAATACTGAATAAGAGTGGTGATAAAGGCCATTCTTGTCTAGTACCCATTCACAATGGACTATTTTCAGTCCCTTTCCATTGTAACTAATGTTGTGTGTTGGTTTTGAGTAAATGAAACCAAACTCATTGCTGTCGAGTTGGATCCGACTCATAGCGACCCCTCCTTGGGTTCTGAGGCAGCAGCACTATGGAAGAAGATTGCCCAACCTTCCTTCTGAGGAGTGACTGGTGGGTTTGAACCGCCAGCCTTCTGGTTAGCAGTCAAATGCCCTTAATTATGCTTAGGAATTTCCCTTCTATCACTTTTTTGTTCAGCATTTTTACCATGAATGGGTGCTGGATTTTATCAAATGTCTTTTTAAGTCCATTTGTATTATCATGTGTTTTTTTATCCTTTGTTTTATTTATGTGGTGGACTGGGTTTATTATTTTGCAAATGTTGAAGCATTCTTGCATACCTGGTATGAATCCCACTTGGTCATGATGTATTATTATTATTATTATTTATGATTTTTTTTTTTTTTACTGTGATTTGGGTGAAAATTTATAGGGCAATTTCACTCTCCATACAGCAGTTCACATACACTTTGTTTCACAACATTGACTACAATTTACCCCAATGCAACAGCTCCCCTCCCACTTCTTTCCGATACTTACCTCCTCCCTGTGTCCATCCCTCCGGAGATGCACTTCTGCCTCCTGAGCTGTCTCCCTGTGCATAAACAGTCCCTGTTTCTCCCATGATTAATGTCTCCAAGGAATGTATCTACCTGAGGTAATTGTTCAACTCATATGCCTATCTTTTGTTTGGCTGGAAGCCACAGGTGTGGGTTCAATTCCAGACATGAAGGACAGCTAGGGTCCATAGTCTCAGGGGTTCCACTAAGCTCTATCAGACCAGTAAACCTGGTCCCTCCTTTTTTTTTTTTTTCCAAATGATTTTGAGTTTTGTTCCACATTGTTCTTCCTCTCTATCCAGGATCTCCTACACAGATCCCCCTCCAAGTGGTTGACATTGGTAGCCAGGCACCATCTAGTTCTGGTCTCACAGTTATATAGGGTGCAGATCACATGGTATACCAGTCACCAGGACTAATTGTTTCCATGAATCTTTGGTTTTCTTCATTCTTTTTTGCTCTGGATGAGGAGAGACCCATCGTTGCATCTAGATGGCTGCTTGCAAGCTTTTAAGATCCCAGTTACTACTCGCTGAAGTAGGAGGTGAAACAATGTTTTCTGTAGTATGTTATGCCAATTGAGCTTGATGTCCCCTGTGGCTATGGTCGCAAGGTCACCAGTTGAACTACTCGGCCCCTCTGGGTAGCTGGCTGTGACCAAGAAGTGACTACAACCTTGTTCCTTGTCAGCTCTACTGAACACCTGGGAATTCTTACAGATTATACAAATACACTTATAAGACCATTATCTGCCAACCCTATACATGGTCTTGGGTACACTCCCTGCTACATAGACCTAATAGTTCAGCCCATCTATCCACTCGTATACCCATGTTTGCCTTCACTGACAATGCAGTACTCTATGTGCAAAAGAGTTCATCTCTGTTGTTTATACCTCCCATGTACCTCTCTCTGTCTTCCTCTTCCTCAATGTCACCATGCTGATCACTTACATTTGGTACATTGCCCTTCTCTACACCAAAATCAATACCAAAATCAATACTTATCTTTACCTATCTAACAGTGTTCCTTCCCTCCCCTCCCACCCCTGGTAACCAACAAAGAAAATTTCCTTCCATATATAAACCTTTCCTTGACTTTTACAATAATGGACTAATACAATATTTATCCTGTGATTGACTTATTTCACTCAGCATAATGTCCTCCAAGCTCATCTTCATTATGCAGTATCTTGCAGATTCTACATTATTCTTTAGGGTTGCATAGTATTTCATTGTGTGTATGTACCAAAGTTTGGTTATCCATTCCTCTGTTGATGGACACCTAGGTTGTTTCCATCTTTTAGCTATTGTAAATAGTGCTATGATGAACATCGGTGCGCATATGTCTGTTCTTGTCATGGCTCTCACTTCTTTAGGGTATATACCTAGTAATGGAATGGCTTGGTCAAATTATATTCCAAATTCCAAATTTTTAAGGAATCATTATACTGCTTTCCACAGAGGCTGTATCATTTTACAGTCTCACCAGCAGTATATGAGAGTCCAATCTCTCCACATCCTCGCCAGCATTTGTTATTTTCTGTCTTCTTGAACTTTGCTACTAGTGCTGAGGCAAGGTGGTATCTCATTGTTGTTTTGATTTGTATCTCTCTAATGGCTAATGATCATGAGCATTTCTTCATGTGTTTGTTGGCCACTTGAATATCCTCCTTGGTGAAGTGTCTATTCATGTCTTCTGCCCATTTTTTAATCAGATTATTTGTCTTTTTGTTATTGAGGTGTTGGAGTTTTCTATAAATTCTAGACATAAGTCCCTTGTCAGATATGTCATTGCCAAAGATTTTTTTCCCAATCTGTAGGTTCTCTTTTGACTGTTTGGGAAAAGTCTTTGGAAGCCCATACAAATTTAATTTTTAGAAGGTCCCATTCATCTAGTTCTTCTTCCAATGTTTGTACATTTTGGGTTATGCTTGATAGTCTATTTATGCCATATATTAGGACCCCTAAATTTGCCCCTAGTTTTTCCTTGAGGAACTCTATAGTTTTAGGTTTCACATTTAAGTCTTTGACCCATCTGGAGTTCGTTTTTGTTCATGGTGTGAGGTACAGATCTTGTTTCATTTTTCTGCAAATGGATATCCAGTTTTGCTAGCACCATTTATTAAACAAACATTCTCTTCCCCATTTAATGGATTTTGGCCCTTTTTCAAAGGTTACCTGACCATAGGTCATTGGATCTATTTCTGGGTTCTGAGTTCTATTCCATTGGTTGATAGGTCCATCATTGTACCAATACCAGGCAGTTTTGACTACTGTGGCTGTACGGTAGGTTTTGAGATCTAGCAGTGTGAGACCTCCTATTTTATTCTTCTTCAATAGTGCTTTGTTCATCCGAGGTGTCTTTTCTTTCCATACAAAGTTAGTGATTGGTTTTTCCATATCCTTAAAATGTGGTGATGAGATCTGGATTGGGATTGCATTGAATGTATAGATTGCTTTGGGTAGAAGTGACATTTTCACAATGTTCAAGATGTATTATTTTTTTGATATGCTGTTGGAGTCCACTGGCTAGGGTTTTGTTAAATACTTTTATGTCTATGTTCACGAGGTATTATTTGTATATAAATTTCATTTTTCGAATTAAACATGAAATTCCTACAAATCTTCTGAATTATTTTACTTTTTACAACTTAGATTTTCTGCATAATTTTTCTTTTCTACTTTTTCATAAGATATTCAAGAAACACCAATTATGAATCAATGTATTTTATGTTTCACACCTAGGAATCAGATTCCCCCTCTCAGGAATGGGACAGTATGGAGGGGAAAATAGGGCTACAAGGGGAGATGCTATAGTATTTCAGTTATGTCTATTCTTGTTAATTATTTTAATTAAATTTATTATTATTATTATTGGTGCAAATGAGCTCATATTCCTGTACTGGTATAGGATTGTGAAATACTTAGCTACTTTTTATTCTAGTCTGATCACAAGTAATTTTGTGCTTCATTTTTCCCAGCTCAGAAAAACAAGAAAGACAATAATCCCATTGAATTTATACACTAGCACAATCCCTAGATGTTTTTTGTGTATGTTTTTTGTTTGTTTGTTTGCTCTATGCTACCCAAGAATTTTTGTACATAAACCTTGTGAGATAATTTTTTCACAAAAGAAACACACAATTTTATGCAAAATATCTACTTCTGGGAAATTTCCGTTGATGTGAATATTTAGACTACTCCCACACAGATATGAATAGTCCTGTAGGATGGCCACTTGCTCCAGAGGAAATCAAGATTTTGCCCTGTACCAGGCAGCACACCAGACAGTTTCAACCCCACATTTAGTCTTCAAGCAAAGATAGGCTAGTAGGGAAGACCCACAATTCCAGAAACAAGAGCAGTGAGATCACACCCAGGATCAAAGTAGTTAGCAGAATGAACTCTGACACCAAGCTGCCTGGCTTTGACTTCTACTTCATTCTTCTTAGTTATATGACCTTGGACAAGTCAGCTGGCTCCTGTGTGACTCAATTTACACATGTGTAAGTATAACCAGGGGTCATATGGGAGCCTACTCTGGGAGGGTTAAAGGTAGAACATGGCTACCTGGCCCATACTCCAGGGAAGAGTGCCTCCATGCACACTTTGTATATAGATGCATGTCCACAGTCACATGCAAACTCTTAAAGTATTTGGTTATATCAGCTGTTCTTCAGAAATCTATTCATATTCAGGTGAAATCAGTGCTTTCATTCTAATATGTAAAACAGACCACTGTCTCTTCATTGGCAAAGTGTATATGCTGAAAACCAAAGTTGGTATATTTTTGTCTCAAAATTACACCTTCCTATTTTTACTTTGGGTGAAAGCATACAAGATCTTTAAGTTACAGGTGAGCAAAGGAAAGCAGTTCCCTTTTAATATTTGTATTAGGATTCATGGCCCATGCAAGATCTTCTCAGGGGTCTTACTTGGATAGCTATCTTCCTATGAGGCTATACTATCTTCAAGACTAGGGAACTGGAGAAAAAAGGGCTATCTCACTCAACATACTCTAACACTTAGTTACTAGAGCATTAACATACACATCAGTTGACAAAGTTTAAAAGTAAAAGCTTAAAAAAGAAAAAAAAAAAACAAAACTCCATAAAAAAGGCTAAAAAGCAAAAATAAACTCCAAGTATAAAGAATATATTTAAACCTCAGAAATCATTTTCTAAAATGACATTTGTCTAGCTTGGATTGTCTATGACCATCTCAGGCCAGGCTTAAAGATTTGGACAAATTGAAAATAAAACAAAAGTCCTTAACACTTCTTTGCCACTTACTCTGATCATCACATCAATGTCTGCACTATAGTAATTCTCTATCAAAGCCTTTCCTCTGCCCTCCATCCCCACCTGCCCTCAGAGTCTGTGGACCTTGATTATCTCTCCTCTCTCTTCTCCTTGCTGTCTCTCAGCCTGAAGGCACATATGTGCATCATTTGGTGCAGTGTAGTAAATTATCTGGTATGGCTTTTCTAGCCATAAGTCTTTGTAAACTCTGTGGTGGAATTTGCCATGAGCAACTAAGGAGCTCCTGATTGTTAAAGTTATCTACCTCGGGTATTTCTGTTGAGAGTGGCACAAAGCAATGTTCTGGGACGTTTGCTCTCTCTCAGGTGCTTAGAATTCTGATGTTATGATTGGTTAGTTTGGCCACTCTCCCAGGCTCAAAAGGATCCCTCCCAGACACAGGAGTCTTTCTGACTGCTGGCTGAGAAAGATGTGCTGCTGAGAGAAACGCACTCCTGAGAGACATGCACTGCTGAGAAAGAGACACCAAGAGACAAGCATTGCTGAGAGAAAAACACTGAGAGACAAGCACTGCTGGGAAAGAGACTAAAACAGACTGTTAGCTGAGAGACGGCAGGCTGAGAGAATGAGTGTTATCCCTGAACTTGAATTGTAGCCTGGTGCTTCCTTAATAAACTCCATGATCTGTGAGTTCTGTGTGGCCACTGCAGTGAATTATCGAGCCCATCAGAGAGGTGGTGGGTGCTGTGGGAGGAACAGTTGGTGTCAGGGTTGGTGAAAGGGCTGGAGGGAGGCTGAATGTCTGGCCTTGCAGGAGTAGGCCTTGGGCTACTGATGGTGATTCTGTCTTCATGTGGGGTTACAGAAGGTCAGAAGTTGCATCCTCCCTGCTCCTTTGGCACTTGGTATTTGCCCCAGGGTATATCTGAGCTCCTCAGTATAGTTTTTTTTAATTAACTCATCAAATTACACACTGACTTCCCAAGAGTCCTTTTGTCTTTAAACAGCTGCAGCAGGATAAAACACGTCAAGCCAAACTTTGAAACATATATGATGGGAAAATTATTTTTTTCTCTTTTTGGTTCTTTTTCTTTTTCATTTATTTTCCCTATCATCCAACTTTTGTCAATTCAACTTTTCACATGTGTACAACTTATTGACAGCACTTGAAATAATCAGCTGTGCAAATCTACCCTTAATCAATGTGATTCTTCCATCACTGCAAATTGAAACTCAGTACTCCATAAACAGGAGCCTCCTTTTCCCCCTTCCTCACTCTCTGGTACCAATAATAAACATTGGTTTCTACATATTTGTCTTTTTATACAAGTGAGGTCATACAGTATTTGTCTTTTTGTGATTGACTTATTTCACTCAGCAAAATGTCTTCAAGCTCCATCCATAGAAACAGATTTCTCCATGATATGGAATGGGAAAATTTTAGAGTTCAAGACTTGCTTCTGTTGTGTGGGCTGTGAACTTGCTCCTTGTTTAGTATGTGTATGTGCAAAGAGATGAAACTAATAAAGAACAAGGCAGAAAGTAACAGCTTGGTCAGGGCTAACAGTGTGGGTGGGACAAGGACAGGAACTTTAGGGTGAGGAAGTAGGTGTAAGATAACGCCAGTTCAAAGCTGTTGCCTGGCTACTCTTGATAGATAGAAATACATTCAAGAATAGGAGGGAGAGTTCTAATCCATTCCTGATAGGCCTAGCATTGAACAGAAACAAACAGTAATCCAATGCAGATTCACACTCCTGGGCTGGAATCAGTAACACTATCTGCACTTTTAGATCATATGGGCTTCAGATAGGCTGGGGCCCAAATGAGAGCTGGCTCCACTGAGACCTGAATCTCTATCCAGAGCTGGGACAAAGGGCTTCTGAGGCCATCACTTCCTTTTTTCAATCTCTCCCCCAAACAGAAAACCCCATGAGGGTCTATTATGCCTGACGTTGATTCCAGTGTCTAGAACCCAGCAGGCCCTCGATCAACATATTCTCACTGTATGGATGAGAGAGACTCTCCACTGCAGCTACTGAAGAAGGAAAAAATAGCCAGGAAGCTTATATTGAAAGCAATATGAAATAGAGATAAGATATCTGAGGCTAAGTAACCCAGATGCTTGTTGTTGATGTTAGGTGCCGCTGAGTTGGCCCCAACTCATAGGGACCTTATGTACAACAGAACAAAACACTGCCTGGTACTGTGCCAGCCTCACAATTCTTGCTATACCTGAGCCCATTGTTGCAGCCACTGTGTCAATCCATCTCACTGAGAGCCTTCGCCTTTTTCATTGTTCCTCCAATTTTAGTTTTGTTAGTTCTTTTAGCAGTCCATGGTACTTTCAGTATTCTTTGCCAACACCACAACTCAAAAGCATCAACTCTTTTTCAGTCTTCCTTATTCATTGTCCAGCTCTCACATGCATATGAGGCAAGTGAAAATACCATGGCTTGGATTAGGTGCACCTTAGTCTTCAAGGACACATCTTTGCTCTTCAGCACTTGAAAAGGGTCTTTTGCAGTAGATTTGCCCAATACAATACACCCTCTGATATCGTGACTGCTGCTTCCATGGGTGTTGACTATAGAACTAGGTAATATGAAGTGACTGACTTCAATCTTTTCTCCATTTATTGTGATGTTGCTTATTGGTCCATTTGTGAGGGTTTTTGTTTTCTTTATATTGAAATGTAATCCATACTGCAGATTGTAGTCTTCAATCTTCATCAGTAAGTGCTTCAAGACATTCTTACTTTCAGCAAACAAAATTGTTTCATCTGCATATCACGGGTTGTTAATGAGTCTTCCTCCAATCCTGATGCCATGTTCTTCTCCATATAGTCCAGCTTCTCAGATTATTTGCTCAGCATACACATTTAATAAGTATGGTGGAAGGATATGACCCTGACACACTCCATTTCTGATTTTAAACCATGCAGTGTCACCTTGTTCTGCTTGAACAACAGCCTCCTGGTCTATGTACAGGTTCCTCATGAATACAAGTAAGTGTTCTGGAATTCCCATTCTTCTCAATGTTGCCCACAATTTGTTATGATCCACACAATTTAATGCTTTTGCATAATCAATAAAACTCAAGTAAACATCTATCTGGTATTCATTGCTTTGAGCCAAGATCCATATGACATCAGCAATGATATCCCTCATTCCACATCCCCTTCTGAATCCAGCTTGCATTTCTAGAAGCTCTCTGCCAATATACTCCTGTAATCATTTTTGAAATATCTTCAGGAAGATTTTACTTGTGTGTGTTATCAGTGATACTATTTGATAATTTCCATGTTCTGTGGGAACACTTTTCTTTGGAATGGGTAAAAATATGGATATCTTCCAGTAGGTTGGCCAGGTAATTGTCTTTCAAATTTCTTGGCATAGCTGAGTGAGTGCCTCCAGTGGGGCATCTGTTTGTTGAAACATCTCAATGGGTATTGTGTCAATTCCTGGAGCCTTGTTTTTCCCCAATTCCTTCAGTGAAGCTTCAACTTCTTCTTTCAATATCATTGGTTCTTGATCATATGCCACCTCCTGAAATGGATGAACACTGAACAATTCTTTTTGGTATGGTGGCTCTGTGCATTCCTTCCATCTTCTTTTGATGTTTCCTGCATCATTCAATATATTGCCCATGTTGTTGTTATGTGCCGTCGAGTCAGACTCGACTCATAGCAACCCCTCCTTGGGTTTCTGAGGCAGTATCACTATGGAAGTAGACTGCCCCTAGAATCTCTCAATATTGCAACTAAAAGCTTAAATCCTTAGTTCTTTCAGCTTGAGAAATGGTAAGCATGTTCTTCCCTTTTGGTATTCTAACTCCAAGTCTTTGCAAGTTTCATAATAATAATTGACTTTATCTTCTCAAATTGTTCTTTGAAATCTGTTCAGCTCTTTTATCTTGTCTTTTCTTCCATGTGCTTTAGCTACTCTCCATCCAAGGGCAAGTTTCAGAGTCTCTTCTGACAACCATTTTGGTCTTCTCTTCCTTTCTTGTCTTTTAAATGACCTTTTGCTTTCTTCATGGATGATGTTCTTGATATCATTCTATGATTCATCTGGTTTTCGGTCATTTGTGTTTAATGAATCAAATTCTTTAGATGCTCTCTAAGTCCAGGAAGGATATATTCAAGGTCATATTTTGGCTCTCGTGGACTTGTTTTGTCTTCAACTTGAACCTGAACTTGCATATGAGCAGTTGATGGTCTGCTCAACAATCAACTTTTGGCCATGTTTTGGCTGAAGATACTGAGCTTTTCCATTGCCTCACATAACAACAACAACAACAACAACAACAACTTGTCAGAGATGTAGTCAATCTGATTCCTGTGCCCTCCATCTGGTGAAGTCCATGTATATAGCTGCTGTTTGTATTGTTGAAAAACGGTATTTGCTATGAATAAGTCATTGGTCTTGCAAAATTCTATTATGTGATCTCCAGCATTATATCTATCACCAAGGCCAAATTTTCCAACTATGAGTGATTCTTCTTTGTTTCAACTTCTTTACTCCAATCACCAGTGATAATGAGCGCATCTTGATTGAATCTTTGGTCAAATTCAGACTGCAGAATTTGGTAGAAATCCTCAATATCCTCATCTTTGTCTTTGGTGGTTGGTGTTCAAATTTGAATAATAGTAGTATTAACTGGCCTTCCTTGTAGGCATATGGTTATTATTCTATCACTGACAGCATTGTACTGCAGGATAGATCTTGAAACATTCTTTATGATGATGAATGCCATGCCTTTCCCCTTCAATTTGTCATTCCCAGCATAGAAGATTACACGGTTGTCTGATTAAAAAATGGCCAAAACCAATCCATTTCAGCTCATTAATCCACAGGGTATCAATCTTTATGCATTCCATTTCATTTTCAATAACTTCCAATTTTCCAAGATTTATACTTTATACATTCCATGTTCCCATTATTAATGGATATTTGCTGCTGTTTCTTCTCATTTTGAGTCATGCCATGTCAGCAAATGGATGTCTTGAAAGCTCTACTTTATCCATATCATTAAGGCCGGTTCTACTCTGAGGAGGCAGCACTTTCCCACTCATATTTTGAGTGCCTTTCGATTTGAGGGGCTCATCTTACAGCAGTGTACTGGACAATGTTTCAGGGCTATTCATAAAGTTGTCCAGTAATATATCGGACAGTGTTTCACTGCTATTCATAAGGTTTTTCTTGGCTAATTTTTTGCGAAGTGGATGGCCTCTTCCTTCTTCCATATCTGTCTTAGTCTGGAAGCTCTGCTGAAACCTGCCCACCATGGGTAACCCTGCTAGCATTTATTTCAAACACTGGTGGCATTACCTCCAGCCTGACAGCAACATACAAGCCATCACAGTAAGACAAACTGACAGACAAGTTTGTCTCCTTTAGTTGTTCCAAACTGCTCTGCTCACTTCCTGGTTTCCCTCAGCCATTCCAAGCTTACCACTGGCTCATGCTGGTTCACTTCCCTCCTGGTCTCCGTCAGCCACTCCAAACCCACAGTGCTGGCTTGCTTCCCTCCTGATCTCCCTCAGCGACTCCGAGCCTGCCACACCAGCTCGCTTCCTTACTGCTCTCCCTCAGCTTTTCTAAACATCTTTATGTAATCACAACTTTAAAATCTTCCTCCTTCAATTTAGTCTCATAATCATGGTGATTCTGATCAGAAAGTCACAATGCAATATTAGAAATAATATTAATAATATTAAAAATTAGGATTTGATCCATAGCAGAATTATTCATATTTAAAGAACTATTTTTTTTTAAGTCAAGAAGAAAATTTATTTATTTCTTGAACACACTGAAGACTTAAAACCATTTAGGAGGTCTGGTTTATTGCGTTTATTTTTTAGAAATAAGAAAGCTGAACTGACACTTAAAACATACATGAGGACACATGAGGAGTTTTCCCAAATGTATTCAGATATACAGGGAAACCTGATAAAAACAAACTTTTTGAAGAAATATAAATATATCTAATTGCAAGGACTACATAGATAATTCTAGTAAAGCTGAATGTGTGATATTATTGATAAATATTATACTATTAAATACATTTTCCTGAATAGAAAATTGTTTGTGGCACCCTATATGGACATGCAGGCTACAAAAGAGCACATAGAGTATTGCTTTCCTTCAAACACTACACATAGACAGACACACACACAAGTATGTGTATATAGTGATATATGAAAATATGACTACTGGAATCATAGAATTTGGGGGAAGTAAGCTATAGATTATTTTACTATTTCTTGGTATTTTTCTGCTACGATTGAATATTTTATAATAAACATGTATTGACTGTGCAAAGACAAAGTATACAAGCTATCATTTAACCAATATATTTTGCAGCAATAACATGCGCTTGCAAGTGGAACACAATAGTGCTTCCCAAAAAGGATCACATATGGAGCTTTTGTGAAACAGAGACTCATGGTCATTCTCCCTTTGGGGAATTTAGGGAGGGGAGGTGAGAAATATGTTCCAAAAATGATCCTTAGGTTATTCTGATTTGGAAGTAATTTTAGGAACAAGGGAGTTAAAAAGAAAGGACCTCCTTTTCTGAAAGTTCACTTTAATGTAAAAATACTTAAAATCCACAAAACTTTAGCTAGAACAATATTTTAAAGCCTTGGAGGCAAGACTTCTTGAAAATAAATGAGATAGTCTTTAATATATGCAGCAAATATAAATATATTTCCACCTTGTGTTCAATTCTGTTTTACAGCAAACAGTGTTATGGGTTTCTGATAGGTTTTCCTTTCATGATGCAATAATGGCACAGGAAAGATAGTTAAATTGGAATAAGAACTGAAAATATCAAACGTAGCTCATGAGGTGAGCCCAGGACCAGTATAATTAAAGTCTGCAAACTAATGCTACTTATCTTCAATCTGAAGTTGAATCAAGACATTTATAAGAATAGCTCTTTTTGATTTTGGCATTTCTGTTTCAAGGAGTTTAAAAAGTCTGAGGTACTTTTGAGATGCCTGCAACAGAGGACTCTCTTTGCTATGCTGAGGGACAATCTAAAAATCAGTCCCACTCACCAAGGGCTGCATGGATGACTGTGCTGGTGGCTGATGACTAAAAAGGGAAACAGCAAAGAAGCAGACAAACTGAGCTGTGGACTTTTGGCTATCTGAGGGCACAGTCATTTCAAATGCTTACAAGTGGTGGCCACTTTGGACATTTAAAGTAACAGCGTTATCATTCAGATTCTAGGGACCTAAGAATAGGCTCTGTTTGCCAACAACAGCATGGACATAGGGAGGCTGATGACTGGAAAGGAGGCAGATGTGAGTGCTTAAGTACTGCCAAGTAGTGAATAGAGAAGCATGTTGTTGTTATTGTTGTTTGCCCTCAAGTC
Organism: Orycteropus afer afer; assembly: GCF_000298275.1. Taxonomy (NCBI): domain Eukaryota; kingdom Metazoa; phylum Chordata; class Mammalia; order Tubulidentata; family Orycteropodidae; genus Orycteropus; species Orycteropus afer. The sequence goes on from NW_006921821.1 coordinate 2,151,541, forward strand.
GTACTCTGCTTACTCAGATAACATTGAAACAAAACTAAAAAATTGAAAATTTTGGCAAATCACTCTAACATACAATCACCAATTAAACACAAACACAAAAACATCAAAATGTCTCAAAGATAAGAGACTATCACAGACCACACGAAGAAGCAAGATAAAGCTGAAGAAACAAGGGACCAGGATACAGACTCAGAACATATCCCTGAGGAAGCAGCAGCATTAGAACTCCCTAATAGGGAGTTGAAAAGAATTAAATTTGGTACATTCAATGAATTGAGAGACAGATTAAGGGAAACACTGACAAAATTGAGGAAAACACAGAGAAAACCCTAGAACAATATTGAAAGACACTACAAGAATAAAATGACAAAATAAATGAAAAATTAGAAATGATACAAAATCTATACACATAGAAATCTAGAAGATTAATATTAAATTTTCAGTAATAGGTAACACATTGAACAGGCAAAGGAGTATCAATGGAAGACAAAATTAGTAAGACTGAAGACAAATATCTGAATATTTCTTTGGAAAGGAATCAATCAGAAAAAAGATCAAAACTAAATGAAGAATGCCTAAGGTTTATGTGGGATACCATCAAAAGGAATAATCTCCATATAATTGGAATTCCAGAAGAGGGAGAGAAAAATGAAACCACTGAAAAAACTGTCCAAGATTTGGTGGAAGAGAATTTCCCTGGTATGATGAAAGATAAGAATATATCCATTCAAGAAGTCCAAGGATCCCCAAACAGGATACAACCCAAAAGAAAATCACCAAGACATATCATCATCAAACTCACCAAAACCAAAGACAAAAAAGAATCCTGAACGCAGCACAGGAAAAATGGAAAGTTACCTACAAAGGGCAACCAATAAGGCTAAGGTCTGATTTCTCGGCAGAAACCACACAGGCAAGAAGGCAATGGGATGGTATGTATAAAACCCTGAAAGAAAAAAATTCCAACCAAGGATTATATACTCGGCAAAACTGTCCCTCAAATATGATGGTAGAATAAAGACATTTCCAGATAAGCAGAAATTAAGGGAACCTGTTAAAACCAGACCAACCTTACAAGAGATGGTAAAGTGATTCCTTTGGACAGAGAACCAAGAAGAACAAACAACAACCTACCATTAACACACATGATTATATAACCCAGAAACCAATCCAGTTATGGAAGTACCAAAGTAAATAAACCCACAGGAGTGTAAATATGGAACCAGAGACATCAACTGGCAAAGAGGACAACTACAAACTGAAAAGAGGAGAAAAACTGTATAGTTACAAACTTCTAAATGGTAGGGAAGTCAAGACAACTGCATGATAGAACAGACTGTTCTAAAAATGGGAAGAAAATTATAAATCACAGGGTAACCTTAAAGAATAATGATAAATTTTTACATCAAATTAAAAAAGAGGACAAGCACAAATATTTAACAAATACTAAAACAACAGCAAAGAAGGAAGTGATAACACTATTCATAAAAAGAAAAGTCAGCATGGAAAATTATATGGAACAAAGAAATCAGCAACACCATGAAAAAACACATAACAAAATGACAGCAACAAATTCATACTTGTTGATAATTTCACTGAATGTCAATGGATTAAATGCACCACTTAAGAGATGGAAAGTTGTGACTGGATAAGAAAACATAACCCATCAATATGCTGTCTACAAGAGACACACCTTAGAGACAAAGACAAAAATAGACTAAAAATCAAAAGTTGGAAAAAGATGTATCAAACAAATGGCAACCATAAAAATGCAGGAGTGGCAATATTAATTTCTGATAAAACTGACTTTAAGACAGACACCACCATAAGAGACAAGGAAGGACACTATTATTATATTTAATCATTAGATTAAAAGATCAATTGAACAAGAGGACATAACAATACTAAATATCTATGCATCCAATTAAAGAGCCCCAAAATATATGAATCAGCCTTCAGCAGAATGGAAAAGACAAATAGACGACTCCACAGTCATAGTAGAAGACTTTAATATATCACTTTCTATCAAAGGTAGAACAATTGGAAAGAAATTCAATAAAGACACAGAAGAAATAAACAACACAAACCATCAATGTGACCTTATAGACATCTATAGAGCACTTCACTCAACAGCAACATGACATACATTCTTTTCCAGTGCGCATGGAACATTCTCCAGGATAGATCATATGTTAGGCTACAAAACAAGACTTAATAAATTAAAAAAACATTGAAATACGGCAAAACATCTGTTTTGGTTACCTAGTGCTGCTCTGACAAGAATATATACCACAAATGGGGCAGTTTGAACAAACAGCAGTTATTCTCTTACAGTTTGGAGGCTTTAAGTCTGAGTTCAAAGTGCCAGGCTCTAGGGGCTGGGACAAAGCCACTCAACCTAGGGCTTCAGCTCTTCCTCCTGCTCCTGGCCCACTGGAGCTAGAGGCTTTTTTTCACTCAGCTGCTGGCTGCTGAGGCTGACAAACTCAAGGTTGACATGTAACAAGTCGCAATCCCAATAATACCAAACTGCACAGCAGGCTATTAATTCAAGTCCATTTAAAGTCCCAAGATCAGCAGAGCATGACAGGCTGCTGAATGACACGGCTACATGCAGGGTCCAAGTGTGCCATAGGCTACAGACCATTCCCAAGGCTTCTCCTTATACACAGGAAGCAGATCATATCCCTAAGGCAGCTACTCAGCTGCTCACAGTAGATTCCATCATGTTGATTACCAGTCTCATCATGGGGAATATTACATCCAGCTGCCCAGCCACTCAACCAGGCCTAGCCAATTTGACATACAATCTTAACTACCACAATTCTACCCCTTGTCAAATTGGCACCTGTACAGGTCTTCATTGGGTGACATTTGTACAGATCTCCCTCAGTGGGTGACTCCAGTCCCCTAGTTCCTGAGTGGTGACCTCATCCCCTTGGCCTGCCAGGCCCCGTTTCTCTCCCTCTTGGCCATAGCAGCCCTGCCCCCTCACTCTTAGGCAGTGGCTGTAACTCCATCCCACTGGCTCACAAGAACAAGCAGCCCCACACTCCAGAACCAAGTTGGTGAAGGTTGGCCTCTTTGAAACCTAGGGGGCTATAGTGGTTCCAACTCCAAAGGGCATGGTCTTACCCTTGAAGCTGAGGCAGCTTTGCTTCTGTTTCCTTGGTCTCTCCATTTCTGCCAATTAATGCCGGTGGGTAACCCACTTCCTGCCCAAAGATCACTTATCTTAATTGCTCTGTGGGCTGGCCAACCTACTACTCCTACTTATGCCAGTCTCTTCTTCCAATTAATGTCTGAGGCAACCCACTGCATCAGGAACCCACCCACCCAATGGCATCCAACTTTCTCCTCCGTGGGCTGTTAAGACTGTGGCTGTCTTGTGCTGTTCTCTTGGCTCTGCTTCTGCCATCTCTCATGCTGATCTCTTGGCTATGCTACTGTGATCTCTCATGCTGATATTTGGCTCTGCTCCTGCCGTCTCTCATGCCGCATATTGGGGTCTCTCTGCCAAGGTCTCAGGTCAAGGATACACTCCAATCCTATTTCCACATTTTAGGTATCATCAGAGTAGCACTCCATTCTCTTGGGACCATACCCTAGTTTGGTTGCCTAGTGCCACTCTGACAAGAATATATACCACAAATGGGGTGGCTTGAACAAACAGGAGTTTATTCTCTTACAGTTTGGAGGCTTTAAGTCTGAGTTCAAAGTGCCAGGCTCTAGGGGCTGGGTGAAAGCTCATCAACCTTGGCCTTCAGCTCTTCCTCCTGCTCCTGGCCCTCTGAAGCTGGAGGGTTTTCCTCACTCAGCTGCTGGCTGTTGAGGCTGACAAACCTCAAGGTAAAAAGGCAGTCTTGGTATTAGTAAACTACATGGCAGGCCATTAATTCAAGTCCATTAAAAGTCCCAAGATCAGCAGAGCATGGCAGGCTGCTGAACTATGACACGGCTACATGCATGGTTAGACGATACAACTTTGCTTGCTGAAAGTGAGGATGACTTAAGGCACCTACTGATGAAGGTTGAAGAATACAGTCTGCAGTATGGATTACATCTCAATATAAAGAAAACAAAAATCCTCACAACTGGACCAATGAGCAGCTTCACAATAAATGGAGAGAAGATTGAGGTTGTCAAGGAATTCACGTTGCTTGGTTCTACAATCGATGCCAACGGAAGGAGCAGTCAGGACATTACACGACGTGTAGCATTGGGAAAGTCAACTGCGAAGGAACTGTTTCAAGTGCTGAGGAGCAAGGATATCTCCTTGAGGATTAAGGTGCGCCTGACACAAGCCATGATATTTCCAATCGCCTCGTATGCATGTGAGAGCTGGACAATGAATAAGGAAGACCGAAGAAGAGTTGATGCTTTTGAGTTGTGGTGCTGGCGAAGAATGCTGAAAGTACCATGGACTGCTAAAAGAACTAACAGATCTGTCCTGGAGGAAGTGCAGCCAGAATGCTCCTTGGAAGCAAGAATGGCCAGACTTCGTCTCACCTATTTTGGTCATGTTGTAAGGAGGGACCATTCCCTGGAGAAGGATGTCATGCTTGGTAGGGTGGAGGGTCGATGAAAGAGGGGGAGGTCTTCAACGAGATGGATTGATGTGGTGGCTGCAATGATGAGCTCAAGTATAGCAGGGATTGTGGGGCTGGTGCGGGATAGGGCAGTGTTTTGTTCTGCTGTGCATGGGGTCGCTATGAGTCAGAAACGACTCGATGGCACTTAACAACACCACCACCACATGCATGGTTTAAGCATGCCATAGGACAGAGACCATTCCCAAGGCTTCTCCTTAGATACAGGAAGTAGACCATAACCCTAAGGCAGCTACTCAGCTGCTCACAGTAGATTCCACAATGGATCTGATTACCAGTCTGATCATGGGGAATACCAACACCAGCTGCCCAGCCACTCAAGCAGGCCCAGCCAAGTTGACGTAAACCTTAACTACCACAGTATCTTCTTAGATCACAATGCTATAAAATTAGAAATCAACAATAGGAAGATCAACAGAAAAAGAACAAACACATGGAAACTGAATAACACCCTGCTAGAAAATGACTGGGTAATAAAAGAAATAAAAAATGAACTTAAAATATTCCTTGAATCAAAAAAGAATGAAAGCACAATAGGCCAAAATCTTTGGGACATAGCAAAGCAGTGATCAGAGGCCAATTTATAGCAATAAATGTACACATCAAAAAAGAAGAGCGAGCCAAAATCAACACCTTAACCCAACATCTCCAAAAATTACAAAAGAGCAGCAAAAACAGCCTACAGTCACCAGAAGAAAAGAAATAATAAAGACTCAAGCAGAAATCATGAAACAGAAAGTAGAAACACAACAGAAAAAAATCAACAAGACTAGAAGATGTTTCTTTTGAAAAGATTAATAAAATTGACAAACTGGCAAATTTAACAAAGGAATAGAGGGAGAGAATACAAATAACAGGCATAAGAACCCAAATGGGTGACATCACAACAGAACCAACAGAAATTAGAAGGATAATATCAGGATACTATGAAGAACTACACTCCAACAAATTTGAAAATCTAGAAGAAATGGACATATTTCTAGAAACACACCACTTACCTAAACTAACACAGACTGAGGTGGAAAAGTTGAACAGACTCATAACAAAAGAAGAAATTGAACAGGTCACACACAAAAAACTAACAACAACAAAAAAGTCCTGGCCCAGATGGTTTCACTGGAGAATTCTACCAAACATTCAGAGAAGAGCTGACACCAATCCAATTCAAACTATTCCAGAACACAGAAAAGGATGGAATCCTCCATTTTATGAAGCAAGCATAACCTTGATACCAAAACCAGGCAAATACATCACTAAAAAGGAAAACTACAGACCAACATTCCTCATGAATATAGATGCAAAAATCTTCAACAAAAAACTAGCCAATAGACTCCAACAACATATTAAAAAAAATACATTATGACCAAGTAGGGTTCATTCCAGGTATGTAAAGATGGTTAAACATCAGAAAAACAATCAACATCATCAATCACATAAATAAAACAAGGGAAAAGAACTACATGATCATATCAATTGATGCAGAAAAGGCATTTGATAAAATCTAACACCTATTCCTGATAAAAACTCTCAGAAAAATAGGAATAGAAGGGAAGTTCCTCAACATAATAATGGGGATAGATGCAAAAACAACAAGCAACATTATTCTCAATGGAGAGCAACTGTCCTGTCTTTGGTGGCCTAGTTTTAGTGTTGTTGTTTTCGTTAGGTGCCGTCAAGTCTTCTCTGACTCATAGTGACCCTATCCACAGCAGAACGAAACACCACCCAGTCCTGTGCCAGCTCCATGATCCTTGCTATACTTGAGTCCATTGCTACAGCCACCATGTCAATCCATCTCGTTGAGGGCCTACCTTTCTTTCATCAACTATCCACCTTACCAAACATGACATCCTTCTCCAGTGAATGGCCCCTTCCCATGACCAAAGTGTGTGAGACAAAATCTGGCCATTCTCGCTTCCAAGGAGCATTCTGGCTGCACTTCCTCCAGGACAGATCTGTTAGTACTTTTAGAAGTTCACGGTACTTTCACCATTCTTCGCCAACACCACAGCTCAAAAGCATCAATTCTTCTTCGGTATTCCTTATTCATTGTCCAGCTCTGGCATGCATATGAGATGATTAAAAATATCATGGCTTGTGTCAGGCGCACCTCAGTCCTCAAGGAGACATCTTTGTTTTTCAGCACTTGAAAGAGGTCCTTTGCAGCCAATTTGCCCAGTGCTATATGTCTTCTGATGTCCTGACTCGTGCTTCCATTGGCGTCAATAGTAGAACCAAGCAATGTGAAGTCTTTGACAACTTCAATCTTTTCTCCATTTATCGTGATGCTGCTTGTATGTTCAGTTGTGAGGATTTTTTTTTTCTTTATATTGAGATGTAATCCATACTGCAGACTGTATTCTTCAATCTTCATCAGTAAGTGCTTCAAGTCATCCTCACTTTCAGCAAGCAAAGTTGTGTTGTCAGTGTATCGCAGGTTGTTAATGATTCTTTCTCCAATCCTGATGCCATGTCCTTTATATAGTTCAGCTTCTTGGATTATTTGCTCAGCATACAGATTGAATAAGTATGGTGAAAGGATACAACCCTGATGCACTCCCTTCTTGATTTTAAACCATGCAGTGTTCCCTTGTTCTGTTCTACTAGTTTTAGTAGACTGTGGTAATTTATCCAACATAAACCATAATTAAGAAGGTGGGATACACTTGGAGAAAGATAAAAATTCCAATTTCTCACATTTTCTTCCTTGATTATTGCTCACAGAGAATATTATTCCAAGTTCTAGAAGGGCAAACGGTTCTATCTCTGTCACAACATCCAGAACAATGCCTAACATGGAGTAAGTTCTTAAAAATTTGTTACATGAATGAATAAACAAAAGGCATGGAAAAGTTTATAAAGACTTTGCTAAAGAAATTAATTTTATTGGTTGGATGATGGGCTGAGAAAGCATATATCATGAGTCTAAGAAAAACTTGTAATACTTTGAAAAAGGGTAAAAACAAACAAACTAACACACACACACACACACACACACATTTTGCTTGTTCCAAAGTGTATCATTATTGAATGAATGTTTTTGTTATTTAGTGCCACTGTGACAGGAATATACCACAAATGGGATGGCTCAGACACACAGGGATTTATTCTCTTACAATTTTGGAGGTTAGATGTTCAAGTTCAAAATACCAGGCTCTAGGGTCTGGGTGAAAGCCTCTTGACCTTGGTTTCAGCTCTGCCTCCAACTCCTGGCCCACTGAAGCTTGAGGCTTTCTATTCACTCACGCAACAGCTGGCTGCTGAGGCTGACAAATGCAAGGTCAGCAAGTAAAAAGGCACAATCCCTATATTACCAAACCACATGGCAGACCATTGATTCCAGTACAGAGACAGTCCCAAGATTGGCAGGAAACACGGCAGGCTACTGAATGAAGACTCAGCTACATGTAGGGTCCAAGCATGCCAAAAGCTGCAGACCATTCTCAAAGTTTCTCCTTATATATGGGAAACAGAGCACATCCCTAAGGCAGCTACTCAGCTGCTTGTAGGAGATTCTACCATGGAGTTGATAGCTGATCTCATCGGAGGGAATAACTACCACCAGCTAGCTGCCCAACCACTCAAAACCAGGCCCAGCCAAGTTGCTATGCAACTTTTACTACCACAATGAGTAACAAGAAAAAAACACTCCCAGGCAGGAAAAAATGTGGCTGATAGGGAAAACTAAGAGGAATTCAATACCAATCAGGAAATCAATGGACACATAAGCAAAAGGCAGAAAAGGAGAGGTAACAAGATGGAAAGAGAAACAGATTCAATCTGATCCACAAATACTTAGAAATGAAACCTTTTAGGACACAGTGAAGGATATTATTAATTGATTCAGCCTTTGTTTAGATTGAGGTTAACTTCCCTTTCTGAAGGTTACTGGTCTTGATCTTTTCCCCTGACTGGCCGTTGGTGTTTTGCTCATCAGAGCAAAATCCTTCATGAGTAACAATTGGGTGTGTCTGGAGCTAATCTTCACATGACCTTTCTCCTGGCCTTTCATGCAGTAGTCATTTGGATGTTCAAAACACAGCACAAATTACCATCCTGTTGGTGCTGATGTGCACTTTGATTCCTTTGGTTAACAGAGATAGCTTTTTGAGGTAAAGCTTAAAAATTGACAGCAATGTTCTAAAATGGGAGTACTGAATCCTAGACATTTTATTTTCACAGATGATGAAATTCTGAATAAAGAAAATCATGATGTATGTACTTATTATAGTTGCCTAAATAATTATGGAAATTGCAGAAGGGACTTCAGAAGTCACCAGATTCAACTCCCTGCCTCTAGGCACATCACTCTGAAATTACTGAGGATAGATAGTCATCCAACCTATTTTTAGAGTTCTGAATGGATAGAGAGCACACAGGCTACTTTGTTTCCAAAAAGAACTTCTAGATGATGTCTAACTGAACTCTCTCTTTTATACTACCATACAACAAGCAATTCATTAATCACTCAAAACACTGTATGAATTTCCCTGAAGGAAACCATTAACAACACAAGCTCATAAATTTTTAAATCTCTCAATCTGACCCTGGATGGACTAAATCTTTAATTTTTAATATTTTGCAAGTATTGCTTTTCTTAATTAACATGCAAAGCTCTTAACACTTAGAAATGCTGCTTTGTCCCTTTTTAGTCAATAAGAAGAATACACATGTGTCCTCTTATCTTCAGCATCTAAGAAATGAGAACAAGTTGGAGATCATGTAGTAGCAACCAGTACACAATTCAACTAAACCTGCTGTACATTTTCTGTGAGAAAACATAATTCCCTGCCCATGAAAAAATTCTCATGTTAAAATGTGTGTGTTTCAAAAATACAGTTCTTCCAATTTCAGTTCTAAACTATATATGACCAACAAAATTACCTTCAAAAGGTGTCTACTTGACTCAGTACGCTAAGCCAGGCTACCTTGCTTAAGACTATTTCCGTCACAGAAGCTGAATATAACCTGTCCTAGTTCATTGGCTTTACATGTTTGACCTAAGGTATTAATAGGTGAAGACCTTAAAGCAAGATAATTATAAACTGTCTAATTAAACTCCTATGTGGAAAGTTGGTATGAAAAGCGGGTTCAAACCCACCAGCCACTCCTCGGAAGGAAGGTTGGGCAATCCTACTTCCGTAGTGATACTGCCTCGGAAACCCAAGGAGGGGTCGCTATGAGTTGGGGCTGACTCGAGGGCACATAACAACAACAACAACAAGTGTTATTATGCCATAAAATTGGCATATCAAAAGACAGCACCCTCTGAAAACAGAACAAAAATGAAAACAAAGTAATTATACATCAAAGGTTTTATAGTTTTTCAAGTATTTTATTTTGGCTAAATTTCAAATATACAGCTTTTATTTCCAATTTCCTCAAGGGGAAAATATTTATTAATTTCAGTTGTACATGTATTTCTTAAGCACAAATATCACTTTCATATTTTAGACTTCTATAGGTCACTGAAAAGCTAATAGCAATACTATAATTTTTCTTGACTATGTCATAACAAAGGAGCTCTGGTGGCATAGTAGTTCAGTACTTGACTGCTGTAAGGTCAGCATTCGAAACTACTAGCCAGTCTGAGGGTCAAAGATGAAGTAGTCAGCTCCATAAAGATTCCACAACCCAAAAACCCAAACTCACTGTCATCGAGTCAATTCTGACTCATAAACACCCCCACTGGGCTTCCAAGGCTATGAATCTTTAGGTCGCCATCAGAGTGGCTAGTGGGTTTGAACCAGTGACCTTTTGGTTAGAAACCAAGTGTCTTAACCACTATACCACCAGAGCACCTTTCTTAAAGATTAAACCAAACTAAACTCACTAACATCCAGTCCATTCTGTCTTATAATGACCCCACAAATCTTTGCACAAGTAGATTGTCCCCCATCTTCCTTCCACAGAGTGGGCAGCTATACTCTGCCCTATAAGGTCCCTATGAGTGGGAATCCACTATGGCAATGGGATGTTATAACAACCGTAATTAGCAGCGAATTCTTTTGCCCTGTTTGCATTTGTGAATTTTCCTTAATTACTCTGCAGTCTAATTATGAGGCTCAATCTAGAGAAGAACTCACAAAAGCCAGTGATGCAGAAAGCAGAAGATCGTTTATTCCACCTCCTGGATTTACTGCTTAGGAATCTGACAGTAAACCAGTTGGAACAGACTCTATTTGTGTGGATATTAACATGTAAACAGTGTCAGAGAGAAGATGCAAGGCACCGGCGGGCCATGCTAATGAAAAGTGTTACTGAGTTTACTAATTCAGATAAGGGCACACAGATTGCCTTTTCTCCCAAGCACTGGGACTGTCAGAGAAACAAATGTGTGGCCTATGTTGCAATTAATTTGATTCTTGTTCTTTTAAGGCTCTACTTGTAGATTTAATTAAAGCTTTCACACACTGGGCACATTCAGGAAGTATGTGAATTTAATGGCTTCTTTTGAATGAAAGCTGTGGTGGAAGTTATGATTCAAACAGTAACAGGCAATCATAAGACAGAAAGATATTTTTAATAAGAAAGTATGCTCATTCTTACTTACATAGTAATCCATTTTTTACTTTAATAAGAGATAGCAAGTTGTGGGTTCTCCATAGGTTTTTTTCCCTCCTCTTACTGCTTTACTTCAGAGTTAAATAATACTGCACATTCCATCAGTACTATGCTTACACACTTGGGTTGGTAACTTCTTTCATTAAGTTAACTATAGTATATTACTAATTCTGATGCTCTGAAACCCACAATACATCTGATCTGTCTTAGCTTTGATCTTTATGTTTGCTTCCAAAATCACACTTATTCTTTTGTTTACTTTGTAAATGAACCAATATCCTTTGTCCCAAAGCAGCACTTTTCTAACTTGACCTGTTTATACCACTCAGTACATGCACTGATATGAAATGAGCAAAATTATAAAAATAGAGTGCTTGTTATTGATAATAAGACTTATTCCAACAGCACATATATCATTATCACCTATTTTTAATTTTTTATATTAGGAAGTTCCAGCATAGATACCACCTCCTCCTTGAGGTTTCCTGGCTTTTCTTGATGTAAGGAATTTTTCCCTCTGGACTGACAGAGCATGTCACCCATACATCCTAAGGTAGTATCATTTTTATCCTAACACTGTTTCTATGTACATGGTTTATGTCTCCTATGAGACTATACAGTCAAGGTCCTAGATTAGGCTGCTATCTGTCATCTATGCAGCACCAAGTTTAGCACATTGGGTAGGAGGTGTCCAGTATTTATTGAATCAATTGATGTTTCACTCTACCAATCCTAACTCCAGGACTAAGCACAAATCTTTATTAAGAAGGATGAAATCTAAAATGACATTATAAAATTCAGAATACAGAATGTGTGTCTGTATGTACACATACATACACATATATACACACAGCGTTTTGCTTAATGTATCAGCACACTCTGGCTCAATTAATTAATGGGCCAGGGGAGTTCATCTGGGACCCATTCAAGGCAATACAGCCAATTCCACACTGAAAGGTATATGCTATACGATGGTCCCACAGTACCAGCAGAACCAAGACCACAGAATTATGGTCTGTTGACATTTTCTTTCTCCTTTAAATGAGTTATCCTGAGATTAAGCAGAAGCATCTTATTCTTCTAGTATTTAAATCAACATTCTGTGGTTAAGAACCCCCCTCACAATTAGGGTCCTGTTATACACAAGGAATGCCTGCAGATGGCCTAATCCTCTAGGGTGGTAGTGCTCAAACATCAGTAAAGATCAGCATCATTTGGGGAACTTTAACATATATTTCCTCTTTCTCATCCCCGCCCCCCAATCCTGATTTACTATGCCTGGGAGTATAACCAAGTATTCCCTCTCATAGGCACCCCAGGTGATTCCTGAGGCAGTGGAGGTTGGAACTACACACTGAGGAATAGTTACTGTGTCTTGAAGCAGCCTGGACCCACACAAAGATGTATTTTCACAGTGTAATGAGGAAATAGCAACTAATTGGCTATGAAGAGCAGCAAAACCATAAAACAAGGCTATGATGATCTACCCTTGCATGTATTGCAAGAGGTAGGTTAATCTATAAAGTAGGAAAAGGTCAAAATTTGGCCAGTTATGCAGGAATATTCAGGTTTATATGAACCAGCTTGCTGAAGCACCTGCTATCTTTCATTCATCATATAAATCTGAGTGACATGAAGGCAAAGTTTATGAAAATATATCCATCAATCCTTTGTTTATCAGTCCATGTATTTCCTTTAAGGCAAGGGATTGATGTGTATGATACTGGGCCAGTATTGAGATCTTATTACTCCAAAGGAAGTAGCTGAGGACAAGATCAGATGAATAATTGGTCAGTTTCAAACTATCTGTAGCTATCATGTGAAAGTATAATGTAACAGGAATCAAATTTCGTTAATTCATTTAAGGGTACAAATATGACAGACTGATGTAATAGAAATGAACAAATCAAATACTCAGAAAAAAAAATCTATACAAATAATTCTGGATTTTACTTTACCCAGTTTATTTCTCTGGTGTAAAGATGTTGTTGTTGTTATGTGCCGTCGAGTTGGACCCAACTCATAGCGACCCCTCCTTGGGTTTCCAAGGCAGTATCACAATGGAAATAGATTTCCCCATCTTCCTTCCGAGGAGTGGCTGGTGGGTTTGAACCGCCAGCCTTCTGGTTAGCAGTCAAGTGCCTTAGGCACTACGCTACCAGAGCTCCCTTGGTGTAAAGATAGGAGATGGTTAATCTTATAAGCAGACATCAATACAGCTAATGACCCTTAAACGTTACCTTGCGATTTCTGAAATGATCAAACAAGAGAAGTTACATAACTTGCCAAAAGTCACAGAGTGACTCAGTGGCCCTACTGGGGCTGTAATCCAGACCCTTGGACTCAGCCTGACATCTATGCTTTCAAAGCAAGCTAAGCTTAATCCTTCTCAAAATCATCTTAACATTTTTACTCCTCTAGTATTCCCTTCAGGTGCTCTGGTTGCATAGTGGTTAAGGCAGTTAGCTGCAACCAGAAGGATGGTGGTTCAAACCCACCAGGTGCTCCACAAGTATGGATTTACAGCCTCAGAATCCCAATGGGGGTCACTATGAGTTGGAATTGACTCTATGGCTGTGGGTTAGGATTCTCTTGAGTGATCTGCAGGAAGTAACTACTGTTTGGTAAAATGGGCACAAACACAGAGGTACAGCGCAGGCACTGTAACTTTCACTGGGAACACAACAGCAAGACATATCTTCTTTTAGCATTGAAACCATTTTCAATGACCAGCTATTAAAGACCGGTCAAGGACCATGGTCCTTGGTTACCTATCTCTTTGGTTGCCTAGTGCTGCTCTGACAAGAATATACCACAAGTGGGATAGTTTTAACAAAGAGGAGTTTATTCTCTGACAGTTTTGGAGGTTAGAAGTCCAAGTTCCAGGTGCCAGGCTCTAGAGGCTGGGTGAAAGCCCCTTGACCTTGGGCTTCAGCTTTGCCTCTTGCTCCCAGCCCACTGAATCTAGAGGCATCTCTTCACTCAGGCAGCTGGTAGATGCTGAGGCTGACAAACCCAAGGTCGACAACTGAAAAGGGCACACAGTCCTGACTTATCAAAACACATGGTAGGCCATTAATTCAAGTCAATTAAATGTCCCAAGATTGGCAGGGCAACATGGTAGGCTGGTGAACAACTTGGCTACATGCAGGGTTCAAGCATGCCATCAGCTGGAGACCTTCTTCAAAGTTACTTCTTATATACTGGAAACAGCCCATATCCATAAAGCAGCTACTCTGCTGCTCTAGTAGATTCTATCATTGGAGTTAATTACCAATCTCACCATAAGGAATAACTACATCCAGCTGCCCAGCCACTCAACCAGGCCCAGCCAAGTTGGACAACCACCTAAACTACCACAGACCAGATGGAATTTTTTTTTTCCCAACTTTTTATTGTGATTTGGGTGAAAGTTTACAGAGAACGAGATAGAATTTCAAATGCAGGATTACCAACTACCTTGTCCGCTTCTACCCAAAAATATTTAGAGAAAACGGACGACTTTCTGTTTCACATGGTTAAGAGGTAATCCAGCTTGTAGTAGACGTTTAGTTATTTAGACAATCTCCCAACGGACCTAATCTTTGTGGGCTTAACTATTCATCTTTAAAAGTGCAATTTCTGCTTTAATCGGCAAGTACATTTTCACGTTTAACATAGAATGACGCCAGGATTCTCTTATTGTGCCTGGCATTTGGTCCTCTGTGGACTGCCCTCAGGCACACTGTCGGGATTAGGCAGGCAGAAACAAGAAGACTGTTAAAATAAGACAAATGGAGATACATTTTTAAATGCCAGCTTCTCTATTTTAAGGAAAATAAATGGGATGATGCTCAAAAATGTGCTTTATATTGGAATAACTGCTTCCCAACAAGAGGAAGTATCTAGTAATAATTCTCTTCCCAAAAGAAAAAAATATAAAATTGCTCAGAAGTTGAATAATTTTGGAGGGTAGAATGGGGAGAAATAACCTCTTGGGACATCCTGATGGAAGCACTGGATATCCTGACATTGACCATAAGAGACGAATGGCATAAAAATGTCAGGGAGAAGTCCTGTTGTCAGGTCTCCAAACGACATGCAAGAATTTCAATCAGAAGAGATTGTTTCCCTTGAAAAAAACTTCTAGGTCAATCCTAATACCAATTACATGATGACAGTGTTGATGACAGAAATACATGAAAATGTATCTGGGGTAAACATCAGCATAATAAGAGGACCGACACTGGACAATAACAATGACTCAGACTAAAAACTTTTCCTATGTGACTTATCTTTGTTGTTGTTGTTGTTGTTTGCCATTGAGTCAGACCCGACTCATAGCGACCCCTCCTTGGGTTTCTGAGGCAGTATCACTACGGAAGTAGATTGCCCCATCTTCCTTCCGAGAGTGGCTGGTGGGTTTGAACCGACAGCCTTCTGGTTAGCAGTCAAGTGCCTTAGGCACTACGCTACCAGTGCTTTAGATGCATACATTTCTTCTGGATATTCAGGACCACAGGCTAGACCCTGCCTTCTATTTTAAA
This sequence comes from Orycteropus afer afer, assembly GCF_000298275.1. Lineage (NCBI taxonomy): Eukaryota > Metazoa > Chordata > Mammalia > Tubulidentata > Orycteropodidae > Orycteropus > Orycteropus afer. The sequence goes on from NW_006921821.1 coordinate 2,167,241, forward strand.
TAAGCACAATACACAGATATATATATACATATATGTGTGTGTGTGTATATATATATATGTATATATATATATATTTACACACACACATATATGTATGTATGTGTGTATATATAGATAGATATATATAAAACAAGTCTGCTGTGTTTTCTCTTAGCTGTGACTCTTTTTTACTCAGAGCCCAACATTTTCTCCCTTACAGAGGTCTGAGATGTTTACAAAGCAACATTTCCTCATTTCTCAAAGTCCTATCCATGGCAGACCAGTGGCATCTGGTTCAATATTTCATTAAATCCTCCTGAAAACTAACAGTTCAATCTATTAGAAAACTACAGTTCCTAAGCAACATAAATTACCTAGCAAGCTGTGGTGGTACCATGCTGCACAGCCCATTTGCTGTTGAAGCATTTATAGCTGTGGAGTTTCTGCACATTCTGGATGCAGGAAGCAAAGCCTTTATAAGGCTCCCTCAGATGATAAACATGGAAACTTAAAAATCAGTTCTTTAGCAAGAATAGGCTATTTAGGTCTAGGATGAGTTATTTTCATGTTTTGCCCTAATTATCCATACATTTAATGAAGACTCTTTTCTTGGGAATATGAGTTTTTAACCATTCATGTAGCCGGAGGATCATCTATGCTCTCCTAGCCCTCAGCAAAATGAATGAAGAGCATTCACATGGCAGCCCCACTGGCAGCCCTGCTCAACAAAAAATTTAGAGCTAATTTATTTCTGCTGCAGGCATCCACAAGTTATGTGGCTTAGAAGTAAGTATAGACGAACAGTTTCATTTTGAGCTAGTTTGGACAATTCAGGGGTCAGTCCACACCACCTTCAAATGTAGCAGTTGCCTCAACAATAGCAGAAGCTTGGATGCATTTGATGAATGTAAGAAGGATGGATTGCTCTGATCTCACAGCCTTCTACTCTGATGACAGTAACAATGCCAGGGCTAGACACAACTACAGTGCCTGGGCTGGAGTTCAGAGATGGATTCTTCAGGAATCTTCTGTAATTTGTTCCTCCAACGAGTCTCCCCTTCCACCCTCAGGCCATGACTCTGAACTTTAATTTGCAATAATAAACAAGAATGGAGGCAAATCTTGTAAATTACTTTAAGGACCCCAAACAAACTAGCTAAAGTCCTAAGACTGCCTATATGTAACTCAAGGGCTGTTTTTTTTGTCTTGAGTGATCTTAATGTTAAATGTTTGTTGCACAGAGAAAACAGTAAAATGAAGCTTTAATAACAGCAAATGTTCAGCTCATTGAGCTCATTTACGAATTTGCTGCTTGCTAGTCTGAAGGAGCAAAGACTGCAACTGACTGTAATTGTGTGGCTGGCATGGCAATCAATCATACCTGGGCCTCTACCCAGCTGAACACTTTCTCCAGGCGTCTAGGGCCTGCTACAGATTAAGATTTCTTGCTTAGCAGAGCTCATCTAACTGCACTAGAAAAATACAGAAGTTTTAAAATTAGTCATGTAGCCCTTGCATCATCATGGATATATCATGAAATTAGCATAGTTTACATCATTCTGTTAAGCAGTCATCAGAAACTGCAAATTGGGATTCACAGCTGTGGTCCCCCCCTCCAAACACACACTTCCCTCCCCCAAAGCATTCAACTTCTCTGGGCTTCTGTTTCTTCCCCTGTAAAATGAGAGGTTAGAAATAGATGAACTCCAAGTCTCCTTCCAGCTCCTAAAACTCTATGCATCATTTAAATTCAACAATCTTGTGAATTAAATGTATTCCAAAGGGTTGAAGTATATAATGAATACGTGCATTCTAAATCGTGTCATCATAACAACATCATAACAAATTTACATTGTTGTTTCAGGGCTAAGAACTTATAGATTCAATGTACCAAAAAATCACATTCCAGGAAATTAGGATCCATTCAGCCTATATGAGTGTATACATGCTTTGCCAAAAACAAACTGAACAAAACAAAAGAATCCAACACCAAACAAAACCCCACACTAGAAATCAATCTATGTGATTCCTGAAGACTAAATAAAAGTACATCACAGTAAATTCCTGCTTTGGGTAAAATTCTTTCAAGTTATTAATTATATGAAATCTCATGATAGCTGGTGGGTTTGAACCGTCAAACTTCTGATTAGCAGTTAAATGCCTTAATCACTGCACCTTCAGAGCTCATTAGCTATGGATTTTAGACAGGGCTTTTTTTTGTTTGCTGTTGATGATGATGTTCCTATGTCTAAATCGTCACTATCTGAAAAAGTTGCAAGGAGGTACACTTTCTGAAGAGTTCAGGAAATGTACTCAGCAGCAGAGGAAGAAGTTAAAATAAATCTATTATTTTACTCCTGCCCCCTCAAAATTTTTGTCTTATTAATTTGATAAACAGCTTTGCTTTCTTCAACATGATATTTCTGAAGATGTAACTTTTTGCCAATCATTGCTCATATGCATCTGTGGTGCACTGCAATGGGCCTGAATTAACTTTTCAGGAGAGTGGGAAAGAAAATAATGAATTTAAAATGACAGGAGCAAATAATGTTCTTGTCTCCCCCCACTAGTTGTGCTGTTTCTCATGGTGATAAATCAATGACATTTATCCTTTTCAGTCTCCATTTCCCTTCCAGACACTCACAATTTTTTCCCTATCTAAGGAAACTATCTCTTAAGGGGTTCATATGATATTTATGGAGGAATTTAATTCTAAAGACAAACAGGAATGCAATATATTTTATTTAACATCTGCACTGAGTCTAGAAAGACCTTGCAGGCATGATATTATAGTCAACCTGGATTATGGGTGAGCAAACTTTCCTCTTTATAAACTCTTTTTGGTGGCAGGCAGTCTGGGCTGCCAGCAGGGACTTAGTATATGCAGTTGAAAGTCCCAATGAATGGAATTCTACTGCAAGGATACTTGCCATTATATAGATTTGCATTGGTTAAGTCCTGCTCCCTAAAATTCAGTACAAAAATGGTAGATGGCCCACAAATTAGCTTTGTTCCACAAAATTCAACACGTGTTCACTATATAAACAATTTGTGATTAACTATTGTTTCATTTGGACCTTTTCTTTCCTCCACTAATAGAAATAATTGAATGTTGATTCTAGTTATAAAGGGAACCTTAGAAAATAGTTATCTTTAAAAAGTGAATATGAAACTAACTTATTTTTCTCGCTAAAGAAGAAGAAACAGTCTGCAAATTACCAAATTTAGCAAATTTGCTTGTGAGAGGAGGAAAAAAATTAAAATCTAGAGTACCGCAGGCACCAAATGCAGTCATGCATTTATTTGGCTAAGTTTAATTTTACATATTTATGAAACTTCCAATCATATTTTGTAAGAATTACAAAAGATGTTATAAAAGACCCCACTATAATTCCTTGTTATTTAGTCCTTGCTATGAATTATTTTAAGTGAATGTGACAAGGACATGTTTTCATGTTTGATCACATCTAATCCCAATTATATGCCAGACTGTTAGGTTTTTACATTAAACCTTGCAGCCTTAGATCACTTCATGTTGTTGTTGTTGTTGTTATGTGCCGTCAAGTCAGCCCTGACTCATAGCGACCCCTCCTTGGGTTTCCGAGGCAGTATCACTACGGAAGTAGGATTGCCCAACCTTCCACTCCTCGGAAGCTCTCAGGAAATACCTTTCAGAGTAAGATTAATATGGGTAAAATAATGCTGAATTATATGAAAAAAATGCTAATGCTAATAAATATTTTTAACTGAATGCTAGAAACACATTTGGTGCTGTCCAGGGCTGAGAAGTAGAGACCATTTCCTGCCTAGCAGCAGATAATACAGATAACTGGGAATAACTAGCAAGGACAGAAGGCAGGTATGAAGACAGGTTAAAGCCCCAATGCCAGCCAAAGTCACTTTATAGGCTTAGCATCCCATCTCCCTATGTCACTAGAAAATAAACCCTAATGTTTATTTTAGTATCAAATGCCACACTATGTTACCAGACAGAAAAATATGAGCTGCTGCAGCACAGTCATTTTACCCAACTTTTCACACATCAGGTACACATGCCAACCCTATCTGTTTCCAAAGGCAGGGTTCTCAAAGCCATGTTGAGAGCCTGTGTTTGGCTTGCCAATGCTCAAGCCTCATGCTACAAGGCCTCTTTTCATTCAAGACACTAGAATTCTCGCTTTTCAGCCACAGATGCCTCCATCAGCCCAAGCAAGCAAGCTGCTTCTCATTACCACAGTAGTGATGAGAGGAGAGCCAGAATGCACCATCCCAGACAGGCAGCCCTACAACCTCTACCCAGAATTAACAAGCGAGGATGTAAGCAGTAATAAGAACACTGCTGGATGTTCAAGTTCAGTCTTTCTGTGGGTTGGATGCAGGGCATTAATTATGGCCTTCTGAGTCACAAAAGTGAGTTCAGCTGATATGGCAATGCTGGGACCTCTTAGATAATGCGGAGCATACACGCTAAAAACAAGCTTTGTGTATTGAAGTCAAGGAGCTCTGGTGGCGCAGTGGTTAAAGCATTTGGGTGCTAACCAAAAAGTTAGCGGTTAGAATCCACCAGCCACTCTGTGGGAGAAAGATGTGGCCGTCTGCTTCCATAAGGATTTATGGTCCTATAAGGCAGTTCTCTTCTCTCCCATATGGTCACTGTCAGTTGGAGTCAACTTGCCGGCAGTAGGTTTTTTCTTTTTTGGGGTATTGGAGTCCAGTGCCTAATGCTGCACGGTACCAAAATGAAAGGCTGTCCAAGCTTTCCAGGCACCAAGAATTCATTGCATTTGGGTGAGAGAGGCTGTTGAGCCAATGTGGGCTTTTACAATATGTGAACCACAGGACTTGAAAATGACTCATGCATGCAAGTGACCATTTATTTGTGGCATGTTTCAGGCCTACTCAAATGCTTGATATTTGTAAAGGTTTCTAAAGGAGCTGAGGTATCCAGTTTTCTTCTCTGCTTCCTGGCTATAAGTGAGTAGAGCTGATGTCCAAGGAAGCTTTGAGACTCATATCTGGCTCGCATCCTTTTACATGGGGTACAATTTCTGTTCCATTAACTGCATGGGACCAAACCATGGAGAAGGGTATCATGCTTAATAAAGTAGAAGGTCAGTGAAAAAGGGAAGACCTTCTATGAGATGTACTTACACAGTGGCTGCAATGCTGAGCTCAAGCATAGCAATGACTGTGAAGATGGTACAGGATTGGCCAATGTTTTGCTGTGCTGTACACAGGGTCTCTATGAGTCCGAACTGACTTGATGGCACTTGAAAACAACAACAAATGTATGAGGGTAGATATTGTGGCCATTATTTTCTATGGCTATTCCATTTCAACTAAAGCAGCACAATGGTTCAGAATGGCAGCTCTGGTAACAGGGGGCTTGTTTTCCCATCATTGTTCTATCATAATTACTGATGGTATGACTAAACAATTTACATAGCTTCTCTGTGTGTCAGCTTCCCTGACTGTAAAACATGGTAATAGTACATACACCGTGTCACAGCTATTACAATGCCTGTGATGGTGCATATAAAAACCTTTAACAGTGCCTTATAAATGTATGAGGCAAATAAATATATATTGGCTTTCATCATCATCATCAATAAATAGCTAACAAGTAATACAAATGACAAGAGTATTTAGAAGAGTCAATCCATGTTCATTCATAGATGCTTAATCAGTAATTTAGTTTATTCAAGGTAAATCTTGTCTTCATTCTTCATTCTTTCTTGGGGTAATTATCATCTCTGGTTGTTCAGAGGAATGATGTCCTGTGTAAGAAGTTTCTTACAGATGTCATAAATAACACATATAAATATGTGAGTGTGTATACACACACACACACTTAAAATATATATCAAAATATGGTTGTTTGCTGTTGTTGTTGGGAGCTCTGGTAGCATAGTGGTTAAGACACTTGCCTGCTAACCAGACAGCTGGCGGTTCAAACCCACCAGCCACTCCTTAGAAGGAAGGTTGGGTAATCTACTTCCGTAGACATACCGCCTCGGAAACCCCAGGAGGGGTCGCTATGAGTCGGAAACGACTTGACAGCATATAACAACAACAACAAAGTAGGGAATAATTTAGTATCTATTAACTAAAGCTTCATTTAACTAAGAGGAAAAATGCTCAGTCGTAAGTTTCAGGCAGTATCTATTGAATTTGTTTTCTGTCTTTTTACCAATTCCTTAAGACTGAAGCTGTACATTTCAAGAGCCTGTGGGTAGGAGCTATTTGAATTTGATGTGAAGCACTGTTTGCTCCAGAATGCTGGGCATATCCATATTCTGTTTGTAGATAAGCTCTGCCACCATCATCATTACTAGTAAAGAAAGTAAAAAAATCAACACTGTGAAAGGCCTTGCCCAACTCTCCTTTCACTTTCTGGTGTCTAAAATAATGCAGCAGAACATATTGTTTTCTTGCCTTATGAGTGGAATAATCAGTATGTCACCTCTTTCCTAAGCACATGTGTTTCAATATATGACTATCCTGCCTTGCTTGGGGGTGTTATGGTAACAATTCAAGAGCTGCTTTTCCAAGGCAGTCTGGCATGCTGACTGTCTCCACTGTCAGTAACAGTGTTGGAATACTTCAGGCTGCCTCTTCAAATGTGGTATAACAGAGTGTTATAGATCTCCTAGCTGCAGGTAAACATGTACCGATTGCATAAATGTTCTCTGGCTATGAGCTGGACCAATTGATCCTCCTAGCCATCTGAGAGCTAACGGACCAAAACACAGATAGAATATTCTCCAAGCCAGAGGAACCACTGGCTGGTCTAGTGCTCCGAGGCTGTCTCTGGATTAGAAGGGTGAGGGCAGTGCTAGAAGTTCAAAACCTGCCTGAAATCATTCTGTCTTCAGGAATGAGAACTTTTTGTAAATAAAAATGGTAGGACTCCATCTGTGGCTCCCAGTATAGGGCCTCCTTCATTGTACGCACACCTAAGACAGGGATCATATATTACCCCTGAGTGAGAAAATGTTTTTGTCCAGGGATCATATATTACCCCTGAGTGAGAAAATGTTTTTGTCCAAATTACAGATCAACTAAGCAAAAGACTTCTTGGCTAACACACTCTCCACCAGTCGGCTCCTCAAGTCAAGATACTAAACAATATTTTAGAATCCAAAAATGTATTTTAATTTGTTTTTCCTCCCTCAAGACCTTCTTCTTTTTTGTTTTTCCTTCAAAAACTGTAATTAAAATGAGCAGTGGAACATCTGAAAGAGAAATGACTGCTGAGTGCCCTCAATTTAAATTAAAAAATGCTAACGCTAATGGAGCGATCAGGATACTTATTAAGGATGTTTTGATCAGAGAAGCCCTGGTGGTGAAGTGGTTAAAATGCTTGGCTGCTAACTGAAAGGCTGGTGGTTAGAATTCACCATCCACTCTGCAGGAGAAAGATGAAGCAGTCTGCTTCTGTAAATATTTACAGTCTTGGAAACTATAACCTGTCTATTGGGTAGCTATGAGTTGGAATCAACTCAAAATCAAGTGGGTTTGGCTTTAGTGTTTCTAAGAATTTAAAATTTTATAAATTATAAAACATGGCATTAAAAAAAAAAAAGAAAAAAAGTTGATAATGTCCTTTGACTCTCTGTAACAAAAAGGACCTGAAAATCAAATGAAAAACACTACACTGCACAGAATCAGATTTATAATTTTGACCTTTGAAACTATGGACTTGTTAAAGATTCTCATTAATCAACTCTATTCTTCCCAGAGTCAGTTTTTCTATTCACAATGAATTATTTTACTTCGCTACCTATAACTTAGCATAGTGGTTAAGACACTTGCCTGCTAACCAGACGGCTGGCGGTTCAAACCCACCAGCCACTCCTCGGAAGGAAGGTTGGGCAATCCTACTTCCGTAGTGATACTGCCTCGGAAGCCCAAGGAGGGGTCGCTATGAGTCAGGTTTGACTCGACGGCACATAACAACAACAACAACAACAACCTATAACTTCAGATAAACTGTTTCTGTTGATGTTCTTCATATCAGTGTCGATCATAAAATAAAAAGGAACAAAGAATAAGAACTGTTGCTTTATGCTGTGTTTCTTTGTTAAAATATTATCCAGGGATATGTACTTAGACTTTGCTTGGGAGTAATCACTAATAACCTGGGTAACATCTAGGACAGCGGAGGAAGTTTCAGGCTAATCATAGTGTGATAGATAGATCTGGAACCTCACTTTTGGCAAACTGAGGATCCAGGAGTTTGTGGTTATCAGAGGAGACACTCAAAAAGCTAGATTTAATCTAGCTTTAGGCAAAGCATAGTGCCTAAGGCACTTGACTGCTAACCAGAAGGCTGGCGGTTCAAACCCACTAGCCACTCCTCGGAAGGAAGAAGGGGCAATCTACTTCCGTAGTGATACTGCCTCGAAAACCGAAGGAGGGGTCGCTATGAGTAAGGGCCGACTCAACGGCACATAACAACAACAACAACAACTCCAAAGGTCCAAGTTAAAAACAAAATCAAGATTTTAGAATTTAGGGAGAAGTTTTAGAAGCTATTTGAAAATGCATGGGTTATTCCAATCCAACAGTTAAGTCATTAGAAATTTAAACTGATCCTGAGGCTGGTCCTGTTGGAGTTCAGTCAGGGGAGTAACTTCCTGACCTCTCATGAAGGTGGGCTGTCCTGGGACCCTGGAGTCAGCTTTGAGTGAGTGGTGGGTGAGCCATTGCTGGGCTATGGGTAGCCTGAGGGTGGGCAGTGGGTGGGGATAGGCAGGCTGTGGGCAAGCTGTTGGTGTGATAGTTTGAGTTGTGTGTCAACTTGACTGGACCACAATTTTGAGTGGTTGAAGCAGTTATGATGTGGGTAATTCCCATGATGAGACTGAATGTATATGTTTTGAGCAACCAATTCACTGAAAGGGAGTTTCCCTAGGGGTGTGGCCTGCTTCCAATATATTTATGGACATCCTGGGAAAAAGACACTCTTCTGTGGATCAGGATCCTATTGCGCTGCCTACAACTGTCCGTGAACAAACAATCAACCATTCAGTCTGGAGATCTTGGATTTGCCATTTGTTGGAGTTAACAGCTGGTATAACTGCCTGCCAACCTTGAGCTCGTCAGCCCCTGCAGCTGTGTGAGTCGAGAAAAGCCTCCAGCTTGACGTTTGATCCAAGAATTTGGGATTGACAGTTTCTGTAAGTGTGTGAGACATTTTCCTACGATTTTTTTTTCCCTCTCTCTCTATAAGCTTTACTGGTTTTGCTTCTCTATAGAACCCAGCCTAACACAGCTGGTAAGCCCTGGAGTGGCTCCACTTTCAGAGCTATAAACATGGTGAGGCCTAGCTGTGAAGAAGGGAGAGCCAAAGTGATCACGTGCCATGTACTCACGACAGTGAAAGACAGCAAAATGTTGATGACAAATGCAGCGTGAGGCAAACCTGGTATAATCACCAGGTTGTGGGTTTTGAACTGGGGAAGCTCAAAAACTTTAGGATCCTTGAAATGATTTTAATTCTGATTCTCTTCCATAAAAACAGGTCAGTTTATTTGTATTTTTGGTGTTCAGAGGTTCAAGTTTTCTATAAAGCTTAGAGAGTAGCCACTTGTCTGATATATATGGCCAAAATTTTTTTTTCCTATCTGTTCAGAAAGTTTAATGATAAGTCAATTGAGATTTTGCAATATGACAATTAAAGGGAATGAAGAAAATAAACAAGACCTCAGGGTCACATGGGTTTCTTTTTATGCTTTGGCTGAAACCTTTTGATGTACGTAAGTGTTTAATTTTCAGGAGGTTCCAGTCAGCTAGTTTCTCTTCTACTGCTTGTGCATTTTTATATTTGATAGTGTATGTCATTTTTATTAGGGCCTCTAAGTTTCTTTGATGATCTTTATAGTTTCAAGTTTTATATTTAGGTCTTTATCCATCTTGAGTTCAGAAGACATGAACAGATACTTCACCAAAGACATTCAGATGGCTAGCAAGCATGTGAAGACATGCCCACAATTATTAGCCATTCCATACCAAACCAAACTCACTGCCATCAAATTGATTCTGTCTCAAAGCAACCTCCACTGGGTTTCCAAGGCTATAAATCTTTATGGAGGTAGATTGTCCCATCTTCCTTCCTTGGAGTGGCTGGTGGGTTTGAACCACTGACCTTCTGGTTAGCAGCCTTATCCACTACACCATCAGAACTCCTTTCATTAGCCATTAGAAGAATGCAAATCAAAACAACAATGAAATATCACCACACTCCGGCATTAACAGCAATGTTCAAAAAACAGAGAACAGCAAATGCTGGCAAGGATGTGGAGAAATGTGAACTCGCATATACTGCTGGACTGTAAAATTGTTCAACCACTATGGAAAAGTATGGTTCTTCCTTGAAAAGTTAGAAATAGAAATACTGTATGATCCAGCAATCCCACTACTAGGTATAAATACTAGAGAAATAAGAGCCATGACAGAAATAGTTATATGCACATCCATGTCCACTATTGCACTATTCACAAAAGCAATAGATGTAAACAATCTAAATGCCCATCGATAAATGAATGGATAAACCGATTATGGTACGTATACATAATGGAATAAGATGCAACAAAGAATAACAATGAATCAGCAAACATCTCATAATATGGATGAACCTGGAGGACATTATATGGAGTGAAATTTAGTTGATCACAAAAGGAGAAATACTGTATGAGATCATGATTATAAAAAGTCAAACAGGCTTTCACACAGAAAGAAACATTCTCTGATGGTTACCAGTGGTTAAGAGGGGAATGGAGGGTAAATCACTAACTAGAGTTATTGTTGCAACATGCCATTGAGTCGGCCCTGACTCATAGCGACCCCTCCTTGGGTTTCCAAGGCAGTATCACTATGGAAGTAGATTACCCAACTTTCCTTCCGAGGAGTGGCTGGTGGGTTTGAACTGCCAGCCTTCTGGTTAGCAGTCAAGTGCCTTAGGCACCACGCTACCAGAGCTCCTAACTTATTAATTTTTATTTTTTGCTTTCTTTTTTTCTGGTGATTAGTTTGCTTGTATTTGTCTGTTTTAAAACAACTATTATTATTAATACTTTTGTCCTTTTTACTATTATTCTTAATCTTCCCCTCTCAGGTCCTGGTTTTCAGCATTTTTTCTTTCCCCTGTTCCTGGTTGAAAAAAAAAAATTAATTTTTCCCTTTTTATTTTTAAGTTTTTTTTCCCATTTTTCTCGTGGTTAACCCCATTCATTGTTTTTGTTTTTGCATTTTCCCCATTTTATTTCCTTCATTATTTTCTTTCTCTACCTTTTTTCTCTTAGGGCCCTATCCCTATATATTGAAAGTTTTCTTGTTTTTCTTCTCCTTTTTCCCTTTTTTCTTTTTCTTTTCAGCTACTGTTCCTGTGTGATTCCATGGTGTGAATTTTGTTCATGTGCTTTTAGTTTTTTTGATGGTTATTTAATTGTAATATTTGTCTAACTGAGAGGGAGACAACAACAGTCCACATAAGACACAAGTACACCCACACCTCCTGCAAATTCACTTACTGAGCGAGGGCCACTACCTCCTTCTCCACCAATGGGCCAACGATAAAAAAACACCAAGAACAGCCTGAATCACCCTTGGCTGCTCTTCACAAAGAGTCAACAGAGATCTAAATACAAAAATGCCACAATGCCTCGGAGACAACAGACCATCACAGTCCACACAAAGAAGCAGGATAAAGTGGTAGAAACAAGAGAGCAGGATAAAGACTCAGAACACATCCCTGAGGAAGAAGCAGCATTGGAACTCTCTGATAAGGAATTCAAAAGAATTATCTTTAGGTATCTTCAAAGGATTGAGAGACAGACCAAAGAAAACACAGAAAAAACCCTAGAAGAATTTTGGAAGAAAATACAAGAGTAAAATGACAAAATAAATGAAAAATTAGAAATGATTCTAAATCTACAGACAGAAATCCAGAAGATTAATACTAAATTGTCAGAAATAGATAACACATTGGAAGGGCAAAGGAAAAGAATTGAAGTGATGGAAGACAGAATTAATGAGACTGAAGACAAATACCTGAATACTTCTTTGGAAAGGGATCAATCAGAAAAAAAAATCAAAACAAAATGAAGAAAGCCTAAGGTTCATGTGGGATACCATCAAAAAGAATAACTTACGTGTCATTGGAATTCCAGAACAGGAAGAGAAAAACAAAACCACTGAGAAAATTGTCCAAGATTTGCTGGAGGAGAACTTCCCTGAAATGATGAAAGATGAGAATATATCCATCCAGGAAATCCAACGAACCCCAAACAGGATAGACCCCAAAAGAAAATCACCAAGACACATCATCGTCAAACTCATCAAAACCAAAGACAAAGACAGAATCCTGAAAGCAGCATGGGAAAAACAAAAGGTTATCTACAAAGGACAGCCAGTAAGAATAAATTCTGATTTCTCAGCAGAAATCATGCAAGTGAGAAGGCAATGGGTTGGTATATATGAATCATGAAAGAGAAAAATTTTCAACCAAGATTTATATACCCAGCAAAACTGTCCCTGAAATATGATAATGAAATTAGTAGATTTCCAGATAAGCAGAAACTAAGGGAATTTGTTAAAACGAGACTAACCTTACAAGAGATGCTAAAGGGAGTCCTTTGAACAGAGAACCAAATATAGCAAATAACATCCGACCATTAATACACAAGATGACATAAGCCAGAAGCCACAGCTATGGACATACCCAAAGTAAAATGAGCTTACAAGATTATAAACAGGGAACCAGAGACATCAACTGGCAAGTGAGGACAACTACAAACAAAAAGAGGGAAAAGAGTGTGTAGTTACAGAACTTCTAAATGCTGAGCAAGTTAAGAGAGTTGCAAGATAGAATGGACTGTTCTAAACTCGGGGAGAAAATTATTAATCATAGGGTAACGTCAAAGAAAAATGATAAACCTTCACATCACAATAAAAAAGAGGACAAGCACAAATACTGAGCATGTACTAAAACAAAGTAACAAAGGAAATTATAACATGATTCATAAACATAATGAGCTCAGCACAGAAAATAATATGGAACAAAGAAACCAGAGACACCATGAAAAAACACATACCAAAATGACAGCAACAAATTCAAATTTATCAATAATTACCCTGAATGTTAATGGATTAAATGCACCACTCAAGAGACGGAGATTTGCAGATTGGATAAGAAAACAAAACCCATCAATATGTTGCCTACAAGAGACAAACCTTAGAGATAAAGACCAAAATAGACTAAACAGCAAAGGTTGGAAAAAGATATATCAAGCAAATGGCAACTGTAAGAGAGCAGGAGTGGCAATATTAATTTCTGATCAAATTGACTTTAAGACAAA
>NW_006921821.1:2184104-2193349 GCF_000298275.1 Orycteropus afer afer
ACATGGGTATATGGGTGGATAGATGGGTGGACAGGCTGAACTATTAAGTATGTCTATGAAATGGGGAGTGTATCCAAGAACATGTATAGGGTTGGCAGCAGTGGTCCTATAAGTGTATGTGAATGATCAGAATTCTCAGGTGTATAGTAGAGCTGACAAGGGGCAAGGTTGTGGTCACTGCTTGGTAACAGCCAGCTACCAAGAGGGACTGAGTAGTTGAACCTGTGGGTTTGGGACCATAGTCACAGGGGACATCAAGCTCAATTGGCATAACATACTGTACAAATGGGAGCTCTGATATTGTAATGCCTAAGGCACTTGACTGCTAACCAGAAGGCTGGCGGTTCAAACCCACAAGCCACTCCTTGGAAGAAGATGGGGTAATCTACTTCCGTAGTGATACTGCCTTGGAAACCCGAGGAGGGGTCGCTATGAGTCAGGTCCGAGTCGACGGCACATAACAACACCACCACCACTATACAAAACATTGTTTCACCTCCTACTTTGGTGAGTAGCAACTGGGATCTTAAAAGCTAGCAAGCTGCCATCTAGATGCAACAATAAGTCTCTCCTCATCCAGAGCAAAGAAGAATGAAGAAAAATAAAATTCATGGAAACAATTAGTCCTAGTGACTGGTACACCATCCAATCTGCAGCCTGTACGACTGTGAGAGTAGAAGAACTAGATGGTGCCCGGCTACCACTGTCATCCACTTGGTAGGGGATCTATGTAGGAGATCCTTGATAGAAAGGGGATCAATGTGGAACAAAACTGAAAATCATTTGGAGAAAAAAAAAAAAAGGAGGGGGGGACCAGTTTTGCTGGTCCGATAGAGCCTGGTGGAACCACTGAGACTATGACTCCTAGCTGCCCTTCAGGTCTGGAACTGAACCCACACCCATGGTTTCCAACCAAAGAAAAGACAGGCATAATATGATTTGAACATTTACCTCAGGTAGATACACTCCTTGGAGAGAACAATCATGGGAGAAAAAAGGGCTGCTTATGCACAGGGAGACAGCTCAGGGGGCAGGAGTGCATGGAGGGATGGACACTGGGAAAGGGTAACTAGGGGGAGGAAGTGGGAGGGGAGCTGTTGCACTGTGGTAAACTGTGGTCAATGTCATGAGACAAAGTGTATGCGAACTGCTGTATGGAAAGTGAATCTGCTCTATAAACCTTCATCCAAATCACAATAAAAAAAAAAAAAAAAGATGATTAAGAAGGATCACATCATAGACCTGAAAATGCTGTAATGTAATAATAATTAAAAGAAAGAAGATGGTACTCAAAAATAATTCAAGAGTGTGATTGCACAGTGAGTATACCATGAGTTGTAATGTGGAGTAAGGAAAAAGCCAAGCCCAACTTCCCTGAGTGGCATTTTGGTATTCAGTCATGTGTTGCTGAAGTCCACGTCAGAAACACAATTAATTTAAGAAACTTGTGTTCATGCTGAGCATGTATAGGAGAGATAAAAACGGGGCATTCTTAGGATAAACTATACTACATTGTTGCATATTTTGGGGGATTAGTTTTGTTATATTTATGAATAGCTAGAAGTACGTTGGAATTTATAAGTGAGTCAATTTTTATTTGCAGTGAAACTCATAAGGATAGCTTCACTTCAATTCCACCAAAGCAGCACCAATAAGGAAACAGGGTATATGAAAATAACAATAACAAAGTAATTCCAATAGATCTAGTAAAGGATTGTTCATTTTAAAAAACATATTCTGTGAGGATACTGGACAAAAGTATGCCTTTTCCTAGTCAAGTAATCTTATTTACTTGAATATATTTAGTATGAGTATTCCATCTTGTAATGCTCAGATCCCTGTGATTTTTTTTTTTTTTTTGCACGATCCAAAAATAAAATTCCTCTTCTAATCAACACAGTGGTTCCTCTCTATGGTTTAAAATTAATTTTATGTAATTTTTTCTATCAAATAAGCAAATTTAAAGATCCAGATAGCTCCTTTTTCTATAAAAAGAAATTTAGATTGAACTTAGAAGAAGGATCAAGAACTTTGCCCAAAGACAGCAATGTTGTTGTTGTTGTTATGTGCCATTGAGTCAGACCCAACTCATAGTGACCCTTCCTTGGGTTTCCGAGGTGGTATCACTATGGAAGTAGATTGCCCAACCTTCCTTCCGAAGAGTGACTGGTGGGTTTGAACTGCCAGCCTTCTGGTTAGCAGTCAAGAGCCTTAGGCACTATGCTACCAGAGCTCCTAAAGACAGCAATACTGGAAGTATTTCCCATTACTGTTTTCCCCACTAATAAATCTAGAAAGAGCTGAAGAAAAGATAATATTGTTTCGATTTTTAGACTCACTAACCATGAGGACAGGTTTTAACAATCATCCCAAGTAAAATATTCCTTTACACATCCTAGTTATTTCTCAGTTTACAAAGTAGAAAGTGAAGTTATGCCAACATGGATAGAGATCTACTCCCTGTAAGAAAACAAGCTTGGGTAAGACTGGGGTAGGCATGTCAACCATAACATCTGGAGATAACAACTGTGAAGAAAAATCAATTTTAATAATAAATATTATAGCCTCTTATTCACCCTTACAAGTATTCTTCGACTTCAGCTTGTGAAGTAAGATAAGCCATGCTAATGAATTTGGGATAAAAATGAGCCCTGTTGGAGAGTGACAGGGAAGTGAGGTGTAAGGAATCAGCAGGACAGCTATGCCCTGAGATGGCAAGTGAGAGACCTCATGAATGCAGTAGAAGTTTAGGGCCAGTGTCTCATGTCAAGAAAAGTGGGATCAGGAAGCCTCTTGGGACCTCCTGGGGTTAAGGTCATTGGATGAGCAGGATTTTAGACAGGATCATGGAGTCCAGATAGATGTCTTACAGGGATTTTAAGCACAAGGAAGAGATGAGCACTGTTCTTTTGTTCCTACTCCAGGAGGAAGATGCCTAGGACCTTACAGGGTCTGGGTCTGACAGGTTTTCATATCCAAAGTGTTTGTATTTAATTGCAAGGCCATGTCCACTCAGGAAAGTGGAGCTTAGAGGAAGGTCCCCCCTATGATTGGGACTGGTGTCCCAGAGTCTTTGGTTAACTTCTATGTAAAGAACAGTTTTCCATAATCCAGCCTTGCCTTGAGTCAGCAAGGAGCCTTTGCATATGGAATGCTAGTAGGTGGGTATGGTCAAAGAATGTTCTTTACTGTGTGCTCCTGAGAGCTATAGCACTTGCACCAAGGCCTGGCCTTAAGCTAAGAGTCTTATTCCCTGCAGCTGCATTCCTAGGTATCTTCATGATAAGCAAGTCACCCTTTGTTTGTCCACACAAAGGAATTTTGCTCTCCATAGGTAAAGGAGAGATGGGTTTCCTCTCAAGGAAAAATGGCTCCTATGTAGGGAAACAATGACTTTGAGGCATGCAGGCAGTGGGCACTGTAACTATAATCAGCTCCAGCTCATGTCCTAAACGGCAGGTTATGCATATTACTAATTTTATGCTAATGTGAAAATATGTTAATATTGACTGGGGTTTTGCTATGTACTAGCACTTTAAAGGTATTAACTTATTTTCTTCTCGTAACACTCTTAGGAGGTAAGAACTATTATTATGCCCTTGGTATAGCTAGGGAAACTGAGGGAGGGACACAAAGGTAATGCAGCTTGGTCAAAGTTGCACAGCTAGGAAGCCACAGAACCAAGATGTATCCCCAGGTAGGTAGGGCTCCACACCCTAAGTCTTTGTCTTTGAGGAAGAAGGGGCAGAAGCAAGGCTTTCTTCTTCACATCTTACTATAAAACTTAATTTTTTTCCACAGAACCAGACAAGGACACAGTGTCCGCACTATTGTGAGGTATCAGAAGTAAACTGGTGAATCAAGGTATCAGAAGTAAACTGGTGAATCAAAGAATGATACATAATGCACATATTCAAAAATATTTTCAAAAAGACTTTTGTAAAGGAGGATGTAGAAACAGGTTTTATGTAGCTACTCTCCAATGATAGCTCGAAAAAGAAAATTAAAGCATGCTGGCAGAGCTTCAAATATGTATGGACTTAAAGTACTGGTAAACTGAAGGACACTGGTCTTCTGACAAGCTGAGGACTATAATGTATTTACATTAGTCATTTTAAAACAGTACCTAAGCTTTGCAGACCAAAGTGCTTCTTTGAGTTTTATTACTGTGAGCCAATATAGGAGAGTGATTAAGAATCAGACAAACTTGGACTTATCATAGGCTCTGTCACCAACTTCCTATATGACTCTAGACAACTTAACAAACTTCTGGGTCCCTTTCTAAGCTATTACTTATCAAGCAATAACTATATATATATGAATTATCTCATGTGAGCATCATGCTTTCCCTGTGAAATACATATTATCATCATCTTCACATTTCAGGCATTTGAGCTGAATTCAGAGAGGTTAGGTGATTCAACTAAATTTACACTGGTAAAAAGTAGGGAGCCTACGCCACTTATGCTCTGCCACTTTCTTACTATAAAATGGAAAATTGGTGCCTACTACATTCCACATCCCCTGTTAAAAAGTCTTTATAAAGATCTCTCAAAAAACCCCTAATAGAAGATAGTTAACTAAACCATTAGGTTGAATTCAGAAATAGTGGATAGTATAGAAACTACTAGATAATCATATGAAGTTCAGGTTAGAAGAGTCCTTTAAAAAAGCCACTTTGTTTTATTGTACCTTGTACTATAAGCCCATTTATGACCAAGAAAACTGAAGGACATCAGCTAATTCATAGATTAAGATGACATATCCTTACCTATAGCCTATCTCAAGCATGCCAAAGCAGGTGCTAGGGTAGAAAGTCTCAGCCTCTGGCTACTAAAAGGAAGGAAAAACAGACATTCCAACATTTTATTTACAGGGCTGCATATAAAGTTCACATCTTTTCAATAATAATATTCACAAAGAGACTTTCTCAATGTAGTTTCAGAAAATGTAACTTTGAAACAGGACCTTAAATAAAGCATCCAGACTTGAGACGTTTTCTATACAAGATTCACACTTATAAATAGAGTAGAAAAAAAAATTCCTACCTGATACTAAACAGGTATAGCAGAAGAACTATAGTTAATGTCAGCTTGCCTCCAGCCACATGCTGGAGGCATCTCTTTGAAAACAGAGCTTTCATCTAATTTTCTCTCTTATCTTTTTTGTTTCATGATGTCTTCAGAAATACTTCCCATTTTCATTGCATATTTTCTCCCTTGGTAGTACCAGTATTGTTTAAAAATAATAGAATGAATACTAAATATTTAATCACATATGCTGTTAAAATGTGCTATGGAAAGGAGGGGAGGCAGAGATACAGTGCTTCAGGATTAAAACAGTTATATTTACCTACAACAGGTGTGTTCACAGTGACAGAGCTACCATTTGCAATTTTGTCCAAGAATGTTTATCTCTTTCATTATTTACAAATACCTACAACTTGTGCAACTTCTATTTATCACATAGTCTTACACAGGTAATTGTAATTAATACAAATGTTCTCAGACTTCTAAAAATCTATAGCAATTTAAAAAACAATAGTAAATATAACTAATCAGGAAAAATGGATTGTGCTTGTATATAAAATTCTGTAAAACATGTTATTGAGATAAATTACTCCTTATGAAAAGTGTTGAAAATGCAGTATTTTCATTTATACAAATATACTTAATTATACATGGATGAAATATGGAAAAAAATAAGTATCTCCTACTGTTGTTGTTATACCAGAAAGATGTTTACTTGTGTTTTATTGACTATGCAAAGACATTTGATTGTGTGGATCATGACAAATTATGGATAACATTGAGAAGAATGGGAATTCCTGAACACTTGATTGTACTCATGAGGAACCTGTACCTTGACCAGGAGGCTGTTGTTCGAATGGAATAAGGGGACACTACATGGTTTAAAATCAGGAAGGGAGTGCATCAGGGCTGTATCCTTTCCCCATACTTATTCAATCTATATGCTGAGCAAAGAATCCGAGAAGCTGGACTATATGAAGAAAAACGTGGTATCAGGATTGGAGGAAGAATCATTAACAACCTGAGATACGAAGACGATACAACTTTGCTTGCTGAAAGTGAGGACGACTTGAGGTACTTACTGATGAAGGTTGAAGAATACAGTTTGCAGTATGGATTATGTCTCAATATAAAGAAAACAAAAATCCTCACAACTGGACCAATGAGCAGCATCACAATAAATGGAGAGAAGATTGAGGTTGTTAAAGAATTCACGTTGCTTGGTTGTACAATCGATGCCAATGGAAGCAGCAGTCAGGACACTGGACGGCATGTAGCATTCGGAAAGTCAACCGCGAAGGAACTCTTTCAAGTGCTGAGGAGCAAGGATGTCTCACTGGGGACTAAGGTGCCACAAGCCATGATATTTCCAATCACCTCGTATGCATGTGAGAGCTGGACAATGAATAAGGAAGACCGAAGAAGAGTTGATGCTTTTGAGTTGTGGTGCTGGTGGAGAATGCTGAAAGCACCATGGACTGCTAAAAGAACTAACAGATCTGTTCTGGAGGAAGTGCATCCGAAATGCTCCTCGGAAGCAAGAATGGCCAGACTTCGTCTCACCTATTTTGGTCATGTTGTAAGAAGGGACCATTCCCTGGAGAAGGATGTCATGCTTGGTAGGGTGGAGGAGCAACCAAAGAGGGGGAGGCCTTCAACGAGATGGATTGACACCGTGGCTGCGATGATGGGCTCAAGTATAGCAGGGATCGTGGAGCTGGCATGGTATTGGGCAGTGTTTCATTCTGCTGTGCATGGGGTTGCTATGAGTCAGGAACAATTTGACGGCACCTAACAATTAAAGGTTGGGCAATCCTACTTCCGTAGTGATACTGCCTCGGAAACCCAAGGAGGGGTCGCTATGAGTCAGGTTTGACTCGACGGCACATAACAACAACAACAACAACAATTAACAACTGTTGTTGTTGTTGGGTGCTGTTGTTTTTGAGTAACAGCAAGCCCACGTGACAGAGCAGAACTGCCCATGGGTTTTTTAGGCTGTCATCTCTACAGGAACAGATCACCAGGTCTTTCATCTGTGGAGAGACTGGGTGGGTTCAAATTGCCAATCATTTGGTTAGCAGCCAAGTGCTTAATTGTTGCGCCACCAGGGCTCCTTAAATATTTTCAAATTAAATTATTTTATATTAATTTTGAAGAGTATATTGCCATGTGGCTCTGAATAAAACTTTTTATTTCACAGATATTAACCACATACTTTCTTAATATTTGCTGCACTTGAACATATACTTTTGGGAAAGAGAAAATAAAAAATCGTTTTGCTTCCAGTATAAAAATAAAATAAATATATAGGTTTTGTGAAAGTTTTTAAAGAGGATTTCGTATTTTATTAGTCCAGGAAAGGGTCAAATGAACTGATAATCTTAACCAGAAAACAGCTGGTCATCAATTTGTGTTGGTTTGAAAAGCATTATTGACAAATAAGACTGATGGGCTTCATGATTTACAGTCATTACTGATTTGATTCTACATAAAATCCCATTTATTTGTTGTTGCTGTTGCTAGGTGCTGTCAAGTTGGCTCCAACTTACAGGATCCCTATGCACAACTGAATAAAACACTGCCTGGTCCAGCGCCATCCCCACCATCCTTGCTATGTTTGAGCCTGTCATCACAGCCACTGTGTCAATCCATCTTGCCGGGGGTCTTCCTCTTTTTTTGTGGACCCTCTGCTTTACCAAGCATAATATCCTTCTCCAGATATTGGTCCCTTCAGACAACATGACCGAAGTATGTCAGACGAAGTCTGGCCGTTCTCACTTCTAAGGAGCATTCTGGCTATACCTCTTCCAGGACAGATTTGTTCATTCTTCTGACAGTCCATGGTATTTTCAGGATTCTTCACCACAATTCAAAGGCATCAACTCTTCTCTGGTATTCTTTATTCATTATCCAGCTTTAATATGCACATGAGGTGACTGAAAATACCATGGTGATTGACAATATTATGGATTGGGTCAGACACACCTTAGTCTTCAAAGTGACATCTTTGCTCTTTAACACTTTAAAGAGGTCTTTTGCAACAGATCTGCCCAATGCAATATGCTGTGTGATTTCTTGACTGCTGCTTCCATGAGCATTGAATGTGGATCCAAGTAAAATGAAATTCTTGACAACTTCAATCTTTTCTCCATTTACTGTGATGCTGCTTATTGGTCCAAGTGTGAGGATTTTTGTTTCCTTTATGTTGAGGGGCGATCCACACTGAAGACTGGTCCTTGATCTTCATCACTAAGTGCTGTAAGTTGTCTTCACTTTCAGTAAGCAAGGCTGTGTCATCTGCATGTTGTAGGTTGTTAATGAGTCTTCCTCCAATCCACATGCTGCATTCCTCTTCATATACTCCAGCTTCTCGGATTACTTGCTCAGCATACAAATTTAGTAAGTATGGTGAAAGGACACAATGCTGACACATACATTTTCTGATTTTAAACAAGTTTTCCCTTGTTCTGTTCAAGTGACTACCTCTTGGCCTACGTATAGGTTCCTTATGAGCATTAACTATTCTGGAATTCCCATTCTTTGCAATGTTATCCATAATTTGTTATTATCCACATACTTGAATGCCTTTGCATAGTAAATAAAATTCAGTTAAACACTTTTCTGATGTTCTTTGCTTTTAGCCATGATCCAACTGACATCAGCAATGAAATCCCTCATTCCACATCCTCTTCTGAATCCAACTTGCATTTCTGAAGTTTCAGTCAATATACAGCTATAACCATTTTTGAATTATCTTCAACAAAATTTTACTTGCATGTGGTATTAATAATATTGTTAGATAATTTCCACATTCTGTTGGATCACCTTTCTTTGGAATGGGCACAAATAGGGATCCCTTCCAGTCAGTTGCTTGGTGAGGTATCTGTTTTCCAAATTTCTCAGCATAAATGAGTAAGGACCTGCAGCACTGCATCTGTTCCATTTATTAGTTATATATTCCTTAAATTTATTTATATTAAATACATTTATATTGCCTCTTATATTAGATGCCTGTCTTCAATAACTATTTTTCATAGATGGTCAGTTCTTCTGGAGGCAGTGTTGTCTGCTAAGCTAACAATTGATAATTGTTGTTGTTAAGTGCCGTTGAGTCATTTCCAACTCATAGCGACCCCATGCACAGCAGAACGAAACACTGCCCGATCCCGCGCCAGCCCCACAATCCCTGCTATACTTGAGCCCATCATCGCA
>NW_006921821.1:2194069-2196512 GCF_000298275.1 Orycteropus afer afer
ACGTTTTTCTTCATATAGTCCAGCTTCTCGGATTATTTGCTCAGCATATAGATTGAATAAGTGTGGAGAAAGGATACAACCCTGATGCACTCACAATTGATAATGCTCCCCACTAAAATGACAAGGAAACCTTCAGTGTGTGACTTTACCATTTCCATACTCTAGACTTCAAGCTGAGTGGCCTGGTATGTTCACAAACACATGGTAACTACTGACAGTAACTCAGTGGGAAGATTTTCATATGTATTTCTGGAAATATTGATGAGCTTGTTTCACCCCCACCTTCTCTTGAGCCTGATCTGTCTTTGTGACCAGCGACATACATTTGAGTTTGCTGCCTCATAATGTTATTGGTAGATGAAAAATAAGCTCACCAGCCCATACAGGAATGGAACCCTGTTTGATCAGCATTAGATTCTAACTAGCAAATGGACTAATCATATATTAAAATCCACACTTGAAAGGTGTTCCTTTCCTTCTTTCTTTCCCTCTCTTCCTCTTTTTTCATTTTCCCATTGCTTTTCCTTTTTAATTGAGCGTCTCCTGGGTCACAGTAGGAAATGTGTGCCTAAAAGATAAACTCTCCACCAATTCACACATCCAAGTTTTAATCGACTGAACAAACAGAGTCTTTAGAAGAACTACTGGATATACTTAAATAACGAAATACAGTCATAAACCACCCACAGTACTTCTGGAATAGCAAATGTATACTAGTGTCACCACAGGTTACTACATAATAGAAAACCTGTTATCTTGGTGTTAGGAGGGACTTCAGAGATCATCTAGTTAAATTTTCTCAATTTACCAATGAAGAAACTAAGGCCAAGAGAATTTCAGAACCATGTTGGTCAAAGACCTAGGAATTGAAATCTAAATTCAATGTTCTTGTAACCAAACAATGTTGCTTATTACATATCAATAATATTCAAACAACTTATCCATCATTAACATGTTTTAGCTATTCAGTTTAAAAATATTACTTTTAGAATTTAGCTTTAAATTTTTGGGAAAAGCTGTAAAAAAATGAAAGTATTAAGAATTTCTTTTAAATATGACAGAATACACCCTAGACCAAGGATAGATATGGCTGAAGACAATCTTACTATGTACTTGTGCTACAAAATTCACCACATACATTACAGAAGTAACAGAACACAGGGTGCGACTAACTTCTGAGAGAAAACCAAACATCTTGTTAGAAAGAACAACCAGGCCTGTGGGCTCGGGAACATAGTCTTGGGGGACATCATGCTCAATTGGCAAACATAGTTCATAAAAATTTTATTCTATAACCTACTTTGGTGAGTAGTGACCAGGGCCTTAAAAGTCTTCGAGCAGCCACCTAAGACGCAACTATTGGTCTCCTCTCACTTGGAGCAAAGAAGAGTAAAGAAAATCAAGTCATCTGGAAACAACTAGTCCAAACATAAGATGGACCATGAGGACCTCATGAGGACCTGGGGGCGTGAGTGACCTCCATGACCTGAGACCAGAACTAGATGATGCCTGGCTACTAATGCCAACCCCTTGGAAAGGGAACAAATCTGAAGATCCTGGATAGAGTGGGAGGGAAAATGTGGAACAAAATTAAAAAACACGAAAATGACCATATTAACTGGTTGGAAAGAGACTGGTGGATACCCCAAAACTATAGCCCTGGGTTACCCTTTGGGCCTAGAAATGGATTCACTTACATGGATTGGCTTTTGGCCCAACAGCAGAAAGACTTACATATAGAACAATCTACCCCAGGTGCCATGTACCCACCTACTCTAGGGAGATGCACCCCTTGGATCAATCAGCCTGAGACACCAGAGGGGTAGCACTCACATAGGGGGAAAGCTGGACAGACAGCAATGTGTAGATAAGAAGGGCACAGTGAGGGGGTGATCATGGGGAGGAGAGTTTTTTTATGGTTGGGGATGGTAATCGGGGCCGTGAAATCAGATGTGTATGAAACAAGTTTGCCATGTAAATTTGCACCCGAAGCACAATATAATTAAATAAATAAAAGGATATTCAAAAGATAAAATATTCACATATTAATAAATAAATAAATATGACAGTACCACATGACTGCTAGAATCTAAGTCAAATTTTATATTTATAGGCATGGTATAAATGCAATTTGCCGTACAGAAAGCATATTTGATGTTTCGAATAAAGCAAATGAAAAAGTGGCAAATTATATGGAAATAACCATTTTAAAATTATTATCTAGTAAATGATCATACAAACTTGATATGACTTATTGGTATTTAGACTAAAGTTGTATCAAGGCCATATGTTACCACAGGCATATCTTTCTGAATGTATAATTTATAGCATAACCTCATGACTATCTGACTTAGTCAATCTATATGCTGAGCAAATAATCCGAGAAGCTGGACTATATGAAGAAAAACGTGGTATCAGGATTGGAGGAAGAATCATTAACAAC
>NW_006921821.1:2196952-2198308 GCF_000298275.1 Orycteropus afer afer
AAGTACCATGGACTGCTAAAAGAACTAACAGATCTGTCCTGGAGGAAGTGCAGCCAGAATGCTCCTTGGAAGCAAGAATGGCCAGACTTCATCTCGCCTCATTTGGTCATGTTGTAAGAAGGGACCATTCCCTGGAGAAGGATGTCATGCTTGGTAGGGTGGAGGCTCAACGAAAGAGGGGGAGGCCTTCAAGGAGATGGATTGATACGGTGGCTGCAATGATGAGCTCAAGTATAGCAAGGATTGTGGGGCTGGCGCGGGATCGGGCAGTGTTTCATTCTGCTGTGCATGGGGTCGCTATGAGTCGGAAACGACTCGACGGCACTTAACAACAACAACAACAAACATGACTATCTGAGAGACATAGGTAGAATAATGAATTAATCCAGCAGAAATAGATCCTTGGAGTATTAGTTAAGATTTAGCTAAGGTCACAAAGGCAACTAGATTAGTCGTTTCAGGCTATTCCTCATAGAGAGCTTGCCAGATGACAAAAAAATCCAACATATTTGCAAAATTTGAAATAAATCTCTCCAAAATGTTTCTTTGAATATTCAGGCATAGTAGGTACTATTGTTGCTTAGAGCCTATATTGGATCATGCTTTTTTTTTTTTTTAAAGTAGAAACTCCTGGTGCCAAAGAGAAATTATCTATATAAACACTGAAGTGGGGATCAGATGAAGAATATGCAAGAGACAAATGTGGGGGAGTAAGTGACAAGTAAAGAGAAAGGAAAAAAAATGAAAGAGAAAGATTGAAAAAAAGAGAGAGACATAAAGAGATAACCAGCTAAAGAAGAAGAGAAAAAGGCAAAGAAAAGAGAGATGCAGAGAAGTGAATGAAATGGAAAAAGGAATTAAGAATGAGGAGAGAAATCAAAGATGGCGAAAACAGACGGATAAGAAACATGTGACAAGTGGGAAAAAAGAGGAAACAATGAGGAAAAACTGACAACAGTGATATATACAGATGTGAGGGAGCAATAGTTTGTCTTGAGACCCACTTTGACCAGGAAACATAAATGGAAGTATAAGCAAGAAAAGAAGTACATGTAATATTGCTGTTACCCAAGATTTTATCTTCATCTTTTATCTTCCTTCATTTCACTCTACAGTAACTTTGAGTGACTTCAGCTCCATAAATGTTGATGACCTTAAGACTACAGAAATTATTATTCCTGGGGAGGCGGGGCAAGATGGCGGACTAGGCAGAAGGATTGCACAGACCCTCTTCAACAAAGAAAAGGGAAACCAATAAATACAGACACAGAAGATAATCTTGGACCCCGAGCCTTGAAGGAAAGGATGCAGATTTGGACTAAACCCCAACTAGCAGAAGAATTTGCGTGAAAATAC
>NW_006921821.1:2205503-2230738 GCF_000298275.1 Orycteropus afer afer
AAAAAAAAAAAAAAATTATTATTCCTGGTCCATATCACATATCCAACTGCTCAGTGGATATCTGCACTTATATATTTTACAAGGATATTGAACTTAAAATATGCAAAGTTGAATCTTCTATCTTTGTTATCCAGATATGATCTACTTCCTATGTTCCAAATTTCGGTGAATGACAGTATCTCCACTACGGTGTCCAAGCCAGAAACTAGGGTCTTTCTATATTGTTCCATTCCCCCAGCTTCTCTCTCCTAATGGCAATGAAGACTTATCCCCTAAATATTTGTAAAGTTACCCCCCTTTTCTGCATTCAACCAGATATTTGGAATCAAGCTCAATCCCCTCCTTACTGTGCTCAATGCTAACATCAGAGGAACTTTCTGAAATAAAAAGCCCATCATTTTATTACCTGCTAAAAGCCATCTATAGATTTCAGGACCAAGTCCAGCCTCCTTACACCAGCAGACAGAACTTTCAAGGCTTTACTTACCAACCTTTCCACTTGAATCTCCTCATATCCATGACCCCTCTCCCACTCTATGACTACAATTGTTTTAAAACTACAGAGAAAAGGAACAAGACCTGTGTATCATGCCATGCCCTGTATGAACAAGGATGCTTGTTCTTACTGGCTGCTGTGTTGATGAATCCACATAGGATGGTGCCTGCACATAATATGAACTCAATGCTATTATCATTGTTGTCTGCCATAATAGTAAGAAGTAGTCTTCTTTCTTGTATCTTCCAGATACGTCAGTATGTCCGTTGTTGTTATGTGCCATCAAGTCGGACTCGACTCATAGCGACCTCTCCTTGGGTTTCCAAGGCAGTATCACTATGGAAGTAGACTGCCCCATCTTCCTTCCGAGGAGTGGCTTGTGGATTTGAACCGCCAGCCTTCTGGTTAGCAGTCAAGTGTCTTAGGCACTATGCTACCAGAGCTCCTAGTACGTCAGCAGCCAGTTCTAAAAATTTCTGGGTGAGTTAAATGATTTGTAAGATTTTGCAGTTTTATGTCTGACCTTTGTGGGAAGACATATGATTCTTATGCTATTTTGGCATGATATGGTTTGTATAGTCATCAAAATCAAAGCCATTTACTCTAACTTTTGTCCTATTATCTTGAAGCCTATGTGGTAAAAAAAAAAAAAAAAAAATGTTTATCATAGCCACAGATATGTCCTAGTCATAAAGGGTAACTCAGTAACAGAGTATTTTTGTACATCTGAAGCAACCTGGCAAACAATAAGATATGAGTACGTTTTTGGCAAGAGCTAAGGACTCACCTTTTCTTCATTACCAACACAACTCCAAGAAATATAATAACAAATAGCAAGATGCCAGCAATGACTCCAGCAATTTTAACTGTATGGTCGGTTTGTTTCTCAGGCTCTGGGACCGGCTTTGGAGTGGCAGCTCCTGCAGATGAAAGGAAGTGAAAAAGGAGAGAGAGTGAGTAAGAGAGAATAAAGATTTTACTTTTTTCCCACCCTCATTTCTGCTGCTGCATTTAACAGAGTAATGAGACTTATCAGAGCCAGCAGACAGATAAGCTTTGATTTTTAAAAACAGCTTTCATACGTACTGAAAGGAGTTAAGTATTCATATTGTTCTTCACTATTTTAATAAACCATAACATAAGGTGGATAGCACATCCATGCCTGACCCTTTCATAGGAGCCTATTCTTGAGCACCGTTTTTATATTTTTATCATCTCTATTGGTTCCCTGCTCTTTCCGCTGTTTAAAAACTTGCTCACAATAGCTATCCTAAGCCTTTATCCAAATTTGATTTACTGGAACATTTTCTTCAAATATTTTTCATAAATTAAGCAGTAATTCCTTAACATATTAGTCCAAACACCTGGAAAAGTGAGATAAGCTCATTTACCATGCATTTCACTAGCAATTGTTTTTTTTTTTTTTTTTTTTAAACACAATATAGGGCTCCCTTCCTCTCTTGCATTTGGAAATCTAAATCTAGGTCACATCTGGTAGGCAAAAGACTCCTTCTAAGCAGTTTATTCACAAGCTGGGGAGCAACACTGGCATCCACATTTCATATCTGTTTAAATTAGATAACTATGGCCTTACAGTGGCAATGGTCTTAGCCATCTCCACCCCCACTTTCTGAAACACTGTCCATACTGTTTACAGTGTTATGTGATAGAACATCACATCCACGTCTGATGAAAGATCCATTTCTTCCACTGAATGTGTTCAGGATAAAAATTATTAGAACTGTGATGTTCAATTCACTAAACAGAAATCCATTTGTTAAGGAACTCCACTTTTTAAATCAGAACATGACAGTGCTCTCAGCATCTGAACTACCATGTTGCCCTTATCAGGCAAATGGATCACTCTAAAAACAGGAATTTCATATTTAAATTTATCACCTAAGAACTTTCTTTTTGTTTTTGTTGGGAAAAATGTAATCCAAACTCAGTTCTTTCCTACCCTTTCATTGGGTTTTCCATCTGATTCTTACAACATTTAACTACACTTGTGTCTATGTCCTTGTACATACCAGACTGTGAATATTCACCAGAATTATCACCCAGAATTAAAGACTATCAAGCTATAATTTTTCATTGTTTCTCTGTTTCCATTGGTAGCATACAAATTTCTTTGAAAACTTTTACTCATATTGCAAGCAAAAGATTTTATAAAAGAGATTGCCTGTGCTGAATACCACAGTGCCCATCACAGTAAGGAAGCTGGTAAGGTCAGGTGAAAGCATGAGGCAGGTGACTCAAGGGGAAGTGATCATCTGAGGTTCCAGTACAAATGTTCTTCCAATCAAAGTGACAATCACAATGAAAGCAATTGTGATGTTTGAAAAAAAAAAAAAAAAATGAAACTTTAAAAAACCCTTCTGGAAAATTCTTCACAAGTCATTGTTATTTCTGACAACTTTAAAGAGGATGTCCTGTTAATCTATTTAAGCAAAGATTCCTAAACTAGTTTTCCAGCTAAATTTTGAATGGACTAATGTTAGGAGCTCTGGTAGTGTAGTGCCTAAGGCACCTGACTGCTAACCAGGAGGCTGGCAGTTCAAACCCACCAGCCACTTCTCGGAAGGAAGGTTGGGCAATCTACTTCCACAGTGATACTGCCTCAGAAACCCAAGGAGGGGTTGCTATGAGTCGGGGCTGACTCGACGGCACATAAAAACAACAACATTAGTGATTTTTTTATTGTAACAGCTTCTGACAAACCCCACTCCAATGTACCACTGGAACATATAACCAGTTATATATTAGTATATTTCAAGGATATTATTACATTAAATAAATTTGTAAGAAAATGTTAAAGATAAAATGTAATAAAAAGATGAAGAATAAAAGTGGGACAAAATAAAAATCATCCATGTAAAAAGAAGTACCAAAAACCCCAAGCAGCTGCTGACTCATGGAGACCCCAGGGGGTCAGAGGGAACAGTGCTCCAGGGGGTTGGCAATGGCTGAATTTTCAAAAGGAGATCAACAGGCTTTTCTTCCTAGGCACCTCTAGGTGGACTTGAAATTTCAAATTTTAGATTAGCAGCTGAATGCACCATCCTGTATAATATATGTAAAAATCCAAAAAACTAACTAACTAAATAAATAAAACTAATTATTTCCACTTTTTATTTTTATCTATTAGAAAACTTAACTTTCAAAACATAAAATCATATTGCTTTTATACTTCAGTATGTTGGCATGCTGGGAACCATTGTTTTTATCTCACTACTTACAAATGGCTGGTACTCTAAATATATTTTCTAAACAAATGACTTACTAAGTGTTCTTATAACAAAATTATGTCAGTTAGCACCATATTTGGGAAAGAAATTATTTAGAAGAAACTTACTTCACTTTCAAAATTTAAATATAAAATATCACCAATGGTAGTAATCAAATAAACAATAAAAGAAAAGTATGTCCAGTTAATGTTCAAACAACTTGTGTTTGACCTGAGCCGCAGGAGAGCTGGTGCATGCTTCTGCATCCCCTTCAGCCAGGCAAGGGGATCTCACCTCAGCCTCCAACCACTCTCTGTAAGCAGCAAGAGCACTGCCATGCTGATGTCATCTAGTATTATCATTCTCTAGTCCTTACTTTTAATTCATTTCATATTGCAGGTCAAGAAAATGAAATGATCTTTCTCTGCATGACATATTTGCAATATGATTGTGGCAGCAATCATGCAAAATGGAGCAGTGAGTGGGGAGGGAGGGGATGCCCGACACTGTCTGTGACAGACCTTCCTGCCTCCTAGTTGAGGTGGTACTGTCAGCTTACAGAGATTTCATTTGAGGTAAGGTATTGACACAGCTATTAGGGTTTAGGACTACTCTAGAGAAGCATCAACATAAAAAATAAATTTGGGATGAAATAAATCCCAACCATCAGATGCTCTGAGGGCTCATCTGCTCAATGTGCTCAGGGAAGTGAGTTCCATTAATTCTGGACTCTAGGTGTGGACAGTTCTTGCCTTCCTCTCGTTTGCTCTGGCCCTCTAGCCTTTCTGAAATGGGCACCTTGATGTGCTTCTCCTCAGAGAGGATGCTCTTCTCCCTGTTTTCATTTCTGTGGAAACATGTGGTTGTGGTTATGAGGTATCAGTCAGCCTTGAACAGAGTATAACTTGTGACAGAATGTGATAGCTTTTTCCCCTTACCCAAATTTATGAATTTAGAAATACCACTGAAAAACTACTTGGCAAGAAGAGTTGTTGACATATTTCTCCCTCTCCCCCTCCTGTTATTTTCTTGCCAGAGTTTTATTCTTTTTTATTATTTTAATAAATAAAGGCATTTCCCTTTCTTCTTATGTGCTTTTCATTCCATTTAAAGAGAATAAATTAGATCATGTATTTAACAGTGGGCATTATATGGCCTTGATCATATGCATTAAAAATGATGAATAAGCTAAATATTACAGAGAGACAGAGGGTGAGTTGCTGCTAGCACAAGGGAGCACGATGCCACAGACGCCCACTCTACAAGCTCCCACTTACAAACCTGGTTACTATTTTTTTAAATGATCAAGATAATTTTAAAAAGGGTGAACATCCAATCAAAAGACATTATTTAAAGCTTAGACAAAATGTCTAGTGTGAAAAATCTCAAGACAAGGGAATGATTAGCCAAACTAGTTTTGGTTGGTTTTCAACCTGGGAAAACAGTCAGTTTTGGCCCAGTGTCCACTGTTAAATTAAATAGCATCAATAAGCCAAGCAGAGAACACAATGAGTTCAGCCACTGGACTGAGGCTGGCCCAATGCTGACTACTGAATTGGCCATCTAAATTCTTTGTGAAGATCCAAGGACAAACGTGCAGGAAGCCATGAAGGCTGCCTCGGATACCTGGAGCTACTGATCACACTCCCTGCATCACCAAGACTCAAAAGACCTTGACAGAATGGAAGCCTTCTTAAAGAGCAGCAGTTTGTTGCCTACAACCTCTGCATAATGGCGACTGGTTCTAGGTTGGCCTTGAATGTGAAGAAAAATCAGTACTGGTTTTCATTTACTCAACAGATATATATTGAGCACCTACCACATGCCATCTTGTATTTCAAGCCTGCAGCAGAGAACAAATGGACATAAACAAACCTTCTGTCCTCACAGGATATGAGCCCTGGTAGTGCAGTGGTTAAGCATTTGGCTGCTAACTGAAAGACCTGTAGATTAAACCCACCATCTGTTAAGCAGGAGAAAGATGTGGCAGTCTGCTTCCATAAAGATTACAGCATTGGAAATCCTATGGGGCACTTCTACTCTTTCCCATAGAGTTGCTATGACTCAGAATCAACTTGATGGCAATGGGTACAGGTCCTCATAAAACTGATACCCTTGGGAGGGAATGCAGACATAGATTTAAACAAATAATATATACTGCATGTTAACTAAGGAGCTCTAGTGGTGCAGTGCTTAAGGCATTTGACTGCTAACCAGAAGGCTGGTGGCTCAAACCCACCAGCCACTCCGTAGAAGGAAGAGGGACAATCTACTTCCATAAAGATTTACTGCCTCAGAAACTCAATGGGAATCATTATGAGTTGGAGTCGACTCAATGGCAGTGGGTTTTTTTTTTTTGGAATGCTAACTGGTGCTACTGTTACATGCTATAGAAAAGTCGAGTGGAGTGGGAAGTTGCTAGTAAAATTGGGCAGTCAGAAGTTATTGAGAATTTATATTTGAGCAGAAAAACTTGGAGGAGGAAAGGAAGCAGGATACGCTGATATCCACGGAGAAGCACTGCAGGCAGGGGGACTAAAAAACAAAAAAAGCTTAAGATGAGAATGTGAAATGCTGAGGCATGATTGGAGTGGAGTAGCTGTGGGAAAGTGGTGGGACATAAAGTCAGAGAGCTGGGGGGCAACTGCCTTATACTTTAAAAGGATCATAGTAGCAGCAGTGCTTAGAACAGACCATAGGGTCAACAGTAGAAGCAGGGATGTATCTCAGTTATGAAACTACTGCAGAAATCCACATGACAGCTTATGATAGTTAGGAATGAAATTGCAGAGGGAGGTAAGATACAGTCAAACTTGGGATATGTTTTGAAGGTTGAGCCATCAGTATTTATTGCTAACTTGGATGTGGAGGGTTTAATATAGCATCAAGGTTTCTGGCATGAATGACTGCAAAAATGAAGTTGTCATTTACTGACATGTACAAGACAGTGGGAGAAGTAGGTTTGGGGAGCTAGGTGGGGAGATTAGGGGTTTGGTTTTGGGCAAGTCAAGCTTGAGATATCAGATATTCAAAAGGAGAAACTAAGTAGGCTGTTGGATATTCATGATTATAACATAAATTGTGGCATTGCCAGCAAAAAAGACGGTCTTTAAAGCCTTGAGACTACATGAGAGTATGTAGAGACACAAAGTGAGAGGTTGGGTAAGGAGGAAGAACCAGAAATGGAGGCTGAAAAGGAATAGTCAATGAAGGAGGAACAAAGTCAGGGAGGAGGAAGAAACACATGTGAATGTGGCAACTGTTCTAGGACTTTCCTGAGAATGGTGCATACATGTGGAGTAGTCAGAGTGTCAGATAAAGTTTCACTTATTTAAGATTGGAGAAATAACAGCATCTTTGAATGTTGATGCTCACAGTTTTGGTTCTCTAGTGCTGCTCTAACAGAAAATACCACAAGTGGATGGCTTTCACAGCAGGGATTTATTCTCTTACCGTTTTAGAAGAGTAGAAGTCCAAGTTCAAAGTGCCAGCTCTAGGGGCTGAGTGAAGGCCCCTTGCCCTTGGGCTTCAGCTCTACCTCTTGCTTCTGACTCACTGAAGCTGGACACATCTCTTAACTCAGACAGCTGTTGGCTGCCGAGGCTGACAAACCCAAGGTCAACAAGTAAAATGGCACAATCCCAAAATTATCAAGCAACACAGCAGGTCACCAGTTCAAGATCAGAAACAGTCTCAAGATTGGCAGACAACAGGGCAGGCCACTGAGATGAAGACTTGGCTACATGCAGGGTCCAAGCATGTCAAAAAGTTCAGAGACCTGTCTCAAAGCTGTCTTATCATATACTGGAAGCAAACCACAGCCCCAAGACAGCTGCTCACAACAGATTCCACTATGGAGTTGATTATCAGTCTCATCATGGGGAACAACTACATCCAGCTGTCCAGCCACTCAAAACCAGGCCCAGACAAGTTGACACACAACCTTAACTGCCACACTCATGATGCAATGGAGAGAGAAAAGCTGATGCAGGAGAGAGGGAGGATGAATGCTGCACACTGTGAAGAGGCAAGCAGGCATATGTACACCCTGAGGTGCTGGCTCACTCAGGAGGCAAACTGTTCCCTCAGAGTAAATGAACGGGAGTCAGACCACATGGCCTCAGGTGCTCTGCAGCAACTAGATGTGGGAACACATGGTGGAACACTTTAATGATTTCCTCTGATTGCTTCATTTTCCAATGAAAGGGGAAGCAAGATGGTCAGGTGAGATCAAGGGTGAGGGAGGAAGTATGGGAAAACAGAGAGAGGATGTTCTGGAACAGTTGTCTAGAAGAGTGAATGGACAAGGATGACCATATATAGAATTTTTCTGGTGACTGACCTTGAGCTCCAAGGAGCTCTGGTGGTGCAGTGGTTAAGGCATTTGGCTGCTAACCAAAAGTCAGTGGTTCAAACCCCACCAGCTGCTCAATAGGAGAAAGATGATGCAGCTGCAGCCTGCTTCTGTAAAGATTTGTAGCCTTGGAAACCCTATGAGGGTTGCTGTGAGTAGGAATCAATTAGATGGCAGTGAGTTTGGTTTTTGGTTTTGGCCTTGAGTTCCACAGAGCACAGAGAAGGGTTTTGAGAGTTGGAGAGTGGAAGGAGATAGAGTTGTACAGAGTGGTATGGGGTAAAGGTCTAGGGGAAGAGGGACAAGTCGGACAACTGGGCTTCTTGTGATAAAGGGCATAATGAGACAAATCCTGATGATCTCAAAGCAGATAGTGATGGTGAGAGTGTATGTTGGACATAGGGGAAGGTTATCCAGAGCATTGGAAACTTTCTTTTCCATTCTTCATAGTCAGGATGAGGAAGGAGACGAGGAAGGGGGAAAGGCAGAGGTTAACACAGAGCTACAAACCAAAGGTGGGATTGGGAGTTATCAGTGACCGTATTAGTGGTATAGAAGCATTTCTGGGACATCCATACATTACCATATAACTATAATGGATATGGTGAACAGGTATGTTAGGGAATCCTGTTCAGATGATATACCTAATCCTCGCTTTCAAAATCTTCAAGTTAATAACTTTATTGAGTACCTTTTATGCTCAACTACCACCCATTTGTCAGTTTACTGTAATGTGGTGGTTTGCATGT
Organism: Orycteropus afer afer; assembly: GCF_000298275.1. Classification (NCBI taxonomy): domain Eukaryota; kingdom Metazoa; phylum Chordata; class Mammalia; order Tubulidentata; family Orycteropodidae; genus Orycteropus; species Orycteropus afer. Next base: position 2,214,330 of record NW_006921821.1, read on the forward strand.
TGCTATGATGCTGGAAGCTATGATGCTGGTATTTCAAACACCAGAAGGGTCCCTGATGGTGAATAGGTTTCAGTTGAGCTTCCAGACTAAGCCAGTCTAGGAAGAAAGATTAGCCAATGAAAACCTTATGGATAACAATAGAACATGGTCTGACTTGCTTGCTTTGGACACATCATCAGAAGGGATCAAGCACTGATGGAAGACATCATGTTTGTTTGGTTTAGAGGGCCTATGAAGGCGTTAGAGCCCCTCATTGAGACGACAGGCACAATAGCCACAACGATGGACTCAAACATGTTGGTGATTGTGAAGATGATGTAAGATGTTTCAGTCTGTTGTACAAAAGATCACCACGAGTAAGAGTCAACTCAACGGCAGCTAACATTTATGCTCAAGGTACAGTAACTAAGTTCTGCAGGGGATTCAAGTTGAGTGAAAAGATCTTCACCTCATCCTTCAGGGAATTTATCACAGTGAAAAACACAAGAAGCCTAACTGAATGCCATCGGTGAGATACAGAACCTGATCGACTTGAGTAGGGAAATATGAAGAAGGAGATTAAGGAGGCCTCTCTGTCAGTGCCTTACACACTAGGTCACTAGAGCTCCTTCTTTGGCAGAGGTAGCATTTAAGAAAGGGTTTGAAGAATGGGGCAGATTTCAAAGGTAGGTTGGAAGGATGCCTCTCGTGAGCCAAGAAAAAGAGGTGAGGAGCCAAAAGAGTGTTATGTGATCATATCTAGTTTAACACGGCAGTGGCTCAGGAATAAGTTGGGGAGTAGTGGAGAATAGGGCTTGAAGAACTGAGACATCATGGGGTAGAGGGCATTGTTTAACAGTTATAACAGCTTGTACTAAGTTTAATAAACAAGGGATCACAGAAAATAACAGAGCTGTGAGTTGAGAATATTTGGGCAATAACACACTGGCTTAACTGAAGGAGCAAAAGTTAGGAAATTCAAACTCATCCAAATGAGTCTCAGGTAGTAGTGTGAGTAGCTGGTGAATGGTGGTGCCATCTATGGAAACACTGTGTTGGTTTCATGCTGGGAGAAAAAGGGTGTTTGGGTTCAATGTCTGAACTGAACCCAAGTAACAAACTACTCCATTCTTACAACATGCAAAATGTTTCAGTGTCAAACTAAATACCTAAATATCATTTCTCTTTGGAGGAAAAAGAGAGAAAGAAGTTGGGAACAGTAACTTTAAAAGAGAAACTGAGGAGGCTGAGAAACCGTATGAGGTAAGAGAGGAGATAAACTGAGAGGAGATAAAATGAAAGTTGTGGAAATGTGTAAAAATCTTGTTTACTGAAGTGTGTTTCAGAGAGCACCGGTACCAAAAGACACTCTAAACTTTCAATTGAGTAAGCCGTGGTCACTCTGCACCACCACTTCTATGGTTTTTATGGAATAGAGAATCTATTTGAATTAATTTACCTAGGTTTATTTTGACCCTTTGCAGAGGTAAATTCTATTCCTTTCCTCTTTCCTTTTCTTCCCTACTTTTGCCTCTTTTCTTTCCTTTTTTTATTAAATAGCAACATGCTTGTTTTAAAGGTTATTGTGACACAGTTCACTCAAGTCCTGTTGCTTGGAAAATAGACTCCTTGCAGTCTGCATTTTGTCTTTTCAGATGTAACCTAACGTTATACATGATCTCAAAATACCTCCAAGAATTTTCATTTAAATTACATATCATTGTTTTTCTTCCCGGGAATGCAAAGTCAATCACTACTCCTAGAATCATCTACATTCACACTTTATGTGACAATTTATAACCTGATTATGTTTTTGAATTTATCACTCTTCCTTTGTCCCTGATTTCCACTGTGGTGCATGCAGAGCATTTGCAACTTACAAGTAATAATCAGAAACATAATTTTTCATATAAAACTGAGATAGTGGATTGTTTGATATATACCTTCTCTAAAAAATTAATCTACTTTTTATTTTTGTTCTAATTTCATGACAGTTATTGCTCTCATTTATTGATCTGACTGAGACCCTGTGGATAAGATGATCTATCAAAATCTTATCACTTACTATCTGGACACTAAAGTGTGCAGGGAATTATTAGTACGATTACTATTCTGATGAAATAGCTTTACTTTTTTCCATTTGCCTATTTCAAATCATGGCCAAATAATAAAATGAGGAAACAACTTGTCAATAATAAGCTGTATGCCTCTTTCATATGTAGTGAATAATCATGACTGCTTCTGAAATAGCTGTTTTTGAGCATGCACTAGTTAAGAGTGGAAGTTTCCAACAGTTTATTTGAAAATATTAAAATCACAATCTACTGTCCCTCTAATTGTTGTTCAGGCTGGGACAACATGAGGCCATGGTCAAGCTTATGTCTAGTTGTTAAAAGTTACGCCTGTGGGAAAAGGGACCATCATAGCATCCTGCACCAAGTTTTAATTTTGCACAAAAAGCTTTACAGCTTTCTCTTGCTGCCTGAATTTTTTCTCTTGCTATCTTACCAAACAGTAAGTATACTTATATGTTTGCTAGAATAATTAGTGCTTTTGAGACTCAGAAAATGTACCAAACACAAAAAACCAAACTCACTGCCATCGAGTTGGCTCTGACTCATAGCAACCCCTCCTTTGGAGGCAGTATCACTATGGCAGTAGATTGTCCAACCTTCCTTCCGAGGACTGGCTGGTGGGTTTGAACCTCCAGCCTTCTGGTTAGCAGTCACAGCAAACCACACACAGATGTATGACATATCTGTCACATAGCCTGTGAGCTACATATTCAAAGGGTGACCCCTAGAAATATAGTGAGGTTCGTGGTGTCTGAGCACAGCGTGAGGGGATCACATAATCTCTAGACTCTCATTTAGCATACCTGTAATTTTTTCACAATGAGGTACTTTTATATAAATCAATCTTATGTTAATTCAGATATTCTGTTCAATTTATTCTAGAACAGAGGTTTCTGATTTCAGAGCACTTTAGGAGGTCAGGTGGCATAGTACCCAAGGCATTTGACTGCTAACCAGAAGGCTGGCGGTTCAAACCCACTAGCCACTTCTCGGAAGGAAGATTGGGAGATCTACTTTCGTAGTGATAATGCCTCAGAAACCCAAGAAGGGGTCGCTAGGAGTTGGATACAACTCGACAGCAATGAGTTGTTTTTTTTTTTTTTTTTAAAGAGTCATTTGGAGAACTTTGGAAACATGCAGATGGCTGGGTTCCCTGGGGATTCTGGATCAAAGGTATGTGGTAGGACCCAGGGATCTATATTGACTTCCCTACACAGCATTAAGAAAAACCCAACTCTGAACAGTTGTTCCTTATCATAAGTGAGAAAGTTTTCCCCAGACTATGGTAATGTGGGAGAAGTATTTAACTGAGCTGTTATTTGTTAAATGCCCTCTAATATAGTAATACACCGTAGCTAGCCAGTACTCTTCACTGGTCTACTTGAAAAGCTCTTTTATATAATTAGGAGGCAAACTTGGTAGCCTAATTTTATGACTAGTCACAGTAAGACTGGAAGGTATTCTTAATTAAAAAGACATTTAAAGGATGTTGATAAAATATCCAGATGCTACTAAATTACATAGGAAGGAAGAAGGCTAACCTTTTTGAAGACCTGTATTATATGCCAGGCACCTTATAGAACTCTCATTTAATACTATGAGCTATAATTAATGCCATTTTATAAATGAGGAAACTGAGGCAGCATAAGTAGTCAGAGTAAGCAGCTTGCCCTGAGTCAATGAAGAGATGAGTAATAGGGGCTAAACTCAGTATCTACTTGTGTCTGACTGTGAAAGCTATTCTTATTCCACTGTACCACAGTGTCCTCGGTAACACAGAAGAACTGAAGGATTCCTATTATCATTGTGGAAGACGAGACTCAAGTTCAAAATTCGTTTGATAAGTCTGTAAAGTGGAGAGCCTAACGAAAGAATGAAAAAAAAAAATGTGTAAAGCAATGCAATAAGGAAATAAAAATTCCATAATAAAAATAAGATAAACTTACGATTTTATGGGCAGAAGTGCAGAAAACAAAGACCTGGAAATAGAGTCAATGCATTTCTGGAATTTACTATAGGAATGACATGTAAGTAATTCTTCTAGTGGATTCTAGAGTAAATATGCTGATCAAGGTAGAGATGATGGGAGATATACAAATGACTGCTAGGGTAGAAAAGAAAGATTATGAAGAAAAACAAAAGGAATGAAGGTAATTTATCTAACCTAGGGGAAGACTGGCAGGTGCCATAACACCATCTTCCACTGGAGCTTTTCAACAGTAGAGCTATTTCTCTATTCACATTTTGATTGTAGTGATTAACAGAGTGTCTCTGACATAGTAAAACAACAACAAAAAAAAAAACCAAACCCACTGTCATGGAATTGGATCCAACTCATAGCGACACCTCCTTGGGTTTCCAAGGAGGTATCACTATGGGAGTAGATTGACCAATCTTCCTTCCTAGGAGTGGCTCGTGGGTTTGAACTACCAGCCCTCTGGTTAGCAGTCACACTTGATAATTCCTTATTGAATGAATGTCTTAAAACTTATAAGTAGATCTTATAAGGAGAACAGTGTGTATATATGTGGAAGAATATGTTTTAAACATGCAGGCTTTGTCCTTGGAGACAAAGCTGGTATTACTTATCTTTGTAGCCCTCACATTACCTGGCCCAGAGGAAATGGAAAGACCACATTTGCTGGATCAAAAGTCTCTAGGTGCTTTACAGTAAACCTCTTACTCTTTTCACAGCCTGCTTATTCTTTTTCCATTTACATTAAAGTCCTCAGACATTGAGGAATGGGCATGAAAGGAAAGAAAAAAGAGGGAAAAGTCCAAGTGGAAAGTAAAGAGCATATAGGTCCTCTTTCGTGGTCTTTTCCCCACTGATCTGCAATATTTAAAGAATTTCTGGTTAAGAAGAGAGGCCTCTGGGGCTCCCTTCAGATGACATTATGTGGACATTAAAACAACCGACTGAGAAAGAAGAAAATGTCTGAACCTTGGCTCCTCTGAGTCTGCCAGAGATGGCAAGTAAACAGAAGAAGTGTTTTCTTAATATGCAGAAGGCAGATAAAACATTTTCCCGTAAATTATTGACCAAAGTTTCACCAATGATAAAATGAGATTAATAGAAAGAAAGAACATGGATATAAATGGTGGCAAAATATTCTATCTCCAGCATCCTAAGCAGTGAGATATATATCCCTCAATGACAAGACAGTTAACTGGGTACATATCAGAGAGACAAGAAATGAGTAACTGTCAAGAATAAAGTGTTAGGAACTCAATACTTGTAATGATTCAGTGGATAAAGACCATTTTTCATGATCATAAATGGAATTTGTTTTAGAAGTCTTTAAACTAGCCAAAATTTCTGCTAGAAAATAATTATATTGTATGAGGCTTTGAGAAAATAAAATAAAAGAGAAACTTTGAATGAGATAATGCTAATATGATTCAAACTATTAAGGATAATTTAATAAAATAGTTATTCTATGACCCTGTCATGGGAGCATTTTCTAACTTCCTTAATACTCACAGAATAAAGTAGAAGTCTGAAAATTTCCTTTATTAAGCTCCTAAGAGAGTTTATGAATATATGCAAATCACTCTTATGTTCTGGCATGCTCTTTATCAGCATACACACATGTGTATTGTGTATGCATATAAACATACATCTGTATTTTAGGAAATTACTCAAAGACATGTAAGAAGAACCCACAAACAGGCAATATCGTCTCAAAGATATTTTCTTACCATGTTTCTTACCATGTTTACCACAGGAATAATTATATAATCTTGAGCAAAAAAGACAAACTGCTGTAGGGACAACACCTATGTAAAACTAGACAAAAATTGGTATGCCAATATATGTTTTGGCCAAGAGCTTCAACTTGAATAAACTACATTATAATTAACCCAAGATTAATAATTCTACCATCAGCAATACCAATATGTAAATGATGTAGATAAAAATGAACATCAATTACATCACTAAAATGATGTATTGCTTCGATATGTACTAAAGTAAATGGGAAACACATGAGATATTGATAGATGTGCTGAACAGATACCAGTTATTATTTCCAAGGCAGGTGTCAGGCTTATTTTCAAATAGTGTTTCTCAGAGATAATTATTTACTCTTCTAAATAAAAACATTATGTTGAAGAAAACTTGTGGCTAAGCCTCACTTCTGAGTAAGGCTTCTCACTCCCTTACACACTCTTTGCATTTTTCCAGTCCATATCCAATGTCTGAAAAGTTATTAAATGAGGTAATCTAAATCCATCTTGGTGGTATTTTATTAAAACATATCCACTCATGCTCTCTTGAGAATTGCTGTTATTGAATGACAAGCACAAAAAAAGATGTCCACATTAAACCAAGGACACTGAGGAATAGAGAAACCCCAAATGACCAAGTCAACAAAGGGAGCCTAGTGTTTTATTCAGTGTGCTGGACTATAAGGAAGCAAAGAATAGGTTATATACTGCTTTTGGCTATTACTGCTTCAAATAAAGTAGTTTCATTTGAAAAATACAATAACTTTTTTCATCATTATTATCACTGCAATCATTGCCAGGAGCAGGATAAGAGCCTGGGTCCTGCTGATGCTGTTTATATCCCAAAGATAGGCAACTAGAAAACAGCATTGGTTGGGGACTCATTAGAGGTATTGACATAGTGTTCTTCTCATGCTCCGGTGCTCTTGGAGACCACAGCACTCTATAGTGTTCATGTAAATAATAACCACTATAGCATCAAGAAGCAGCCCTGGTGGTTCAGTGTTTAAGCATTTGGCTAAGAGAAAGGTCAGTGGTTTTAACCCACCAGCCACTCTCTGGGAGAACAATGTGGCAGTCTACTTCTGCAAAGATTCCAGCCTTGGAAACTATATGGGGCAGTTCTCCTCTGTCCTGTGGGGTTGCTATGAGTCAGAATTGACTCAACAGAAACAGGTTTGGTTTGTTTGGTTTATAGCATCAAGAAATTCATTTTCCTGTAATTTCAGTTTTGGATCTGTCTAGAGGGCTACAGCATTCAAAATGGGCACTGGCAGTGGTGTGGGTAAATCATTTAGTCCTCCTGGGAGCCACCTGGGCCATAAAAACATCTCAAGGCACAAAAGAAACAACAACAACTGATGTTTCTTTGTGCTTACTCTGGGCCCAGTTTTGCATCAGCTACTTTACATATTGTACTAATTTCCCTACAGCCCAGTTTGAGGCTCATAAATAATATTCTCCCTGTTTTATGGCTACAGATGCTGATGTTTAGAAAGTTCAAGAAATTTGGCCACAAAGGCTGGATTTGAACCTACTACCTGATGTCACATAACAACAACAACCTGAAGTCTGGGGTCCCTTGGGTTAACACGTATGGCTGCTAACTGAAAAGTTTGAGTTCACCCAGAGGTGCCTTAGAAGAAAGGCCTGGGAATTCTGAAAACCCAGCCACAGCCCAGTTCTACTCTGATGTACGTGGGGTTGCCATACCTTGGAATTCACTTGATGGTAACTGGTTTGTTGTACTGTCTTTCTAAAGTAAATGCTTTCTGATCATATAAACTGGGATTCAGAGTTCCTGTGTGAACTAAACCATTAAAATCTCTTTCAGAGAGCTGCTGTTGTTGTTATATGCTGTGGAGTTGGACCTGACTCATAGTGACCCCTCCTTGGGTTTCTGAGGCAGTATCACTAAGAAAGTAGATTGTCCAACCTTCCTTCAAAGGAGTGGCTGGCGGGTTTGAACCACCAGCCTTCTGGTTAGCAGTCAAGTGCCTTAGGCACTCTGACATACTTGAAAACTGCCCTAGGAAGGGTGCCAAGTGGGTTTGAAAATGATCTGGGTTCTGATCCCAAGGACAGTCACTGTTCCCTGGGCTGACTACCTGAAGCTATGAGCAGGTCAAGGAGGCTTGACTCGCACGGATCTATTGTTGGTCTTTTCCCTCAGACAACTTTCCTGATGGAGAACTCTATTTAGATAGATAGCTAACTTAGCAAAGATGTGGCTTGAGACAAAATCAGACATTAAAAGCTCAACTTAAGATCCTGTCATACTGAAAATAACAATGATAATTCTAAAAGTAGTATGTATTGATGTATGTATAGGGAGGTTGTTTTTAACATTCTAGAATTTTAGGCAGCAGTCAGGGGGTTAGCCTAAGTCACCTACAACAAGCTGGAAATCTCTTTGGAGTCTGTTTTATCTTTTAGATGAAATATGCAAATGTTGCTGCTTACTCATAATATGTCATTTTTTTTTTTTTTTTTTTTTATCATCAAGTAGATTGATGCTGCTGCAAGATGTTTTATTTAGCCCTGATCCTCCAGGAAGGCCCAGGATCCATTCTGCAAATGCATGAGATCACGAAAGTATCTGGCCCCGTACTATGGTTTCAGACAGGTTAGTGTTCTCCCCCTACCCTCAGGACAACACCCCCAATGGAGAAAGGTTATTTGATTAAGACTGTACAATAACTAGGCTAGCAAAACTGTGGCTTGAGAAAGAATCAGACTTTAAAAGTCCAACCCAAGATCCTCTCACACTAAAAACAATAACATAGACAATTCTAAAAGAGGTGTGTATTTTTTTTTTTAATTGTGATTTGGATGAAAGTTTAGAGACCACATTGGTTTTCCATTCAACAATTCATATATACACACACACACACACACACATATATATACATACACACACACACATATATATATGTCTACATATATAGTGGCATTGATTGCAATTCCCACAGTGTAACGACACTCACTGTTCCCACTTCCTCCCTATGTTTATCATTCTTCCTTCATCCTTCTTTCTGCCTGCTTTAGCTTTATCCCTGGGCAAAGAGTGCCCTTTTAATCTTATTGGTAGATTGCTTTAATGAGTGCATGCGTTCCTGGTATTATTATTCACCTTATTGACCTGTTTATACTATGGCTGAAAGTTGAGCCACAGGGAGTGTTTTTAACCTATTAGAATTTTAGAGGTAAATTTTCTAAGGCTTTGGGCCCCATTCTCAGCCACTGGAGACAGTGGTCAAAAGTTCTGACACTGATGTGGTCCAGAAGGGCAGATAAAGCTTGTCTCTGTAAGCTGACATGCTTTTTCCCTTTTACTGTCTAGTCCTGACTTCTCAATTGGTTTCTACTTTTCTTCTTTTTTTTTTTACCCACTCCCTTGCCTATGCATATAGAAGTCTAACTAACCTGAGCCAAGTACTGGGTACTCCCACTTGCCTAGGAGGGCTGGTTGGGAAGTGAAAATGTTTTGAACTCTGATGCCGGTAAAATGTTTTTTTAAAGTTGGAGGAAATAAGAAACCTAAACTAGAGTTTCTGTACCAGGTTGCCTTCTTCCATAGCCCAGCCCTGTTCTCCTCCTCCTTCCCTCTTCCCTGTCTCTGCAAATCAACAGCTATTTCCTGAGTCATTTGTCATCCACTTAGTTCGGACTATAATTTTCTTGACTTTCAAAGAAGACTTTACTAGGATTTCTTTCTAATTTTTCTCTTTCACCAAGTTAATGTCTAACCTCTCACTTGGTTTCTTTTAAAGATCAGTAATGTATTTAAAATAAAAATTCTATTTTCACAAAGGAATTTTGTTTATTCTAATTCCACATCTCATGTTTTTTCCATCTCCTGGTGCTCTATTTCCTGCTGTCTAAGGAGATGAAGGAAATTCGGACTTCCTTTCCATTCTGATCAAATATACTGGATCACGCCAATACATATTTCCAAGGTACTCTTACAAATATGAGTATTTTACAGTAATCTAAAAATACTTAGGAGAGAGTAGTCAACCCAGAGTTAGCAGAAACCATCAGTATGTGAAACCCATCGTCTTTTGTTTACAAATTCTGAGTGAAGTTCACTGTGCTTTTGAGACACAAAACTGTCAGAATTAACATGTTGGTGCTTTGTGTAATAAATTGCAATATTATTTTTCAGAAGCAAGAAAAGGGATGAACATAAAAATATCACAATTGCTATCTATCACCAAGTAGTCAGTGAATAGCCACTATATGTCTACTTTTTAATATAGCAAATCTTCTTCTACTTCTATTAATATCAAGGATGAAGTAATTTAATTTTAATATAAAATAGGGATATATTTCCTTGTAGAAAAGGTGGAATAATTTATCAATACAAAATCTTTTCTGCAGAAATATTTAACAATTTTTGAAATTGCAAGTATTGTTTTTAACCATCATACTGTATACTTTACCAAAATCTTGGCTTATTATGAGCCAAGAAATTTTACTTTCAGCATTCCTTTTGGACATGTACAATCCACCAGATTAATATAAAAAATAAAAGAGAGACATTTTAAAATATAAGAGTATCAAAGTTAAAAAAAAATAAAGCAAGATTGTCATTTGTGCTTCAAGCCAGAAAATTCCATGTCTTAAGCAAATGAAGGACAGTTAAACAAACCACTTTATTTTTTATCATATTGGTGATAGTAAGAGAAAATATAAAAAGATATTGAATAATTGGGAATCTTTTATATAGAAATTCTTAAAGTAAATTTTTTCCATTTAGTAAAAATGGAAAACAAAACTGTTTCAGAAATGTGCAATATGTATCTTTTAAAGTATATTATTTTGGAAACCAAGTGCTTGATATTTAACTTGGTATTTCAACCCAAAAAATGACAAGGAAAAAAGAACTGCATCTCCCATGGCATTCCTGTAGCCTCTCACCATTTTCTTGTAACTATACTGCTTTATAGATGAAACTGCCATGGTAAAATGACAAATACAACACATAAAAGAGAAAAAAAGGGCAATAAATCACCAGTGACACCATAGCCCATTAAAATGCATTCAGCTGGTGGTGCAGAAAGAAAATTCTCCCCTCATTTTACATTCTTTCCAGCCGAAAAAGAAATTTCAGAATTCTCAAGCAACACTTGCAAGAGATGCTAAAATTCCAGCCAAATTCTCCTCGAGCTGTTTCTCTATTGGCCTCCATGGACAAAATACATGGCACCAGAATTTCCTGTTTATGGTTTCATGGGAAATGCACAGGAATGGAGCACATGAATTTTTAATCATTCATATTTATATGACACTACTTTTAATGAAAAACAAGACACAAATTTAGTGGGAAAATGGTAGTTCTTAATTCAGCCACTATTTTCAATAAATTGAGTACTAGCTTAAATAAAAAGGTTGGTCATTTTTATTTACAAGCAAACCTAAAGACTGCATTTTCTTTCCTCAGTTCTCATACAAAGTTCTCTAAAAAAAGGTTAAATCCAATCTTCTGACATTGAAAATGACTCTGGTCTCATACAAATATTATACTTTGAAGTACCACTGAATATATGTTATATTATTTCATTACCCACTTGTCATTATCACAAGTAGTTAACTATATAGGTATATTTGTTGTTACGGAATATATATGGAACTGTTTATGCTGGTCTTAACCATAACTCATAGATAGAAGTTCCTCAACAGCAAAGAGCTCATGCTACCCTTTCTTTGAATTCTGCACATCTTTTAACATAGAGCTAATTACACAGCAAGCCCTCCAAGAGGCTAAGTAGCTCACCATTGCAAATGATGAATGAATGAATGCTCCTGTTCTAATGTCTAGGACGGTAATACATACTTGGATCAGCTCAGAATGTAGCTCTAAAGCTAAGTATTTCAGGGGTTGAAACATTGTAACTCTTACTTCTCTAAAAACTGAACTGTATGCCCTGCACACAGCTATTAGGAGAAGGTAAACTAATGGCCATAGCCTTTTTTCTGTTGTATGTAATCACTGGGGTCCTGCCTCCTGTAATTCACTCATACTGACAGCATTCACATTTGGGGGCCCCATCTATGTTAGAAATGTTATTTTTCAAAAAAGAAAAAAATAGTGTGGAAGTTTGTTCACATCAATGGTAAACAGCTTTAATTTATAAATTAATTCATCTTGTTCGAAAATAATAGTTGGATTCTGAGTGCTTTTCAGGGGCTCAGCACTGTATGTGAGCTGAGAAAAATGTAAAGATATATATTAAAGCTCTTGCCAAAAGAAATGGCTGATTAAAATTGTGCTTTTGTAAATGGGTTGAACAACTGCCTGGTTTTATAAGTGAATTCTTATGAATAGAAGGATTTCTACATATTTATACACATATTTCACTGTAAACACAATTAACCTTTCCAGATACATAACTTTATCAGTCTAATGATTGAACTTGTCTTTCTATAATTTATTTTTGCTTTTCTTGTTGTTTTTGAGACTATACACAGCAAAACATACACCAATTAAATTTTTTCTGCATGTACAGTTCAGTGATACTGATAAATTCTTTGAGTTGTGCAACAATCCTCACCCTTGTTTTCCAGATTATTTCTCCTCCATTAACATAAACTCTCTGCCCTGTAAGTTTCTCGTCTAATCTTTCAAGTTGCTATTGTCAGTTTGATCCCATATAGACAGATCTTATAGACAGATCTCAAAAGAGCACAATGCTCAAGGCAGACATTCTTTACTAGTTAAGATAAACTATTGCTTGTTACGCAATCTACTTCCATAGAGATACTGCCTGGGAAATCCAAGGAGTGGTTGCTGTGAGTCGGATCCAACTCAATGGCAGTGAGTTTGTTTTTTGGTTTGGTTTATTGTATGGTTTTAAGAAGACTTCAGGGGGATATTTTTGGTTTAAGGTTTAAAGGTTATCTCAGGGCAATAGTTTCAGGGGTTTATCCAGCCTCCAAGGTTCCAGAAAAACTCCAGAGTCTATGAGAATTTGAAATCCTGTTCTGAATTTCCCCCCTTTTGATCAGTATTCTTGTATACAGAATCTTTGAATAAACCATTCAGTAATGGTTGGTGGGCACTCTCCAATTCTTTGGGGCTCATGGCAAAGGGGGCAGTTGTTCACGGAGGCGATCAGCCACACATTCCATTTTCTCCTTCCATCTCTGTCTCTCTTTTTTCCTCTGTTGCTCCAAATAGAGAACAACTATTGTACCTTGGATGGCTGCTTGCAAGTTTTAAGACCCCAGGGGCTATGCAATGAACTAGGAGGTAGAACAGAAGCACTGAACACAATATTATATCAATTAACTGGGATGTCCCATGAAACCATGACCTTAACCTCTAAACGAAATCTCCTGAGGTGTTTGTGTTTGGTTGAACATAGTGACTGAACTCTTAAAAGGATAAAATATAACTTCTGCAGCTAAAGGTGGTGTGATTTTATAATAATGCCCATCTATTCAAACAATACTGCTGTGTCCTTTGCTATATCCTTTATATTTTCTGTCAGTTTTGATTCATACGTATAAGTCAGTGAGTAGCTCTTAATAAAGTGGCTATCTCAGAAAATAGATTGAATGGCACCATTCCATTTTGCAATTATTAAAAATATTCCTTTGAAATGTCTTATCCTGTCCTTCAAATTCCCTATCTTGTGCTCTTCCATGCTGTTTGCAGACTCTCATTTATTCATGGCTGATACTGAAGCTTTATTAATTCTCAAACAAATAGTTCTATTCACTCTGCTCTTTTTTTTTCCTAGCAGGAAAAATGGACTGTCTTCCATTTCTTAAACTTCAGTATTTTTGCCTACTTCATTTCTCCTCCAATGTCTCTAGTATGTTTGTATTTACAACACAAACCTGAACATACCTGTCATTGTTATTAGTTGCTATTGAGCTGGCTCTGAGTCATGGTAATCATATGTATAACAGAAGAAAATGATGTGTGGTCCTGTGCCATCCTCATGACTGTTGGTATGTTTGAGTCCAAATCTGTTTGCCCCTCCATAAAAGATCTCAATTGCTTTCCACTGACCTCAAGAGCAACTTCCTTAATGTAATTTACAAGATTATTATGTCTGCCCACACAACTGGACTGTCCACCACACCTCCTTCTGTCTCTGCTCGCCAGCCACAATGGATTTTTTGCAGTTCTTCATATATGGCCATAATTCTTCCCCATCATGGGATGTCCATACCCCTCATTCCTCTGATTGACTGAACTAAAGTTTAAATGATTTAGTTCAGTGAATGACTATAACATTTTCAAGCCACATACAGTCCTCTCAGCTTATCAGGTTTGCTAAGATAGGATTTTAGGTACTTCTTCAACTTCCAGAGGAGCTTAAACCTTTCTTATGGCTCTTGCTAAAAGAAATGGCTGATTAAAATTGTGCTGTGTAAATGGAGGAGCTCTGGTGGTGCAGTGGTTAAGGCATCAGCTAACCAAAAGTTGGAATCCATCAGCTGCCCCATAGGAGAAAGATGAGGCAGTCTGCTTCTGTAATGATTTACAGCCTTGGAAACCCAATAACGCAGTTCTACCCTATCCTACAGGGTTGCTGTGAGTCAGAATTGACTCAATGGCAATGGGCTTTTTTTTTTTAGAAATGGGTTGACAAACCACCTGGTTTGTTTTATTTGCAGTAAAAATAATCTACCAAATTAAAAAATATCATATAAAGAAATGACATATTTTATAATTGAGTACCAATAAAATCAGTCAAAAATAGGCAGAGTAAGACAATTTCAAAAGTGTCTTGCCCTCAATCAAGTTTGTTCAAAATTTACTCACAATAGTGATAAAAGCAAACTCCAAATTCACTGCCATCAAGTTGAATCTGACTTGTAGTGACCCCTCCTTGGGTTTCCAAGGCAGTATCTCTACAGAAGTAGAAGCTATAAAATACCTAGAAATAAATTTAACTTTATTAAATATAAGAAAGATTGACTGGTATTCATTCATTCCTTGATGTGATGTTTTTGAATACCCCCTATGTGCCACTGGGGTACATTGGTAAAGAAGACTGACAGACAAATCCCATGCCCTATAGTCTGCATTCCAGGTGAAGGAAGACATGTAGTGATCAAGTATCTTAGAAAACAGCCAAGGGCTCTGAACAGAGTGATGGCTAGAGAGTGAATGCAGATCCACTAGCACCAATTCAGCCAGTGCTTAAGGGAGGTCTCTGAGGAACTGACATTTGGGAGGAATCCTGGATGTTGAGAAGACTTGATAATATGAAGACTGGGAGAAAGAGTTCAGACAAAAGGAACAGCAAGAGTGAAGACTCTGGTGCAGGACCAAACTTGGTGTTTGGAAAAACAGAAAGAAGATCAACAATGAGAGTGAGAAACTGATACCAGATGAGTGCTAAGTGCAAGACAAAACCAATCATGCAGGACCTTATGCCTTGACAAGAAATTTGGAATTTACTCTAAAGTCCATTACCTATTGCTGTTTAGTAGATTCTGACCCATAGTGACCCTGCAGGACAGAGGAGTACTGCCCCATAGGGATTCCAAGGCTATAAATCTTTAAAGAAGCAGACAGCCACATCTTTCTCAACTGGAGAGCTTGTGGGTTCAAACTGCCAATTTTTTTGGTTGTAGGCAAGCACTTAACTGCTGTGCTACCAGTGCTACACTCTAAGGACAGCAGGAAGCTATTTGAAGGCTAAGAAGAGAAGTAATAGGCAGTCCAGCTGCTATGCTGCCAATGAATTCATAGGGAGCCGCAGGGAAACTCAGAGACCAAGTGAAATGTTTGTGCTGTGGTCTAGGCAAGAGTTAGTGGCTTAGGCCAGGGTCGGGCAGTGAGGTGGTGAGATATCAATGAATGAGGAATATATGTTAGAGATAGACCTGACAAGATGGGCTTAAACAGAAAACCCTAAAGTCCTAAATAGAGAAATATATTATTTTTTTTCTCAGAAGACAACTTGCCCAGTCTCGAAGATGGTGGACTAGGCAGAAAGACTGCACAGACCCTCTTCAACAAAGAAAAGGGAAACCAATTAATACAGACACAGAAGATAATCCTTGACCCCTGAGCCTTGAAGGGAAGGATAAAGAAGTGGACTAAACCCCAACTAGCAGAAGAATTTGTGTGAAAATACCAAAAAAGGAGACAGACGGAGCTGCGGTCTGGCAGGGATCCTGAGTGATCCTGATGGCACAGACACCCTGGAGATTCCCGAGTGGAGGTAGGACTTAAGAATTAATCTAAAAATCACCCTGCTAGCCAGGGATTACATGGAGGACTCTACCGTGGCTGGGGAACAAATGGAGAAGGTGAAGAGAAAGGTGGACTGAGCTGTGGACTTTTGCTGGTCCGGAGGGTGCTGTCATTTTGAAGGTTTAAAAAGTGGCTTGACTATTTTAGATATTTAAAGAGACAGCGGTCTCGAAGATTCCTGGGGCTTAAGAACATGTTCTGCTTTCCAGCAACCCCATGGACATTCGGGACCTGCAAGACTAACAAGTTTTTTGAAAGTTATTTGATTGCAATTTGTGTCTAATTGAGTGGGAGACAACAACAGTCCCCGTAAGACACAACTACACCCACACCTCCTGCAACTTCACTTACTGAGCAACAGCCACTACCTCCTTCTCCACCAATGGGCCAATGATAAAAAA
>NW_006921821.1:2233576-2261609 GCF_000298275.1 Orycteropus afer afer
ATATGTAAACTGCTGTATGGAAAGTGAATTTGCTCTGTAAATCTTCACCCAAATCACAATAATAATATAAAAAAAAAAAAAAAGAAGAAGACTTGCCTTCAAATTGTCAGTATTTCTTGTGAAAATGTATACCCTTAATAAGATTCCAATGTGAATCTCAGTGGCATATTTTGGAACATAACCATCATCATGTAGGTGCTTTAGGAATATGAAAATATAGGAAACAAAGATTCCTGCCTTCAGGGAGCTTACATTCTTGTAAGGGAAAAAGATTTAGTAACAAAAAAATAAACATGTGTAGAAAGGTTCTAAGTTTGACAAAAAAGGAGAAAGTAATGGGTACGAGGATGGGAGAGGTATCATGGCAGACTGTAGAACTAAGAAGGGTGAGTATTCAAAGAATGCTTCATTGACAACATGGGATTTGAACAAAAACTTATAGGAGGTGAAAGAGTTAGCCAAGTGGATAGCTGATAAAGAATATTCTTGAGGTGGGGACCACAAAACAAAATATTTGCTGTCAAGTTGATTCCAAGTTATGGTGACTTCATGTATGTCAGAATAAAACTGTGCTCCATAGGGCTTTCAATGGCTGACTATTTATTTATTTATTTATTTTAAATCGGGCCTTTCTTCTGAGGTATTTCTGGGTGGACTTGGACTTCTAAACTTTTGGTTAACAACTTAGCTTGTTAACCGCTTACACTGCCCAGGAACTTCTCGAAGCTAGGGAAATCTAGACAAAAAACTCAAAGCTGAGAGTTCAGGTGATATGTTCAAACAACAGGGAAACCAATGTGCCTGGTATTGAAATGAGGTAGAAGGAGAGTAGGAGAGAAGTTCAAAAAAGGAAGAGGGGACCCATTCATCCCAGGTATTGGAGGCTGTTACAAGAACTGGTAAGTACATGTAGAATGATAAATGGTGATGCTTTTAACAAAGAATAAAGACAAAATTCTAGTTTTATCAGATATCAAAATGTCATAAAAAGCCACTACAACCAAAAGATTTATGGTAATAGCAGAGGAGAAGACAAAGAAGACCATGACATAATCTAAAGTGGAAATTTCAGGTATATAGGAAAACAGTGTATATAACAATATATCATTTTAAGTCTGTGAGGAGATAATTGTTTACTTAATGAAGAGTGCTGTCATAACTGAAATAATTGGCATTAGTTACATTAAAAAAAAACTTAGACCATTTCCCTTCAACACCTCATACCATTTCAATAGTAATTTCTAGATGGATTCAAGAGCTAAATATAGAACACACAATGAAAATGTTGTGAGAAAGTTCAGGGTAACAGCTGAATAAAGTGAGATATGGGGAAGTCCTTCTCAAGCAAAATAAAGACCTTGGAGAAATAAAGGAAAATGAAATATTCCTTATGCCAAAAGACATAATAAACAAAGACAAAAGAATGATAGCTGACTAGGAAAAGGTTATGAATCGATACTCACAGAAGAAGAAATTAATTGGCCAATAAACATAATACTGTTTTCACCTCCATCACCCTGGATTAGAATGTTAGTAGCTAGCGCACGTGGGGAAAGTGGCATTTAATGAATGGTGGAAGTGTGAGTCACTACAATTTGGGAGGAAAGTAATCTGGCCAGTTATATATACATACATATATATTTACCCTTTGAACCACATTTGGGAATCATATAGAAATAAAAGTTAAAATAGAAAGAACATATGTAGAAGGCTATTTTTCCCATCACCATCAGCCCAAGGAAATTTTTGGGTCTCTGATGACTGCTTCTATATCAAAATGTACGTGGAAAACTACTGGTGAAAATATTATCAACAGACTGGGTGACTAGGTCATAACTTAGCCATCCAGAGGAACAATATGTAACTACTTATAAGAAAAAAAAATTCACTGATAAGTATTGACTTGAAAGGGAATTTAATGACACATTACATGAAAAATGCAAGTTACAAAGTTATATATATGTAGATATATTCATAGTTTTGTATGTTGTTGTTGTTATGTGTGCCGTTGAGTTGGACCCGACTCACAGAGATCCCTCCTTGGGTTTCCGAGGCGGTATCACTACAGAAGTACATTCCTTCCGAGGAGTGGCTGGTGGGTTTGAACCACCAAGCTTCTGGTTACCAGTCAAGTGGATACCACTATCATCCCCATTTCACAGAGAAGCATACTGAGGTAAAGATGTAGAGTAAGTTGTCCAAGGTCACTATGCTGTTAAGTGACAGAGCTGGGATTAGAATGTAAGCAGTTTAGTTCTAGATGCTCTTACCTATGGCACTATCCATAGCTGTTATAACTGAAGCTAATGCAGAGGACTGAATGGAAAACTAGCCCTCCCTTTCCCTCACTGGGTAGCTCCAGAGGCATTTCCATGGACACATAGAGCACAGTTTGAGAATCATGGGGCCAGACTTTATCAGCCATTGATTAATGAGTATTTGTGTAATTTGAGACTACTGCCTTCCCCAGTACACTCAGTTCAGCCCTTGCCCAGGGCAAAAATCCATGAACTGCCAACACACTGGATCTAGATCTCTGCCTCATTCTTTGTAAAGACAGCAGGATAAATTTGTGTTCTGGAAAGACAGAGTGAGAGCTTCTATTTGATACAGAAGTACTCAATTATGAAAGTCCCAGAAATTTCCTTGGATTGTTGGTGGTAGTTCAGTTTGTGTGTCAACTTGGCTGGGCCTGGTTGAGGGGCTAGGCAGCTGGATGTAGCATATTCCTGATGAGACTGGTAATCAACTCCATGGTGGAATCTACTTTGAGCAGTTGAGTAGCTTGCCTTAGGGAATGTGGTCTGCTTCTTGTATATAAGGAGAAACCTTGGAGGAATGGTTGCTAATTTATGGCATGCTTGAACCCTGCACGTAGCTGTGTCATTGTTCAGCAGCTTGCCATGCTCTGCCGACCTTGGGACTTACAATGGACTTAAATTAATGGCCTGCCATGTGGTTTGGTAACATTGGGACTGTGCCTTTTTACTTGTCAACCTTGGGTTTGTCCACCTCAACAGCCAGCAGCTGTCTGAGTGAAGAAAAGCTTCTAGCTCCAGTGGACCAGGAGCAGGAGGCAGAGCTGGACCCCAAGGTTGAGGGGCTTTCATCCAGCCCCTAGAGCCTGGCACTTTGAAATTGGACTTAAAGCCTCTGAACTGTAAGAGAATAAATTCCTGTTTGTTAAGGCCATCCCATTTATGGTATATTCTTGTTAGAGTGGCACTAGGTAACCAGAACAGTGGTGGATCTCAGTTATGGTGTTTATACCCAAAGAAACAAAGCCTCTCTATAGGGCATCAGGAAGGCCTAAAGTGCCACGGCTGGGAAAGGACTACCTGCCAAGAAAGGGGGGCAGGCACCAAGCAGGGGGTCTAAAGCACTTATTTCTAGTAGAATTGATCTGCCTGTTTCTACCATTTCTTCAACAACACTGGAAATGTGGAAAAAAGGAGCAGGGAAAGCAGGCAACAGGATCCTCTCAGGGTTAGGGAGAAACAGGATGGTAGGGTAAGGGAGACAAGGAACCGAAGGAATCTGGGAGTTAAAAAGAACCAATTAAAAGAACTAATTAGGAGGTCAGGGCTTGGTGGGAAAGAAGGCAGGCCTGGAGAGCCTGGGAGACGAGTAAGGAGACCTGGAGGAAGAACACAGGACTGTTCTAGCAGGTTCTAAACTCATACATGCAGCAGCCTGAGAGGAAGGGCACAGCCTGGGCTAGTTTATGCCCTGATTTGACTGAACATAGGACCTATGCGGCATATAGAGGGGGTTCTAATGCTTCTGAACTTAAGTTTTCCCAACTGTAAATATCACAGTATTTCTCTCACATAGTTGTTGTGAGGATGAGTGAAACAGTGTGTGTGGAAGTCTATAGCATGATCTGAAGGACACAGAGGTTCTCGGTGAAACCTAGGTGTATGGATATGTGTGTCTTCCCTTCCTCACGGGTCCAGTGACTTTTGTGTCTTGTATTTTACAGTTAAAAAAAAAAAAATCCTACTTTTCCTTTAGAGCCACTTTAAGGGGAAAAAGGAATTCTTTGAGATATGATTTCATGATAGATTTTCCTATATATGGGGTTGCCATGAAGTAGGATCTTTTCCAAAGCTTAAAACTTTATGTGGGAATAACTGTTGGCAAGTTCTCTCTCTCTTTTAAGTATTAATTATATCTAGCAAGAACTTCTATGTACTCTGATATATTGGATTTGTGCAGAAGTCACTTTGTTTACAAATATTCTAGGGTATATAGGTCTTAACATATAGGTATACATGTTAACCAAAGTGGATAATAAAATCTTAACATATAGATGTATAGATTAACCAAAATGGATGATAAAAAGTTTGTTTAAAGAAATCATGCTCCATACAGCATCTTATAACTGGATGGGTTAGTAAATCATAAGCAGAAATATCTTAATAAAAAAATAAAAAGCCTGGACACATTTTAAAAAATTTTAAAAAATTAAAGTGAAATTTCTAGCATATACGGTTTTCTTTTTTCTTCCTCAAAATATATAGCTCTATATCAGAGACAATGAATCACAAGATAAAAGGAACAGAGTAAAGACTAGAGGCATTTCCAAGTTCTAGAATACTATCCAATATACTCTTTAGATAGGAGTTTTGTGATAGAACCTGCACTCCAATGATATATTCTGCTCCTTTTCACAAGCTCCTAAATCCACTGTGTTAGGAAAACATTTTTAAAATTTTAGGTTATAACCCAATAGTGGGAAATGAAATCAATTTAGTGAACAGTACCCAGATTTTTTTTTTCATTCAGAGTACACTTTAAGCAGTGAGTAGTGTTGAGACTTTCGTATAGTCTTTGTTCCAGTTGCACCCGTGTGTGTGTACAGTTAAACCTAGGTGTGTGTATATATGTAAGACGTATTTTTTACTGTGGATTGAGGACAGAAAAGCTTAAAAACACCTTCCAGTACAGTGATGGGACTGCTCATCAATCACAGCAGCACTGCACTCTCTGAGCTCCTTCTTCAGACTCTTCCTGGTATTGGGCCAGTCATTCAACTAATTAAGTCAGCAAATATTTATGAGAGCTTTTTGCTGTGTGAGGCACAGTCCTATGTACTGGGGTCAGGAAGTAAGAGTGCTTGTTTTCTTTGTTTTTATTCAAGGTGGGGAGGGCCCATCTATCCCAGTGAAACCTCATCAACATCTACTTCATACTACTACGACAGGAATTAATCTGCAACTGATTCATTATCTCATAAAAGGCTCCCGGTGCAACATAGCTAGAAGAGCATTTACAGGGGCAGTTGAAGCATAATTATAACAAACAAAAAGCACTTCAGGCACTTCAGATGAATCCCTCATGAATTTCCTACTGGCTCCTTGGAAGGGATAGTACTGACCTAGTCAGCAAAATGATGACTGATCAATGGATCAAAGATGCTCCAATGATTATTTCCAGAGCACACAATGACAAAGGTTTATAAAATACATGTCCTTTTTTCCCCCATCAGTTACAAAACTTGTCTTTTTTTTTTTTAACTTTCCTAAATGACAGTATGATACCTTTTCCTTTATGAGACAAGTCACAAGACTGTATATATATATAGGCTTTAACGTTACATCCAGGCAACCATACAAAATAAGACTCTTTATAAGAGTTGATTTATCTATACATAGCACACAGAAGGTGTTCACTGAATGTCACATAAGTGATAGAATGTATTAAGTCTCAGGCTGGCAGTATGACTCATAAATAAATCCATTAAAAAAACATTTGACAAGTGTTACTTCAATCAAAGTTGATCACTGATCCAAATGGAAAATGCAAAAGAAATATTACTTGAGTTTGCATTTATATGAGTAAGATTAGCTGTGATTAAAACCAGCAGTAAATATTGAAGTAAGGATAAAAGTATTTCTTTTCACTGGGTTTTTAAGCTTATTCTGACACTTCATTGTTTTAATGCCTAATGAACCAAAGTAAATCGCGTAGATCACCTGCAGTTTAAATAAAGGTCTATACACTGCAACTAGGTATGTGTTCTTCAGACTGTCTCTAAAGTGATCACACACACTGGGTTTTGAGGCATGATGAAAGAGGTTGCTTTACCAAGTACTTTCTTCATGATGTAAGCTTGAGAGAGAAAGCCCTATTCCGAAGGTTCACTTCATGCCTAGTAAACAACATGCTTCATTTGAAGGCAGCAGATGACAGATAAAGCCAGAGCAAGGGGCTATTTAATTTTGATTTCCCATAAACAACCCTTTTATGATAGTGTGACCAAGCAATTTTTGGATGATTTGCTGACAAAACTCAAATATAAGTGGGGATCAGACTTGCTGAAGGATCACAGAAAACGTTGCAAATGGATATATGACACTACATGGAGTTCCATGGGCCATTCCTTAACTATAAAGGTTTAAAAGGAAAGACTTATGCTAAGAAAGACACTGCCTTTCAAGTGCTTTTACTGGTAGGAAGAACACTTCAGAAGTTCAGGGTAAGAGTCTGTAACAAGTAGGACTTCAATCACTAAAAGAGATATGCTTAAAAGAAAACCCTGAAATCAAGGCAAGCAGAAATGTCAACAGGTTTGTTTACAGCTCATCAGCCCTCAAACAGAGGACTTAAAATAGGTAGAGAATTTCAGTGGGGAAGGAAGTGGATTATCCTATAACTTCTTTACCTAATAAAATCAGTCTAAAATTTTCCTGAGCCTCGGTTGCTTTATTTTCCAAAATAATAAGTTCATAGGACCACCTAAACATTTAAAATTTCTAACCATTAGCTAAGCTTTACCATTTCCTTAAATGTTAGGAGAGATTCCTTAGTTTCATCCAAAAAAAAAAAAAAAAAAAAAACCCACTATAGTGGAAATTATACAGAAAGTAGTTTTACATTTCTTGTTTGGCTCCAAACTATGATATCACTGGTTCTTCTGAAACCAGAATTTGAGCCTTGCCCATGTAATTATGTTCTAAGTCTTGACAATGACTTGTCTTGTGTTGCAGGCCAAAATTTGTCTTCTGGGATTCTCTAACACTCACCTTTAACCTGGAGTGATTTACTGAACTCTTTTCCTACATGAGTTTATAGAGATGCCCATCTACCTTTAGAGGTACTATGAATGAACAAGCTAAGTTCTGTTGTTAAAAAACAAGCACACAGTTCAATGCCATGACTAAGACATTCATATTTTTTTAAGCTTTCCTAAATTATTCAATGCATTTGACTTGCAGATGTGCCTTTGCTTTATATAGGTACTTTGCTTTGAAACAAAGATCTATAAAGAACACAATCAGCTCTGCTCCAGTTGTGTGTACATGAAAAGCTGTTTGAACATTGTCACCACAAACTCTGAGAGGCTCTATTTAATAGCACTGGCAGACAAGATTGTGCATTGCTAAATACATGTGCAAACTAGCCCTTTCCAGGTAAAAAATAAACCTCTCTCACTCTCAAATTACAAAGCTTTTTAGATTAATTTGGAAAACTGGGAATATATCCTCATGTATTTTGTCTGCAATCATAGCTACTGCAAATCCAGCAAATTGCATTCCTATATAACATTAGGCTAGAAAGGAACATACCAACAGACAAAACACACAATGAGAACATGCAGTGGAGTTGTACTTAATGCATGGACATACATGTGCACATAGAGGAGCCAAGCATATCACTTAATTTAAAAGGGCACAGGTCTGGACCAGAGGTCTGCAACATTATCAACAAGCCTTGAGCAAAGGAGAGAATGTAAAGGAAAAACAAAGCTGAGGAAAAATGAGAAGGAAATGGGCAAGATGACTCATCTATACTTGAACATCTGACCTGTTAGTTGGTCGTCGCCTGCAGCAGGGGCGATGCGAATGTATGGTGTTGTAAGCTGAGTCACGATTATCGCGGCTAAGGCAAAGGAAGATTTCCAGGTCAGCATGCATGAGGGAAGAAAAAGCCAGACTGAAGCTAGGCTAGCAAGAAGAATCTCGATCAATATATCAAATTGTCTCAACTTTGTTCCAATAGCAGCAAAAAGAAAAGGGAAAAAGAAAAACAAAACATAGCAAGGTGTTGACTTCCTGTACTCTTTTCTCTTAAATAAACTTAAGTTGAGGCACAGTTTAGGTAGCTGCAAACTTTGGCTAAGCTCTTGGATTGATCAACTCAGGAGGAAAAAAAGTAAAGAAACAAAACAAAAACATTAGTCCTAAGTAAATCTGAAGAGTGACTAGGGTTTCCATTTGCTTTGAGTGCAGTATATATTCATTGCTAATTCTGATGAGACAATCTTTAGGCTTTTTGAGCCTTTTAAGTTATTTAAAATTCTGTTAAGTCATAATATTTTCTTTTCTCACTAAAATCATCTTTGTGAAGAATATTAACATCTTTCACTAAAATTATTTTTATGACAAAAATTTCTCCAATAAATCAATTTCATGTATAGCATTTCCATTTATTGTAAGGTTAATTTGTCATATTACAGGAGTAAAAAGAAAACATGCAGTCCCAATGCACTGGTTAAAAAAAATAATTGCCTTTGCGATAGTTGGCCTGGCTAACATGTGACCAAAGACGAAAGTCAGATTCTTGATGCTGACCCCGTGGGCTTCTTGGTTTGCCGGCTTAGTTCAGCTCAGCAGATGGGCTGAAGTGGTTAACATTTATGACACACAGATATTGGGGAGAAAAACAAAGTAGAAAATTAAAACGTCAGTTCTAACGTGATACAGCTGGAAAATGATGCAAAGAAAAAAATATTGGAAAATTAAGGACAGGCTTACATGAAAGATTACTAATTTATATGGAACAGCCTGGGTGCTATTAGAAATGTGGCAGTGAGTAAGGAAAATAGATCATCGACCATCTGCAGACAATTAAACTCAAAACTGCTGCTGCATAATATTTTGAAATATTCCTCTTCACCGATCAAATAGTGCTGTTCCTTGTAACTACACAACTGCAGCCATTGGGTTTAATAGTCTCTCACACATTATTAATGAAAACATTCTAGTATTGATAAGTTAGATCAATAAACTAACATTTTGGTCAGAGAATGGAGAATTCCCAAGGCATTACAAAACTCATTCTTTTTTAATACTGCACACTATGAAATTTTGCATACCAATATAGTAAGTTGTATACAGTAAAATGTTATTCCTAAGACTTGCTACAAAGTTGACGACAATTCTAAGTTTCATAGACTTAACATTTTTGCTTGGTCATAGACTGTTACTGTCCAAACAATACTCGTGTGTGGTTTTTCAATACTTATAGGAAAATTTGACCTACTCTACAAATTCCATTGTCTTATAGAGAAACCAGAGTACCAACCAATACCAAATAGGTAAACAATCTGAACAAAAATTTACTTGAAAACAGCTATGTAGGGAAGCCATGTACTCACAATAGAAAGGAACTCAAACATCAACCTCAAATAAAATAAAACCCACCAAACTCACTGGCATTGAGTCAGATCCAACTCATAGCGACCCCTCCTTGGATTTCCAAGGCAGTATCACTGCTTGCCCAATCTTGCTTCTGAGGAGTGGCTGGGGGGTTTGAACCGCCAGTATTCTGATTAGTAGTCAAACGCCTTAAGCATTACGCCACCAGAGCCCCTCAAGTAACATTTCAAATATCTGGAAAAATTTTTATATTAGTTCTATGTCCTGCTTTGTAAAAGATTTATATATGCCCATTATCTCTAGTTATAAGAAAAAAATCTTGATTATGTTCCAAATCACCTTAAAAGCAAGATCAGCAGGCCTGCTGCCTGTTTTTGCAAATAAAGTTTTATTGAAACTCAGCCATAGTCATTCGTAACCCAATGGGTATCGCTCTCTATGTCAGAATGGACTTGATGGCAGTGGGTTTGGTTTTTGTTTTTATGGCTGCTTTTGCAAAGCAATGGCAGAGTTGAATAGTTGTGACAGAACCAAATAGCCTACAAAGCCTAAAATATTTACAATCTGCTCCTTCACAGAAAAATTTACTGACATCTGCCTTAAAATATCAGTAAGAATGTGTTATAAAAAAGAGTATCACAAAATTTGATTAAACAAACTCAGAAATTCCAGTCTTATAATCTGAAGATAATATCTGATGCTCATAAATTTAGGGTCTCTTTTAGGTATGAAGGAATATATGGGAGAATTTAAAATATACTGAGTGATCAGACTTCTGAAGGGACATTTCTATTGCTGATAGTGGGATCTTCTGGAATCTGATGAATTGGCATTTACCAAACTGCTTGTCCAGTATTCCTTGAAAAATGAGTTTGGGTCAAATAAATTTGGGAAACATAGGGTTGGACAAAGATAAACAGGTTTCTTTTCTTTAGGAACTTCTCAGGGGCCTTAATATATTCATGTTGCATGTTATAAAGACTATTTCAAATTAAGAAGAGAAAACATTTTCTCTATAAAATGATGAATGATCAATGTATGGCATGTTTGTTTCTATTTCTAAATCCATAGCTAAATAATAGATTAACATATATGAATAGTCTTGATATATAATTAGTCTTTTCCATGTACTGAACATCAGTAATTCAAAAGAATCTTAATTAGCTTTACATCGTAACAGACACTCTTTTCAGTTCTTTTTATCAGGATACTTTCATTCTCTAGCACTATGGCCTAGATAGGTTGGCTTTTCTCTGAGCAGAACACTGAACAGAAAAAAAGTCTAGAGAAACTTCTCAAAGGGCTTAATAATTTAAAAACAAAACAAAAAGGAAACCTCAAATTTCTGAAAATAGTTAGAAATTCTATCAGAACAATGGAAATCCTTCATAGTTTCCTTAAGGTCTTACAGTAAAGCATATGCCTATTCCATTACAAATATAAATTAAATAAAAGAGTAAACTTACAAGGATTGAAACATTTTCAAAGAGAAGATTTATCTTTAATTACAACAGCAGGAAAATGGTTTGTTTTCTTTTTGTTTATTGTTTATATTCTTACTTCTTTATTATTTTTGGAAAGAATATGGTATGTGTTTGCATGTATTTTTTGTTTTGACTTGTAGCTACCCTATTGTCAGTCAAATCACAGCAGGGGGTTGGGGATGGAAAGCTAGTGCCAGAGAGTTGATTCCAACGCACTGGGTTTCCAAGGCAGTAAATCATTACGGAACTAGACTGCCTTATTTTTCTTCTGCAAAGCAGTTGGTGGGTTTGAACCACCAACCTTCTGGTTAGCAGTCAAGTGCCTTAGGCACTGCACCACCAGAGTTCCTTCACAGCAAGAAAAGGAACATTTTAAATCATGACTACCCACCTTTCAAAAAAAAAATTCAAATTTTTTTATGTACTCAATCAAAATCTTCAAAATGTAAAACATGTTATGTTTATGTATCTGTATTTGGAAATCTCACAGAATATTCTCTGTCTGATGTATAGTAGCCACTCAAATAATTTAAAAATAAATAAGTAACAAGTAAACTCCCAAATGGCTATAATGTCAAGAAGAAACATAGGTGGTGGCATCATCATATAGAGAATATTATTTTATGGAATATTAATATAATCTGCACAGTTTAAACTGCTTACTGTATCAATTAGAATGAATATACTTCATTTTATACAATCACTCCGATTTACTACAAGAGATTTTGATTTGAGGTGTTCTGTCAGTTTAGAATTAATTGTCACAAAGCCTTCCAAAACAAGCATTAAAAAAAGCTTCCTCCTTACCAGACACCATAAGGCAGACATAAGGAGTAGAAAAGTTAAAGAAAAAATATACACACACACACACACACACACAAATTACTGAAACACAATTGGACCAAGTGGTCTTAAAAAGAATCCAACTATAAAAATATGAATGTGATTAAAAACAAAATTTTAGAGACTCTAGGAGTCGTTAAAATCTATTTTATTCACTCCACTGTAATACTGAATCAAGGGGACAACATCCAAACATCTAGTATACTCTATTGCATGGTGTCAACCCATAACTCAAGAGACAGACTATGCTATGATGATTTTGCCTACAGTCAATAATTGAAGTATGGTTCATATGTAAATACTAAGAACGCATCTAGATATATAAATTAAAAGAGGATACCTAAAAATACAGGCAATCCTCTACACATATGGAGATATGTACTAACATACCTCAGGTTTTTCCTGTGTCTAATTTTTATGAGGTTTTATATTTGAGATGATTAGTGTCAAAATATACCTTTGGAATATTATTAAAATAATCATAACATACATTTATAAATAGTATGAAATGTATTTTTAAAAGCTATACCGTTACATGAAATTACAAACCCAGCTCTTTGTGAAAATAAATCCATCTCCATACTTTCTCTATAAATATATTTGTCAACAGGTTTTTTTTAATGAAAACATTGAAATTCAGTAAATTCTGAATGCTACTTAAAAGTGGTTTCATATCTGAAAATTCTATTAAAGCTTCATGCTGTCAGCAATATGGGGCTAAAAACACTCCAGATGTTTAAATTGTTTTAAATTTCAAATACCTTCACTATATAGGACCAATAAAGTTAGCTGATCCTCCCATTTCTCTGGTTTGACTAAGCAGTCAAGATAAAGTGGCTTCCTTTGCTGCAAGAAGAATTTTTAATATGAATAAAGAAACATTTTCTGATTGTAAAGGTGATGAAACATTACACTGTGTTGTAAATGAGGGTTGTTCAATCTGTATCTGTAGAACTTAATAAAATAGTACAAAATGGTAGTTTTGCCTGGAAGGAGAATATCTCCCTAGATTTCCTCCTATACTATGACTTATGAAATATAAATGACAACAATATGTAAGGAATATTAAAATTTGTTTCCCTCTTTCCTCAAAAGCGGTTATTTGGATACAATTTGTTGCTGTGTAAATGTCTGCAAATGACTCAGAAAATATGAGTAGAGAATATTTAGTCAATCAGGTCATCTGATTGCTTAGTCATCCTTTGGTGAATTGAAAAACAAATCACAATATTGATTAAATCTAGCTAATGGAAGAAAATGATGCAAATCACCATCTAATTCAATCTATTGTGAAAACAGCAAACTTGTCAGATTTCTATATTTACTGCTGTGTTATTTATATAATTATTTAACTATTGAAATAAAATGGTGACAGAATTTTCATGGCAAATTGGCCCGTGACTCAACTCTAATAAAGGGGAAGTCAGAATACTCTAATTGGCAGAGATTCTGCTGGATGAAAAGCTGTCAGATACCATGAAAGAAACACTGGGGGGTACAAGTCCAAATGCTTGCAATCAAGCCTTGACTTCACAATTAATGACTAAGTGGCCTTGGTATGTCATTTCATCTACAAAAGTACTTGTTTATTTTAGCTAAAAAGTAGGAGTAGGAATACCTGTCTCCTTTCTCACAGTATTACTGAAGAATTAGAGAACGGGTGCATGACCGTGACTTTAAAACCCTAAGCTGTGATGTTACACATAAGGCATTATAAATTAGGCACTCTGGAGTAGAATTTACTTTTTCAGTGCGAAAGGGTAACTAGAATTCAATACAGCAGAATTCTAAAATTCCTGTTCTTGAGCACAGACAGTGATCTGATCTAAGGGCATCAATACATCATTCAAGATTTTCATAGTACTAGAGTAATAAATAGTTGATAGTGTACTACAGAATATCATACATAAGAATATCTATAATTTCATTAACTATTAATTTATTCCCATAAACAAAGGTACTTAATCAGGTACAATATTAGAACTGAGTGTTCACAAATCAATGAGTAGATTGTAGGCTACAGAACTATAAGCCCATTATGATAAACAAAATCCAAATGAAATGAGCTGCTTGTATAATATCTAGCTATACCATGCAGCCATGAAATATGTGTTAATAGTATAAAAAGGCTGGGCACCTCCATGAAACCAGGTTTCAATGAGAATTTTGAAAATGAAGATGTATGTGTCCATGGTGTATTCAAACTATGTTACCTGTAAGTTAAACAACAACAAAAAGATATTCTTATCCAACAGAGCACATCAAATGACTGATCCCCTATGACCTGAGTAAGTCTAGTGTCACAGAGCTGCCTTCTCAGCATTATTTCTAAATCACACCATACAAAACTTCTTTAGTATTCTTGGTTACTCTAGCTTGAAAGAGTGCTTTTTACACAAATGTTAATTTATAATGCCTCATGTTAATATAGCATCTTAAATGTCTCAATGAATTTTCCCAAATGCTTCCTTATGCAATGGCTAAAAGAGCATTGTGAGGTTGATCAAATGACAGTATAACACAAGCACACACACACACATCTGCACTTTGTGAGGTGTTGTCAGCTGAGCTCACAATGGTTCCCCTATAAGTAGTTGATGTTGTGTGCTATTGTGTTGATTCCAACTCACAGTGACCCTATATAGCAGAGTAGAACTGCCCCACAGGTTCCTAGGCTGTGATCCTTACAGGAGCAGATAGCCATGTCTTTTCTCCTGCAGAGCCACTGGTGGGTTTGAACCACCGACCTTTTGGTTAGCAGCCAAGCACTGAACCACTGTGTCATGAGGGCTCCTTGTGGTTGTCCTATGCAACACACTGCCATTGAGTCGGATCCGATTCATAGCGAACCCTCCTTGGGTTTCTGAGGCAGTATAGCTGCGGAAGTAGATTGCCCAATCTTCCTTCCAGGGAGTGGCTTGTGAATTTGAACTACCAGCAATCTGGTTAGCAGTCAAATGCCTTAGGCACTATGCCACCAGAGCTCCCTGTGGTTCTCCTAGCCACTTTCAAATCTCCTGATCACACTTTGTCAAAATTTTAACTGGGCCCAGGAATAGAAGTTCCACGGTAAGTGCGCTTGTTTATTGGATTTAGTAATATCTCACTTCTCAGTAAAAAAAACGTATCTCAGTGAAAAAAAAAAGATTGTGTAGACTGCACTTTGTAGAAATATAATAATTGGCTTAAGAATAGCAGGTAATATTTTATAACTTTGCATATAAAGATTCACTAGAAATAGTACTATCAGGTATAGTACTATGGCTTTAATAAATATACATATATTGAGATAATTTAACATTAATTTTATTTTAAATAATCTTTAAAAGATAACTACTGAAAACTGGAACACAGCAGTGTGGTTTCCTATTTTTTAAAAAGTATCTAAATGAAATATGGTTTAATCAAAGGTCAATGCCTTAAGATCCTAATACATACATACAGATACATAGATGCACACAAACATAAGTACTTACTTCAACAAAGCTAACATTTTAAGAAGTTCTGAAACACTGTCTAAAGTTTT
Source organism: Orycteropus afer afer (assembly GCF_000298275.1). Classification (NCBI taxonomy): domain Eukaryota; kingdom Metazoa; phylum Chordata; class Mammalia; order Tubulidentata; family Orycteropodidae; genus Orycteropus; species Orycteropus afer. The sequence goes on from NW_006921821.1 coordinate 2,248,813, forward strand.
AGGGGGCATAAACTATGAGAGCATCCTACAATTTGAACATACCTTTTGTGGCCACTTGGACGCAGTCTATTTTGGTTTCCTGTGTCAAATAAAGAGGGAAAAATCATTATTCATGTTGTTTTTAAAACAAAGAAAAGCACAGGCAGTCCCTGAGTTATAAACAAGATATGTTCCCTTGTCTTTAAGAATTTGTAGGCCAGTTCTAACAAGTGCATATGGATCTCATTTAACCTTCTGTGAAATTTATCTCTTCTGTGAAGGAGAGTATCCATGAAGGAATTAAAAAACAAACAAACAAACAAATAAACAAAAAAACCTTTCCTTCTGTACAAGAAAAGGGTAGGAGCCTTTTCAATGATATAAAAGCTGCATGTGCAGCAAGTGAGGTGATGGTGAAGAATTCCTTGCCAGGAGGCATTGGTTCAATCTTTTCAAAATGAGGCCATTTGAAAGTGGCTAGGAGAACCACAGGGAGCTCTGGTGGCATAGTGCCTAAGGCATTTGACTGCTACTTACATAGCAGTGGAGGGCAGTAGGAGTTGCCCTTAAGTCAGGCATTCTTAATGCAGTGACTCCCCATATCTGTATTTCTCTTGAATAACACTGCACAAAATATCTCATTATTCCAGGCATGCTCTCATCACACAATTGTTACTCCTGGAACCATATTCAGATATAAGTTCCGATTACCATTCTGGTGTTGGGCATTGCTGGGCCAGAGAAGGGAGGTAGGTGTAGAATATCTGCTCTGAAAGACCCCTGACCTCGTTCTCCAACTTCTTACTCTTCTTACTCTCCCTCTTTGCATACAGTCCTGAGGAGCCCTACATCCCAGAATTACCCCCTCTGCAAGTCAACCAAAATGCCTAGTCTCTTCTGTGAAGGAGAGTATCCATGAAGGAATTAAAAAACAAAACAAAAGAAAACAAAACAAAAAAACCTTTCCCGTCTGTCTAAGCAAACCAAAACCCACTGCCATCTAGTTAGTTCCAACTCAAAGCAATCCTATAGGACAGAGCAGAACTTCCTATAGGGTTTCCAAGGCTGTAAATCTTTACAGATGTAGATTGTCTCATCTTTCTCCCATGGATTGCTTGGTGTGTTTGAACTGCTGACCTTCTGGTTTGTAGCCGAATGCTCTAACCACGATGCCACCCGAGATCCTCCTATCTAAAGAGACTTTAAAATCTCAACATGGTGTTCTGGGTTAGTCTGAACAGCAAAAGGAAAAATTTATGAAATGATTTAATGATAGTTTTTGTTTTGTTTCCATTTCATCTTTCTGAAATTATTTTCTCTTAGAGGAAAAAAAGGGAGATAACTAATGTACAGTTATAGGAACCATAAGCTCTTGTGGAACCAAGGAAGTGGGACAGACTGTGCTGAAAAGACAGATGTTATGAAATCTCACAAAATGGTAAACGAGCTGAATGGATGTGCTGTAGCTTACTATTTTCCTGTAAAATAGTAAGCTAAGCAGAATTCCTAGCCAACTTTTGGTAACCAGTAAAAACTGAAAATAAAAACTATCATGTTGGCAATATATTCTTCCTATCCTCCCCCCAAAAGTATATAATCATCTTTTCCTATAAATTTCTTTAGATAACTAATTCTAAACAGAAGAGGGAGGAAAACATTTGTTTCCAAGCAAAAACATACAAAAGCCTGACTTCATTTCTTACTATTTTATTTAATCTATGTTCACATTAATAACTAAATAGTCTAAGTAAACAGTCATCTAAAAAACTTACCCCATTGGCTCTACTAGCAGCTTGGAAATAAATTCTGTAGCTTTTATGGGGGAGAAGGGGAGTGTTCCAGTATCCACTGTATGTCTTATTATCACCAACAGTAAAAGGCTGAGCAGCTTGGAGGCTGTTTGCCGGAAATTCTGCAGCAAAGTAGTACTGTGAGTTCAGGATTGAGGCATTCTGGAAGTGAATTGGCACTGGGTAGCACTTTAAGATTTCTGTTGTCTTTTTAGTTCTTCGAGGACGTTCTTCCTCAACAACAATTTGATAGACACTAGGGGGGAAAAAAGTATCGCAGTATTATACCACCCTGAATTATTTTGTACTAACTGAGCTGACCCACTCTGTGTTCAGTGCACATACACACAGGCAATCCAAAATAAAGAATTCGCTCAATTCACACAGTGAGTAAACAGTACGTGCTTCATATATAATGGACACCCAATGAACACTTGCTAAATCAAAGAGAGGAAAGGTGCTTAATGTTTCCCTACAGAACTCTCTCATCCACAATGAAACAATTTATTGCAGGAAACAAAATTCACCATAATTTCAAAAATATATATGGCAATCTCTACTGTTCATGTGAATAGGACACTTTAAAATAATGTTTTTCTCACATGTAATTAAGGTGAATTTGCAGACAATTTACCTGATAAATAAATTTACAGACAATTTACCTGATAAAGGAAACTGTATTAAGTGTAAGTTTATATATGTATAATGGTGTATTATTTTCTTCAGTGGCATCTATATGAATACATGTGATAGACAAAGGTATACTGGTGGTTACAAGGGGCTGTGAGGAGAAAGGTACGGGGAATAGCTCTTTACAGGGTACTGAGTTTCTGTTTGGGTGATGAAAAACTTCTGCATGGTGAAGGTAATAGAGGTCACTGAATTGCACGCATAATAATGATTGAAATGGCAAACGTTTTGCTATATATACTATATCACAATAAAATTATTTTAAAAATTAAATAGCATTAAGAACATGTGACACATTCTCTTGAAGTGCCTGTTGCACTGTGAAGGGGACAATCAGGTGGCATCTGTACCAAGCTCTGGGTTCTAACCCTAGTTCTGCTAGCGCTGGGGTTTCAAGTTCATTTTGGGGAGTCTGATTTTTTTCCTACGAAAAAAGGAACAGCTCTGAAATCCACCATTTTTATTCAACATCCAAGACGTTCTCTCAAAAACAACAGAGAGATCATAAGGATCATTACTTGCTTTGTAAAGGATTCTCCATTTAATAGAATAATTTTTAACACTGGCTTCTTTCAGATAGTCAGCTTTTCCAATTCATTGGCATTTGACATGATTATCAAAATTTCAATTTAAATACAACTTCTGGGAAACCAATATATTACAGTATAAAAAATAAAACTACATGTGAAAAAAAAAAAGGTTGCTGAAATTATTCTATATAGGAAGTGCAGAAAATATTATTTATTTTTTTTTTTCAGGTTACTGAGTAGTATTCTTTGACAGAAAAGGAAAATCCTCTGTAACAGCACAGATGATGACCTATGAAAACAATCATGTCTAAAGGCAATGTTTAAGGATAATGTCTGTATCCACGACAAATAATTTGAATGTATAACCCCACCCACTGCCGTCCAGTAGGATCTGACTCATAGCGACCCTTGCTTGGGTTTCCAAAGCAGTATCACTATGGAATTAGATCGCCCAACCTTCTTTCTGAGGAGTGGCTTGTGGGTTTGAACTACCAGCTTTCTGATTAGCAGTCAAATGCCTTAGGCACTATACCATCAAAGCTCCTGATTTGAATGTACAGTCATGAGTTATTCTCTTCAGAATTTCACCATTTTCTGGAATTGCTGAGAATACACAATGTGAACAAAAGAAGAAAGCTCCATCAATGTTTTCACCAACTCCATTCACATCTACCTGGGGGAAAAATAACAGCGAAGACAACAACAACAATACTGGAAACAGCTAATATCCACTGAGAAAGTATTACATGCTGGCCGAGTGCCTAGCACATGTATGGTTATTTTTCCATTTGACTGACGAGAAAACCAAGATTCAGAGGGAAAGCACCCATTCTACCCAAGTGGCAGAAGAGCCCAGACTCAGATCATGGTCTGACCTTAGAACTAGTTCTCTTGATTTTTGGACAGAAATTCCTAGCTAAGGCACTGATGTGAAACATCTTTGCCTATGGAATTGTCACTTGTTCATGCAGACACAACTGACACAAGTCAGTCTCCATTTACTTTCCATGTCTATTTATTTTGAGTCCTGGGTAAAGATTTGTTCTGCCATATACACCAAACCAAACCCATAGCCATCGAGTCATATATCCAACCCATAGACACCCCTCCTTGGGTTTCCGTGGCAATATCATTACAGAAGTAGATTCCCCAACCTTCCTTCTGAGAGTGGCTAGTGGGTTTGAACCACCAGCCTTCTGATTAGCAGTCAAGTGCCTTAGGCACTACGCTACCAGAGCTCCTAAACCAAACTCACTGCCATCAAGTCATATCTGCCTCATAGCCATCCCTCCTTGGGTTTCTGAGGCAGTGTCACTATGGAAGTAGATTGCCCAACCTTCCTTCTGAAGAGTGGCTGGTGAGTTTGAACCGCCAGCCTTCTGGTTAGCAGCCGAATGCCTTAGGCACTGCTATCAGAGCTGTTGTTGTTGTTGTTATGTGCCGTCGAGTCGGCCCCGACTCATAGCGACCCCTCCTTGGGTTTCCGAGGCAGTATCACTACAGAAGTAGGATTGCCCAACCTTCCTTCCGAGGAGTGGCTGGTGGGTTTGAACCGCCAGCCGTCTGGTTAGCAGGCAAGTGTCTTAGCCACTATGCTACCAGAGCTCCCTATCAGAGCTAGGTTCTGCCATATAAAAGAACTAAAATGGTAATTACACTTTTGACTTCAATTCCTTCCTCCATCTGCATCTGCGGCCTTGATGACCTAGATTTTACAGTGACTTCAGCATCTGCCTGGTGTCTTTCTCAACTCCCTATTCCTCCAGAACTTCTTAGATAACTTGCTCTCTCAACCTGCAACGTACTCCCACCTGATCCTAATTCAGCTGGGTAAAAATCAGCACAGCCACACCTGAAGTTTCTGTCTCAAGATCTTTATTTCTTCTAACAAAACATCTTTTCCTCTATTCTTTTAACCTGCCCTGGACCTCAAGTTTGCTACTGAAATGCTGTTTTCTTCAACACACTACGTTATTTTTCTGCTGGTAAAAAGACTGAGATAACCTTGAACCTTTTCCTTGTTGTTGTTGTTGTTATGTGCCATTGAGTCGGACCCGACTCATAGTGACCCCTCCTTGGGTTTCCGAGGCGGTATCACTATGGAAGTAGATTGCCCAACCTTCCTTCCGAGGAGTGGCTGGTGGGTTTGAACCGCCAGCCTTCTGGTTATCAGTAACCATAAGTGCTAGGCTACCTGGCAATTCACACACTCATTTTGATGCATTATCACTGTGCTCCAGACTCACACAAGCCCTTCCATAAACACACTTCTGTGCCCTTTTATCATTATTTTTAAAAATCTTGTATGATTTAGTCATTTCTGTTACTCACAACCTTTAGAATGAAATGGGCCATGAAGTACATATATCTGAAAGCATAATACAATACAGAAGAATTTCTACTGTATTTAGGGATGTGTTTTATCTATTATGTGAGGTAGTAGGACAGAAATGCACTAATACAAGAATGAGTAGCTTCTACTAAAGCTAAATACTCAATTTATTTTATATTCACTTCCTGCCTACCCCAGACATAATAGAGGAGGAAATTACCAGGGAATAGTTTTGTAATAAGAGGAGGCTGGCTAGATTTTTAAGTTTGTTCTGGATAAGCAAAATATAAATAATCTTGGGGAATCAAAAGCTATGTGTCTGTCTTCTCTACCCATCTCTCACCTTCATCTCTCCCTCATCACCCCTCTCTCCGCAACCTCACTAGTATGTGTGTTGTGGGGGTATGTTCACTCAGTTGTTAATTCAGCAAGTATTTCTTTTGTGTCTTCTATGTACTAGGCACTTTCTTACTTTAAGTTGAGCAATACAGTTGGAAACTTGACACTCCTAATGAAATAAAATTTTGTTTTGTAATGTAAATACCATTTAAGTGAATATGGAATGAAAAAAAAATGAAATTTTCCAAGTAGCAATTTTTTGAGTATTAGATAAAAATTTGAGAATTAAATAATCATTTAATGGGTTTCATTTTAGCCAGCTGATATGAGTTATATCATACACTCTACTCCAGATGTATTACTTTTTAAAAAGCTACCATCTACTCATCTGTAGATATATTAGGGGAAGAACCAAGTTGACTAGAGCAATTTCAAACTCGAAATGTCTTTTCATCCTTGCTCCACAAGACAAATTAGATTTCAAACATCCAGACCTCAAATCTATTTGCTCTTTAATAATTTAAGCACTGAAAGGTCATGCAGCTCTTTTCTGTTCCCCTTTATCAAAGTCCAAGCGCTAATGAAAAATAGCTAAATCCTATTTGCTGCCCAATGCCACATACTGCTGTCTCCCTGATGGAAATTAGCATATTATTAGCACGTAGGTCAATGGTATCTTGACAAAACTAGCTGATGTATATTTCATTTGTACAAATAACATCATTTTACTAATGAATTTCATAAAATGTCTCCAACCACAACTATAAGTCTCAAAACTAGCCTGAAACTCTCACTGTTTGATTGATTTTTCTAAAAAAAAGATGATTTAAAAAAGCAAATTCTCAAGGATGGCAAACCAATCAGAAGATTCTAGCTTAGTGAGAGGAATTAAAATTCTATTATCCTTTTAATGTATTACTCATGTTCCCTTTGTTTGTTAAAGCTGCACCATTCCTCGCCCTTTTCTGTCACTACTTTGGAATTTAAATTAACATAAAATCTTCCTATAGCATTTGCAATATTAAGGTACAATCCATGCTGAAGACAAATCTGCCAAAAATGTGACATCACTATATCAGAACCTTCTCATGGAATGAAATGTAATTTAAAGTTTAATTTATGCTAGGTTTTTCTTTAACAAAATTCTAAGGCTCCCCCTGCAAAAAACAAAAAACAACAACAACAAAAAAAAACCTCTAAGGCTTTTACAAGGAGAATAAGAAATCTGTATTTATAGAGAATAGCACATGAAGTATATAACCTAGAAAACAACGTCTGAACATCTTTCATGTATTTTTCTAAACTTGCATGTTCAAATGTGATAAAATGTTTTTGGTCTTTTCTAACTTTGAGGACTTTGAAAAGAAAGTTGATACAGATTTGAAAATGAGTTGAACATTTGGTCCTGATCCATTTCAAGATTAAACTCTTAGTAAGTTCATTTTTCTTATCTAATTATCCTACATCCTATGAGCATAATATATTAGAGGGTTTTACAACTGAATAACAGAAAGGGGGCCATAAGGAAAGGAGACAGGGAGAAAAGCAATGATCCATTTCCACGTTGTGCTTTTCTAATCCTTAAAGTAGATGCTTCTAATCATTCCAAGGAATTAGAATAATACTATCCATTTCATAGTATCTAACAGTAACTTTTAGGAGCTCTGGTGGCTCAGTGGTGAAACAATTTAGCTGCTAATCAAAAGGTCAGCAATTTGAACCCACCAACTGCTCCATGGGAGAAAGATGAGGCAGTCTGCTTCCATAGAGATTTATAGGCTCGGAAACCCTATAGGACAGTTCTACTTTGCCTTATCGACTTGATAGCAGTGGGTTGGGTTCGGTTCGAGCAGCAAATTTTTAACTTAATCTGCAATTTTTGCTATAAATCATCCATTCCTCATCTATGAAAAAGAATAGGAATATGAGTATCTTTTTGAAGATTGATTATTTTAGAGGTGGGAGAGAAATAAAAACATAAAATGAACCCAAAGAGTGTAAAATGAATTTGTATTTAGGAAAAGTTTAGTGCCATGCTATATTATTTTTTAAGCAACATATACATATATTATTTTTCCTGTTCTTTGTTCAGACAAATCCTTTTTTTTTTTTTTTTAATATTTGTCAGCATTCTTTACTGAAATGATACCTTAGTACTCCAAACAACATGGTAAAATTAAACTAAATTTTGAAGTATTGTCATTAGTTTTAAATCAGAAAAGCAAAGTTAGAATTCAATATTTGTCTTCATTCTTAAGATTCCTTAGAGTACCTTATGTACCATCTGGCTGAAAGCAGCTGACCTAACATGGTCCTGTTCATTACATTATAGATGAAGACTGATAATAACCAATTTCAGACACAGCACAAATAGATCTGTGGGGTGGAATATTCTATGTTGGCAACTTTAATTTCTCTTTGTCCTGCTCTAATCTAGATAAGATTGGCCATAAATTGCTTTGGAATATTTGCTGGACACCATGAATATATTTCATGTTCTTTTAGCTATAATTCATTACAAAGAGCTTGCCTGGCATCAATAAGTCACTATTGCTATGTGTGTGTGTATGCACATTAGTTGAGTACCCTGCTGCCCTGCTAGTTAGTGATAAAATCTGATACAATAAAATATTAATTACAGCTGAAAGGCTAGGTGAGAAATATGAACTCAATTACAGTCCCGTTGTGAACAAAGGGCAAGAAAAAAATCCTTTAGTTATGGATGTTTGGGATAATAAAAGAACAACCAGAACATTAGACTCTGGTTGAGCAGCTCTGTAAAAGGCCACCTGTTATTAATCTTCTCAACAGGCACTGGATTTAAAGTAAATTAGTCCTAGATGGAACATCTTTAAGACTGATTTCTTCCCCTTTTAACAAGGGAAGACATTTTCCTTTGCCTATTTTATTTAACTTAAGTTTGTCACATCTAATCAGCCCAATTTCATAACAAACAAATGATTGTAAAATTATAAGTCAAGGTGAGCTTCTATTATTAGGATATATGCTCTTGAATAGCCCTAGAGGTCTGAATAGAAACAGAATACTATCAAAGTCACAGTGAATATGGAATATAAATGCCCTCATCAAAGGGCAGCAGGTGCACCCAGTGGGGATACTGGTGAGAGAACACTGAACTGGGAGGTACAAAAACAACTGGTTCCAGCTCTCCACTAAATCACAAATCAACAACTGGCCACAAAGGTCCTTTCAAGCTCCAATACTTTAAAATTCTAGATGCGAGATTAAGGAGCTCTGGCGGCGCAGTGCCTAAGGCATTTTGCTGCTAACCAGAAAGTTGGCAGTTCAAACCTACCAGCCACTCTGTGAAAGAAAGATGGGATAATCTACTTCGATAAACATTTACTGTCTTGGAAACTCAATGGGGGTTGCTATGAATTGGAATGAACTTGATAGCAGTGTTTTTTTTAAATTTTTTTTGGGGGGGGGAGTTATGGTTAGATGCAAGATTAGGCAAAGCTGTGACATCAACAAATAAGAAGAAAATTATTTCATTCATGTGTCTTCCACCCTTTCTTTCTACAAGTATCAATCAAGTACCAGGCCCTGTGTCCAGACATTTACCTCACCTAAGGCATTTAACTGCTAACCAGAAGGCTGGCAATTCAAGCTCACCAGGCACTCTGTGGAAGGAAGATGATGCAATCTACTTCTGTAAAGGTTTGCCACCTTGGACACTCACTGAGGGCACTATGAGTCGGAATCACTTCAATGGCAGTGGGTTTGGTTTTGGTTTTAGTAACACTTAAACTTTGTTCCTGCACTGCCTATAACCACCAACTTTTCCAAAAAAACTAAAAACAAAACAGCAGCAACAATCAAACAAAAAAAGGCAAATGTTTTCAGATTCCAAAGCACTCTACCTGTTCCAATGTCTCATACAAATAAAACTCCCCCAAAGACACAAAGTTTTCCCATTAGGCTTACTAAAGACTGAGACAATGTTCTGAGTACTCCAGCTTCCAAGGAACCACAAGGACCTTTTACAGTAATACAGACAAGAGGCTAGGCCCTGGCTCATATACCTATCATCTCCTGGCAGGCAAGCCCCAGGAGTTCGTGAGGTAAGAGGTCTTTGTGGTTCTCGAGGGTCCAGGTTATGGAACGGTTGGCCTCAGTTCCTGTACTGTTTGGGTCTTGCAGAACTGCTTGCGGTCATGAAAGCAGGGATCATTATTTTGACTCTCATGGCCACCTATGGGAGGCTTTGGAACAAGAAGGGAGGCATCTCTGCTTTGCGAAGGGGTAGGTAAGAAAGCTCACAGATACAAGATATACAGAACTTGGTCTGTGCTCTCTTCTGAACTAAAACAAACAAAAAGCCCAAACCAGCTGCCACTGAGTTGACTCCGACTTATGGTAATTCCATGTGTCAGAGCAGAATCGTGTTCTATAGGATTTTCAACGGTTCATTTTTTAGAAGCAGATTGCCAGACTTTTTCTTTGAGGTGCCTCTTGGTGGACTCAATCTTTCAACTTTGGTTAGCTGCCCAGTGTGTTAACCATTTGCGCTACCTGAGGACTCTTTACTTCCCTTTACCCACACCAGCCAAACCGACTACTGTTGAGTAGATTCTGACTCATAGTAACCATATAGGACAGAGGAGATAAAACTGCCTATAGGGTTTCCAAGCCTGTAATCTTGAAGGAAGCAGACTGCTACATCTTTTTCCCACAGAGCGACTTGTGGGTTTGCATTGTTGACCTTTTGATTAGCAGCTGAATGCTTTAACCACTGTGGCACCAGGGCTATTCCCTCAATCTCTTTCTAAATCACTGTCCTCCCCCCTCTATTATCACTCCTCAGGTTAGAAGAGCAATACTTTTTAAATTTTCACATTTTTATCTGGTATCTATTGTAATCAACAAGGTTAAATAAAAATACTGTATGTATGCTTTGCTGTGTTTTGGTGGGGAGTTAGAATTTAGCTCTGTTAGCCAAGTGTACAGACAGCATCTCTACTCCAGCCTCTCAGCCCCATATGGGACCTGAGCTCTATGATACACCTGGAGGGGAGGCCCTGGTAATAACATGGGGCTCTGTATCTAATATATAGAATCGTTCAGTGGAAATTATGTTGAAGGAAATAAAATCTGAAAAATAAAAGTGAGAAAACTAGGCAACATATTTTCATGTATAAAGGAAAGCTTAAAATGGAGTTTAAGGGAAAGTTAAATTAAGTTTCATTGTATAAGCCCTCAAATACATCGACTCTATTATTATTACCTTCCCTTGCCATTTTTAAAGCTTCTCTTCAAGAGTTCTTGAAGAACAAACTCAGTTTCTAAAATGAATTTTCAAAGAGATGACTGACATTGTCATCCTAGAAGAAATATTAATAAAAATGATCTTTGCTTCCTGACAGTAAAGGAGTCCAGAATATTATTTTTTAATACAATAAAGATAATCTAAAAGGAGGTGGAAGAGGGGTAGATGTGGTGGTAATAAGGGATTTAGCATGTTTTGGTAACACAAACTACAGCAATTACCCAATATTAAAGAATAATATTCTTTATTAATATAACAAGTGAATACATTACAATTAAAACTGAAAGTTCACTATGGAATGTCACTTTGATCTTCGTGTACCTCAAGGATAAAAGGAAAATTATTAGGTTGCAAATCAGATATATAGTGTTCTTTTCCTTAAATAAAGGATCTCTGGTGGTATAATGGTTAAGGCACCTGCCTGCTAGCCAAAAGATTGGTGGTTCAAACCCATCAGCTACTCCACAGGAGGAGGATGAGGCTGTTTGCTTCTGTAAATATTTACAGCCTTGGAAACGCAATGGGGGTCATTATGAGTCAGAATTGACTTTATGGCAGTAAAATGTTTTTTTATTTTTTCCTTAAATAATGTTAGCAATGGATGGAACCTTTTCAGAAGATACAGGAACTATAACAAAAGAGCATTTAAAGCAAAAGGTTTAAGAGGCTCCTAAATGTATATTTCTTCAATAAATATGAGGGAAAAAGTAAAACACTACATAAAAGCATTTAAAAAAAAAATTTTTTATGAAAAGTTTTTTAAAAAAACACTTATTATTTACTTTCTTGATTCTCTAGAGACTATTAAAAATGGTGAAAAGAAAACAAACAAATCTACTCAAAGGGAAGAAAAAACTTATTAGTTTGATTAAAACAATCTTCTCCTCTGTAAAAAATTTGTTTAACTCAAGTTCTTAGAGTTCTCAAATGTGCCCTGCTAAACCATTAGCAGGTTGTGATAGAGACTGGCCTGCCAAAAAAAAAAAAAAAAGAGAGAGAGAGAACAGTCTTAACTTAAAAATAATAATTATGGAATAGTAAAATAAAATAACAACAACACATCTAAGAATTAAATGATAGAGATCACGTAACTCCAAAGATTCCTCCAAAATTAAAAACAAAACAAAGGTATAATATATTTTTTAACACTTGAAAAGACAACAACAATAAAGATACTAATTTGCAGTATTATTCAAATTTATACACCAACCACAAAACCAAAAATGAAGAAATTTAACATTTTTATCAACTTCTGCAGTGTGAAACTGACCAAACATTCAATTAAGATGTAATGATTATTGCTGGTGATTGGAATGTGAAAGTTGGAAACAAAGAAGCAGCATCAACAGCTGGAAAATATGGCCTTGGTGATAGAAATGACACTGAGATCGCATGACAGAATTTTCAAGAATAGTCACTTATTCATTGCAAATACCTTTTCTCAACAACATACATGGGGACTATACATGTGGACCTTGCTAGATGGAATATACAGAAATCAAATCAACTACATCTGTGGAAGAGCAGGAAGAGCAAGAGAAAGGGGATAAAAGCCTTGAACCCAGACAGAAGAGCAGTCAGCCCCAGGGTTACAGGTGAGGAGAGATAACGCAAGGACGCCCAGAGTAGCAGGCCGGAAGAGCAGGAGAAAGGGGATAACAGCCTTGAACCCGGACAGAAGAGCAGTCAGGCCCAGGGTTACAGGTGAGGAGAGACAATGCAGGGACACCCAGAGTAGCAGGCCTGAAGAGCAATCAGCCAAAGGGATTAGGTGAGGAGGGGAAACTCAGGCCCGCCCAGAGTAGCAGGCTGGAAGAGCAGGAGAAAGGGGATAAAAGCCTTGAACC
>NW_006921821.1:2264695-2288935 GCF_000298275.1 Orycteropus afer afer
GGGGGAGGCCTTCAACGAGATGGATTTATATGGTGGCTGCGATGATGGGCTCAAGTATAGCAGGGATTGTGGGGCTGGCGCGGGATTGGGCAGTGTTTCGTTCTGCTGTGCATGGGGTCACTATGAGTCGGAAACGACTCAACGGCACTTAACAACAACAACAACATCTGTGGAAGGAGGAAATGGTGAAGCTCAGTATCATCAGTCAAAATAAAGCCAGGAGGTGACTGTGGAACATACCATTAATTGTTCATATGCAAGTTCAACTTGAAGCTAAAGAAAATTAAAGTAAGTCCATGAGAACCAAAACATGACCTTGATTATATCCCACCTGAACTGACGGACCATCTGAGAACAGATTTGATGCACTGACACCAGTGACCAAAGACCAGATGAGTTGTGGGATGATATCAAGAATATGAAACATGAAGAAAGAAAAAGGTCATTAAAAAACAAAGAAAGGTGTTCTGGCAAGAGGGAGTAATAGGTAGATAAGCTACACAGACCCTTTGCAACAAAGCAAGGAGAAACCAATTGAAATCACTACAGAAGATGATCTTGGAACCCTGAGTTTTGAAGAGAAGGGCAAAGAAGTGGATTAAATACCAACTAGTAGAAGAACCTGAATCAAATAGTAAGTAGGAGACAAATGGAGCTGCAGACTGCCAGCTGTCCCAAAGGCACAGCCACTTTCAATATTTCCCAATAGCAACCTAACACTGCATGGGCAAGGACTGCATGGGTGCCTGACAACCAGAAGTTAGAACAGCAAGGAAGAGGACAGATGGGCTTGTGGACTACTGGTGGCTGTCCTGAGGGTGCAGCCAGTTTGGATGTTTCCAAGTGGCCGGCACAGCCGTTTCAAGTGTGTGCAGGTGGTGTCCTTGCTTGAACTGTGTCCTGGGAGTGTTCTGCCTGCTAAGGACAGCAGGGGCAACCACACTGGAGACTGATGACTGGAGAGGCGCCATCCTCCCATTGCTGCTCTTGTGCTCCGTGCCCTCTTGGTGAACAAGGGTGTGGCCATCCCCCCCACCTCCACCCACCTTCTTGACCCGCAAGGGATCCATCCTGGTCTGTGCCTTGGCAGAGCTTGGATGCTGTGCCTCGCTACACACAGTTGTGTTTTTGTTTGTTTTTAAATTATTCTTTTTATCTTCCCATTTTCCTTTTTTGGTCTCTTTTTTACTCTTCCCTTTTCCTGCTTTTTTTCTTTTTTTGCTTTTTCCCATCCCTTGCTTTTCCATTTGCAGTTTTCTCTAACCGATATAAATAAATTCAGACTTGTTGATAATTACATTGAATGTAAATGGATTCAATGTACCACTCAAGAAATGAATCGCTTCAGACTAGATAAGAAAATATACCTATCTGCTGACTACAAGAGACTCACTCCCCTTAGACACAAAGACAAAAATTGACTAAAAATCAAAGGTTGGAAAAAGATATACCAAGTAAATGGCAACCAAAAGAAAGCAGGAGAGCAATATTAATTTCTGGTAAAACAGACTTTTACGACAAAAACAACCATAAGAGACCAGGAAAGGCACTATATAATAATTAAAAGATCAGTTGAACAGAGGTCAGAACCATAATAAATATCTATGCACCCAATGAGAGAACCTCAAAATACATAAAGCAGACATTAACAGAATGGAAAAAAACAAACAGATGACTCCACAGTCATGGTGTTGTTGTTGTTGTTGTTGTTATGTGCCATCGAGTCAGACCCAACTCATAGCGACCCCTCCTTGGGTTTCCGAGGCAATGTCACTACAGAAGTAGACTGCCCCCTCTTCCTTCCAAGGAGTGGCTGATGGGTTTTTAACTGCCAGCCTTCTGCTTAGCAGTCAAGTGCTTTAGGCACTACACTGTCACGGTACGAGACTTTAATATACCACTTTCAATGAAAGACAGAACAACTGGAAAGAAACTCAACAAAGACACAGAAGAACTAAATAATACAATCCACCAACTTGGCCTTACAGACATCTACAGAACACTTTACATAACAACAACACAATATACATTCTTTTCCAGTGCACATGGAACATTGTCCAGGACTGACCATATGTTAGGCCACAAAACAAGCCTCAACAAATTTAAAAACATTGAAACACTGCAAAACATCTTCTCAGATCACAATGGTATAGAATTAGAATTCAACACTAGGAAGACCAACGGAAAAAAAGCAAATGCATGGAAACTGAATAACACCCTCCTCAAAAATAACTGAGTAATAAAAGAAATAAAAAATGAAATTAAAAAAAGTTCTTGAACTGAACGAGAAGAAAAACAGAACATACGAGAATTTCTGTTGTTGTGTTGTTATATGCCATTGAGTCAGACCTTACTCATAGCGACCCCTCCTTGGGTTTCTAATGCAGTATCACTATGGAAGTAGATTGCTCCAGCTTCCTGCCGAGGAATGGCTGGGGGGCCCAGAATTTCTAGGACACAGCAAAAGGAGTGTCCAGAGGGGTATTTATACCCCTCCTTGGGTCTCCATGGCAGTATCACTACAGAAGTAGATTGCCCAACCTTCTTTCTGAGGAGTGGCTGGTGGGTTTGAACTGCTAGCCTTCTGGTTAGCAGTCAAATGCCTTAGACACTATGCCACCAGAGCTCCCGCAACAGATGCACACATCAAAAAAGAAGAAAGAGCCAAATCAACACCTTAATCCAACATGTCCAACAATTAGAAAAAGGGCAGGGGGAAAAAAAAAGAGCCCATAGTCAGCAGAAGAAAAGATATAATAAAGACTCAAGCCAAAATAAATGAAACAGAATATAGAAAGACAACAGAAAATATCAAGACTTGGTTCTTTGAAAAGATTAATAAAATTGACAAAGCACTGGCAAACTTAACAAAGGAAAAGAAGAAGATGCAAATAACATGAATAATAAATGCAAAGGGTGATGTCACAAGAGAATCAACAGAAATAAAAAGAATAGTATCAGGATATTACGAAGAACTGTACTCCAGCAAATTTGAAAATTTAGAAGTAATGGACAGATTTCTAGAAACATACTACTTACCTAAACAAACACAGATGGAGCTAGAAACTCCAACAGCCCTTAACAAAAGAAGAAATTGAACAGGTTATTAAAAAAAAATTAGCAACAATGAAAAGTCTTGGCTCAGATGGTTTCAGAGGAGAATTCTACCAGTCATTCAGAGAAGAACTAACACCAATTCTACTCAAACTATTCCAGAACACAGAAAAGGATAATATCCTCCCAAATTCATTTTACGAAGCAAGCATAAGCCTGGCAAAGCACCACTAGAAAGGAATACTACAGACCAATATCCTTCTTGAATAGGCAAAAATCTTCAACAACATCCTAATTACAACAGACTCCAACAATGTATCAAAAAAATAATACATTATGACCAAGTGGGATTCATACCAGCTACACAAAGATGGTTCAGTATTAGAAAAACAATCAACATAATTCATGACATAAGTAAAATAAAGGAAAAGAATCATATCATCGTATCAATAGATACAGAAAAGGGATTTGATAAAATCCAACATTCATTCCTGACAAAATCTCTCAGAAAAATAGGAATAGAAGGGACATTCCTCAATATAATAAAGGGCACATATGCAAAACCAAAAGCTAACATTATTCTCAATGGAAAGAGACTGAAGCCATTTCCCTTGTGAACAGGTACCAGACAAAAATGCTCTCTAGAGTTCATGAAAGAGGGTGGAGGAGTCGGCAGAAAGACTTCACAGACCTCTTCAACAAAGCAAAGGGGAACCAATTAACAGACATACAGAGATAATCCTGCAGCCCTGAGCTTTGAAGGTAAGGATACAGAAGTGGACTAAACTCCAATTAGTAGAAGAATTACAATGAAAACACCAAAAAAGAAGACATACAGATCTGTGGACTGGCAGCAATTCTGACAGCACAGACAGCGTGGATATTGCCAAGTGGTATTAGGACCTAAGAATTAACCTAAAAATCAGCCTGCTAGCCAGGAGCTACATGGAGGACTGCTCTGATGGCTGTTAAATAAAAGGGGAAGCAGCGGAGAGGAAGGTGGGCTGAGTTGTAGACTTCTGCCTTTCTGGAGGGTGCAGTGATTTTGAATGCTTACAAGCAGTTCAGCCATTTTGGATATTTAAAGAGACAGTTTTCTCCCAGATTACAGGGATTTAACAATAGGCTCTACTTGCCAGGAACTGCAAGGACATTCCAGATGTCAACAGTTGGAAAGGTGTGATATTCCCTTTGTTACTCTTATATGGCGCATCCTCTTGGTGAACGGAGGTGAGGCCATCCCTCACTCCTACCCACCTTCTGGGTCAGCAGAAATTCCATTCCAGTCTGTGTGCTCACATGGAGCCTGGGTGCCCTGCCCTGTCCTTCAATGACTTTTTTCCCTCTTTTTTTTAATTTTAGTTTGTTTTTGTCTGTTTTAAAATTATTATTATTGTCCTTTTTATTTTTATTCTTTATTTTTCCTATCCCAGGTTTTAGTTTCATCTTTTTCTCTCTTCCCTGTTCCTGGTTCAAATATTTTTCTTTCTTGTGGTTAAATCCATTCCTTGTTTTTCTTTTTGCATTTTCTCCCATTTTTTTCTCCATTACTCTTCGTCTCTACCTTTTTTTCATTTACTGCCCTCTCCCCAGATATTGTGGAGGTTTTTGGGTTTTATTTTCCCATTTTTCTTTTTTTTTGGTTATTGTTCCTGTGTGACAACATGGTGCATTTTTCTCCACTTGCTGTTACTTTTATGATGGTTATTCAATTGTTATTTTTGTCTAACTGAGTGGGAGACAGCAACAGTACCCATATGACACAACCACACCCGCACCTCTTGCAGCTTCCCTTATTGAGTGAGAGCCACCACTTCCTTCTCCACCAACTGGACAATGATAAACAACCAACAAGAAGAGCCAGACTCACCCTTAGCTGGTCTTCACAAACAGCTAACAGAGATCTAAATACAACAACATCACAATGTCTTGGAGACAACAGACCATCACAGTTCACACAAAGAAGCAAGATAAAGTGGTAGAAACAAGGAAGCAGGATACAGACCCAGAACACAGCCCTGAGGAAGAAGCAGCATTGGAACTCCCTGATAAGGAATCCAAAAGGATTATATTCAGGTATCTTCAAAGGATTTAGAGACAGATCTAGGAAAACACTGACAAAATTAAGGAAAGCACAGATAAAACCCTAGATCAATTTCAGAAGAAAATATAAGAACAAAATGACAAAATAAATGAAAAATTAGAAATGATTCAAAATCTGCAGAAAAAGATCCGGAAGATTAATACTAAATTTTCAGAAATAGATAGCACATTGAAAGGGCAAAAGGGTAGAATTGAATCAATGGAAGACAAAATTAGTGAGACTGAAGAAAAATACCTGAACACTTCTTTGGAAAGGGATCAATCAGAAAAAAATATCAAAACAAAATGAAGAAAGCCTAAGGGTCACGTGGAATACCATCAAAAGGAGTAACCTTCATGTTACCGGAATTTGAGAACAGGAAGAGAAAAATAAAATCACTGAAAAGATTGTCAATGATTTGTTAGAAGAGAACTTTCTTGATACGATGAAAGATGACAATAAATCCATTCAGGAAGTCCAATGAACCCCAAACAGGACAGACTCAAAAAGAAAATCACCAAGACATATCACCATAAAACTCATCAAAAACAAAGACAAAGAAAGAATCCTGAAAGCAGCATGGGAAAAACAAAAAGTTACTTACAAAGGACAACGAATAAGAATAAGCTCTGATTTCTCAGGAGAAACCATGCAAGTGATAAGGCAGAGGGATAGCATATATAAAATCCTAGAAGAGAAATATTTCCAACCAAGAATTATATACCCAGCAAAATTGTTGCTCAAATATGATGGTGAAATTAGGAGATTTCCAGATAAGCAGAAATTAAGGGAATTTGTTAAAAACAGACCAACCTTACAAGAGATACTAAAGGGAGTCCTTTGAACAGAGAACCAATAATAGCAAACAACAAACAACCATTAATAAACAAGATGACATAACCCAGAAACCACTGCTTTGGACATATCCAAAGTAAAATAAGCTTGCAAGATTGTAAACAGAGAACCAGAGACATCACTTGGCAAATGAGGACAACCACAAACCGAAAAGGGGGAAAATACCATGTAGTTACAGAACTTCTAAATGGTGAAGAAGTCAAGAGAGTTGCAAGATAGAATGGACTGTTCTAAACTTGGGGAGAAAATTATAAATCAGGGAGTAACCTCAAAGAAAAATATTAAACCTTCACATCACAATAAGAAAAGAGGACAAGCACAAATATTTAGCAAAGACTAAAGCAACAGCAACAAAGAAAATGATAACACGATCCATAAACATAATGAGCTCAACACAGAAAATTATATGGAACAAAGATCCAGGAACACTATGAAAAAACACATAACAAAATGACAGCAACCAATTCAAAACTTGTCAAAAATTACACTGAATGTTAAAGGATTAAATGTACCACTCACGAGATGGACAGCTGCAGACTGGATGCAAAAACAAAACCCATCAATATGCTGTCTACAAGAGACACACCATACACACAAAGACAAAAACAGACTAAACAATCAAAGGTAGGAAAAAAAAAAATATATCAAGCAAATGACAACCAAAAATGAGAAGCAGAAATATTAATTTCTGATCAAATTGACTTTAAGACAAAAAACACCATATGAGACAAGGAAGGACATTATATATTGATTAAAGGATCAACTGAACAAGATATAATCAAATTAAGTATTAATACCCAATGAAAGAGCCCCAAAATACATCAATCAGACTGTAAAAGAGTTGAAAAGGCAAATAGATGACTCCACAGTAATAGCATGAGACTTTAATACACCACTTTCATTGAAAGATAGAAGAACTAGAAAGAAACTCAATAAAGACACAAAAGAGCTAAATAAAACAATCCACCAGCTTGAACTTATAGATATCTACAGAGCCCTTAACCCAACAACAGCACAACATACATTCTTTTCCAGTGCACACGGAACGTTTTCCATGACAGACCATATGTTAGGCCATAAAACAAGCCTTAATAAATTTAAAAACACTGAAATACTGCAAAGCATCTTTTCAGATCACAATGCTATCAAATCAGAATTCAACAAATTAAATAAAAAAATTCCTTGATTCAAACGAGAATGAAAACACAGCATACCAAAACCTTTGGGACACAGCAAAAGCAGTGATCTGAGGCCAATTTATAGCAATAAAATCATACAACAAAAAAGAAAAAAGAGCCAAAATCAACACTAAACCAACATCTCCAGCAATTAGAAAAGAACAGCAAAAAAAGCCTACAGTCACCAGAAGAAAGGAAATAATAAAGATTCAAGCAGAAATCAATGAAACAAAAAATAGAAAGACAATACAAAAAATCAACAAGACTATCAGGTGGTGTTTTGAAAAGATGAATAAAATTGAGAAGCCAGTGGCAAATTTAACAAAGGAAAAGTGGGAGAGAATACAAATAACACAAATAAGAAATGAAATGGGTAATATTACAACAGAACAAACTGAAATAAAAAGGATACTATCAGGATACTGCACTCCAACAAATTTGAAAATCTGGAAGAAATGGACAGATTTCTAAAAACATACCACTTACCTAAACTAACATAGACTGATGTGGAAAAGTTGAACAGACCCATAACAAAAGAAGAAATTGAACAGGTCATGAAAAAATTATCAATAAAAAATGTCCTGGCCCAGACGGTTTCACCAGAGAATTCTACCAAACTTTCAGAGAAGAACTGACACCAATCTTACTCAAACTTTTCCAAAGCATACAAATGGATGGAATCCTCCCTAACTCATTTTATGAAGCAAGCATAACTTTCATGCCAAAATCAGGCAAAGACATCACTCAAAAGGAAAACTACACCAATATCCCTCATGAATATAGATGCAAAAATCTTCAACAAAATCTTAGCCAATAGACTCCAACAACATATCAAGAAAATCATTCATTATAACCAAATGGGGTTCATATCAGGTATGCAAGGAGGGTTCAACATTAGAAAAACAATCAATGCCATCGAACATATAAATAAAACAAAGGAAAGGAACCACATGATCTTATCAATTGATGCAGAAAAGGCATTTGATAAAATCCAACACCCATTCCTGATCAAAACTCTCAACAAAATATTAATAGAAGGGACATTCCTCAACATAAAGGGCATCTATGGAAAACCAGTAGCCAACATACTCAACGGAGAGAGACTAAAACCATTCCTCTTGCGAACAGAAACCAGAGAAGGATGCCCTCTATTCAACATTGTACTGGAAGTCCCAGCCAGGGCAATAAGGCAAGAAAGGGAAATCAAAGGCAACCAAATTGGTAAAGAAGAAGTCAAACTATCCATATTTGCTGATGAGATGGTCCTATACCTAGAAAACCCAAAAGACCCAATCAAAATTCTACTGGAACTGATTGACAGTTTTAGCATCATAGCAGGATACAAGATCAACATCCAAAAATCAGCTGGATTCCTCTACACCAGCACCAGCAAAGAGATTGTTGGGGGGGAAAAAGAAAGGTAAATCAATACCATTTACAATAGCTACCAAAAAATTAAGATACTTGGGAATAAATCTTACCAGGAACACAAAAGACCTCTACAAAGAAAACTATAAAAAACTACTTCAAGAGATCTACATAAATGGAAGAACATCCCATGCTCGTGGATAGGAAGATTGAACATTGTGAAAATGCCAATTCTACCCAAAGCAATCTATACATTTAGTGCAATTCCAATCCAGATTCCATCAACATTTTTTAAGGATATAGAAAAAACAACACTAACTTTATATGGAAAGGAAAGACACTTTGGATAAGCAAAGCACTATTGAAGAAGAAGAACAAAATAGGGGGTCTCACACTGCCAGATCTCAAAACCTACTATACAGCCACAGTAGTCAAAACTGCCTGGTATTGGTATAATGACAGACATATAGACCAATGGAATAGAAATAAGAACCCAGAAATAGATCCATCCACCTATGGTCAGCTGATCTTTGACAAAGGACTGAAATCCATTAAATGGGGAAGACAAAGTTTGTTTAATAAATGGTCCTGGCAAAACTACATATCCATTTGTAGAAAAATGAAACAAGATCTATATCTCATACCATACACAAATATTAACTCCAGATGGATCAAAGACTTAAAGGTGAAACCTAAAACTATCAAGTTCCTCAAGGAAAAGCTAGGGGTAAGTTTAGGGTCCCTAATATATGGCATAAATAGAGTAGCAAGCATAATCCAAAATGCACAAACAGCAGAAGGGAAACTAGATGAATGGTACCATATAAAAATTAAATTTTTATTGGTTTCCAAAGACTTCAAAAGAGTCAAAAGAGAACCTACAGATAGGGAAAAAATATACGGCAATGAAATATCTGACAAAGGACTTATCTCTAGAATTTATAGAAAACTCTAACACATCAATGACAAAAAGACAAATAATCCAATGAAAAATGGGCAGAAGACATGAATAGACAGTTCACCAAGGAGGATATTTAGGTGGCCAATGAACACATGAAAAAATGCTCACAATTGTTAGCCATTAGAGAGATGCAAATAAACACAACAATGAGATACCATCTGGCCCCAGCACTAGTAGCAAAGTTCAACAAGACAGAAAATAACAAATGCTGGCGAGGAGGCAGAGAGATTGGAACTCTCATGTTGGGGCTGTAAAACGGTACAACCACTATGGAGAGCAGCATAGCGATTCATTAAAAAGTTGGAACTAGAAATATGATTTGACCCAGCCACTTCATTACTAGCTATATAGCCTAAAGAAGTGTGAAGTTTGAATATCACCTAGTAGAAGGATCTGAATGAAGTAGAAAGAGAGGAGACAAATGGAGTGGTGGACTTACAGCTGTCCTAGAGGCACAGCCATTTTGAATATTTCCTGACAGAAACCTGAGAATCGGCTCTGCTCACCAAGGACCATGTGGACAAGTACTGCACTGGTGCCTGACAAACAGAAAGGAAAACTGAGGGGAAGGAGACTAACTGGCATGTGGACTCTCTCTGTGTCTTTCACTGATTCAATTCTATCCTTTGCCCATTCAATGGGTTATCTATTTCTGAAATCTTAGTATTAATCTTCTGGATTTCTCTTGTTGTTTTTGTATTGTTTCTAATTTTTTATTTTGTCAATTTGTTCTTGTATTGTTTTCCTAAATTGTTCTAGAGTTTGTCTGTGTTTTCCTTAATTTTGTCAGTGTTTTCCTTGATCTTGTCAGTGCTTTCCTTGCTCTCTCTCTCTCAGTCAGCTGAAGGTATCCAAATATAGACAGTTCTGAGCACAGACATTTGGAATATTTCCTGATAGGAACCAGAGAATAGGCTCTGCTCACCAGGACTGCATGGGCAAAGACTGTATTAGTACCTCACAACAAGAAAGGAAAATGGCAAGAAAGGGGACAAACGGACTTGTCTGCCAACGGCTGTCCTGAGGGTGCAGCCATTTTGAATATTTGCAGGTGGTGAGTGTGACCATTTTGGATATATGCGAGTGGCATTCTTACCTGGCCAATGTACTCATTGCCAGAGACAGCATGGGTGACTTTACTGGAGGCTAACGGCAGGAAAGGTACGATATTTCCCTTGTCATACTTATACACCAGACCCTCTTGGTGTGGTCATCTCCTGCCTCCAACCACCTGCTTGACCAGCAGGAATTCCATCGAAGTCTGTGCCCTGACAGAGCCTGGCGGCCCCGTCCCATGCCAACAGTTTTGTTTTTGTTTGTTTGCTTTTAAATCATTCCTTTTATCCTTCTTTCTTCCTTTCTTTATCATTGTCTTTCCTATCCCTGGTTCTTGCCCCCCCCCTTTTTTTCTTTTATTCTCTTCCCTTTTCCTGATTTCCTTCTTTTTTTCTTTCTTTTGGTTATTCTCATCCCTTGTTTTTCCTTTTGCAGTTTTCCCACATTTCTTTACTATTCTTTCACTCTTGCTCTTTTCTCTCATTTCTCCCTCTCTAGATAGTGTGACTCCCCACCCCCCTTTTTCTCATTATCTTTCACCCTTTTAAAATGTATTTTGAAATTATTTCTTCTCATATATTGTGTTTCTTTTCCTATTTTTGTGATTGTTCCTGTTTATGTGGTTTCAGTTTTTTGTTCTCATTTTTATTTTTTTTTTAATTTTATTTTTTTCTGTCTGAGTGGGAGACAGCAACCATTCCCAGATATCCCAACCATACCTGCACCTCTATAACCCCATTCACTAAGTGAGGTCCAACACTTGCTTTTGCACCAACTGACCAATAGACAGTGGCCAATATTAGCTCAATTCACCCTCAACTGTTCCTTACAAACAGCTAACAGAGATCTGTGCACACACTCTCACTCTCTATCACACACATCAGGATACAGGTGGTAAGTGCCCAAGTGCTAACAACTAGCAAATAGGGGAGCACAGTACCCTACTCACACAAATATATCAAAACAAAATAAAAGGATGGAAAAAAAAACCTTGGGTAAATCACAACAACCTACAATGACAAAATTAAACATAAATACAACACCATCTCAATGTCTCCTAGACAACTGACCATCACAGTCCACACAAAAAAGCAAAATAAAGTAGTACAAACAATACAGACCCAGAAAACATCCCTGATGAAGAAGCAGCATTGGAACTCCCTGATAAGGAATTCAAAAGAATTATATTTGGTTACCTTCAATGGATTCAGAGACAGATCAAAGAAAACCTCACAAGATCAAGGAAAACACTGACAAAATTAAGGAAAATACAGACAAAACTCTAGAACAATTCAGGAAAACAACACAGGAACAAATTGACAAAATAAATGAAACATTAGAAACAATACAAAAACAACAAATAGAAATCCAGAAAATAATACTAAGGTTTCAGAAATAGACAATCCATTAAATGAGCAAAAGAGTAGAACTGAATCAGTGTAAGACAGAATTAATGAGATTGAAGACAAATACCTCAATACTACTTTGGTAAGGGATCAATCAGAAATAAAAGATCAAAAGAAAATGAAGAAAGCCTAAGATTCACGTGGGATACCATCAACAGAACTAACCTACATGTAATCAGAATTCCAGAACAGGAAGAGACAGATAAATCCATGGAGAAAACTGCTAAAGATCTGTTGGAAGAGAATTTCCCTTATATTATGAAAGATAATAATATATCCATTCAAGAAGATTAAAAAAACTCCAAACAGGATAGACCCCAAAAGAAAATCACTAAGATTTATCATCATCAAACTCACCAAAACGAAACACAAAGAAAGAATCCTGAAAGCAGCACGGGAAAAATGAAGTTACCTACAAAGGGCAACTAGTAAGACTAAGCTTCAATTTCTCAGCAGAAACTGTACAGGCGAAAAGCCAATGGGATGACATACATAAAACCCTGAAGGAAAAAAAAAACTCCAATGAAGAATATATACCCAGAAAGATTGTCCCTCAAGTATGAGGGTGAAATTAGGAGATTTCCAGATAAGCAGAAATTAAGGGAATCTGTTAAAACAAGACCAACCAGATGTTAAAGGAAGTCCTTCAGACAGAGAAACAACAATAGCAAACAACCAATGATTAACACACATGATGAAATAATCCAGAAACCATCCCAGTTATAGAAGTATCCAAAGACGGTAAACAGGGAACCAGAGATATCAATTGGTAAATGAGGACAACTACAAACCAAAAAGAGGGAATAAATAGTGTAGTTACAGAATTTCTAAATGATGAGGAAATTAAGACAATTGTGAGATAGAACAGACTATTTTAAATTTGGAAGAAAATTGTAAGTCACAGGGTAACCTCAAAGAGAAAGAATAAACTTCTGCATCAAAATAAAAAAAGAGAACAAGCACAAATATTTAGCAAAAACTAAAACAAAAGCAATGAAGGAGATGATAACATGATTTTAAACAAAATGAGCTCAGCAAAGAAGATGATACGAACAAAGAAATCAACACCACAAAAAAAGCAAATAACATACTGATATCAATAAATTCATACTTGTTGAAAATGACACTGAAGTGTAAATGGATTAAAGCACCACTCAAGGGATTAAGAGTAAGACTGGATAAGAAAGCATGATTCATCAATATTCTGCCTACAAGAGATTCACCTTAGACACAAAGACAAAAACAGACTAAAAATCAAAGGTTGAAAAAAGCTGTATCAAACAGAAGAACAAATATTGTATTAGTCCCTTATTATAAAAAGTCAAGGAAAGGTTTATACATGGAAGGTAACTTTCTTTGTTGGTTACCAGGTGTGGGAGGGACAGGAGCAAAGATTACTGGACAGGTTGAAAATAAATAAATAAATATGCAGACAATTTGTTGTTGTTGTTGTTGTTTGCCGTTGAGTCAGACGCAACTCATAGCGATCCCCCCCTTCAGTTTCCGAGGCTGTATCACTACGGAAGTAGATTGCCCAGCCTTCCTTCTGAGCAGTGGCTGGTGGGTTTGAACCGCCAGCTTTCTGGTTAGCAGTCAAGTGCCTTATGCACTACGCTACCAGAGTTCCCTATGCAGACTATAGTCTTTAATATTCATCAGTAAGTGCTTCAAGTCATCTTCACTTTCAACAAGCAAGGTTGTGTTATCTGCACATCACAGATTGTTAAACAACACTTCCTCCAATCCTGATGCCATGTTCTTCTTCATATAGTCCAGCTTCTTGGATTATATGCTCAGCATACAGATTGAATAAATATGGTGAAAAGATATAACCTTGATGCACTCCCTTCAGGATTTTGAACCTGCAGTATCCCTTGTTCTGTTCAAAAGACAGCCTCCTGGTCTATGTACAGGTTCCTCATGAGCACAATTAAATGTCCTGGAATTCCCATTCTTCTAAATAGTATCCATAATTTGTTATGATCCACATAGTCGAATGCTTTTGCATAGTCAGTAAACACAAGTAAACACTTTTCTGGGATTCTTTACTTTCACCCAAGATCCATCTGACATGAGAAATGGTATCCCTTGTTCCATGTCCCCTTCTGAATCCAGCTTGCATTTCTGGCAGTTCCTGTCAATATACTGCTGCAACCGTTTTTGAATTATCTTCAGCAAGATATTTACTTGCATGTGATATTAATGATATTGTTCAATAATTTGCACTTTCTGTTGGATCATCTTTCTTTGGAATGGGTACAAATACAGATCTCTACTAGGCAGTTGGCCAGGTAGCTATCTTCCAAATTTCTTGGCATAGACTAGTAAGTACTTCCAGCGCAGGATTAACATGAAACATCTCAATGGGTATCCTGTCAATTCCTGGAGCCTTTTCACCAATTCCTTCAGTGCAGCTTCAATTCTTCCTTTGATACCATCGGTTCTTGATCATATGCCACACCTGAAATGGATGAACATCAAACAATTCTTTTTGGTACAGTGATTCTATGTATTTCTTTCATCTTCTTTTGACGTTTCCTGCATCATTCAATATTTTGGCTACAGAATTTCAATACTGCAATTGGAGCTCTAATCTCTTCTTCAGTTCTTTCTGCTTGAGAAATGGTGAGTTGTGTTCTTCACTTTTGTTTTTCTAACTCCAGGTCTTTGCACATTTCGTTATAATAACTGACTTTGTCTTGAGCTGTTCTCTGAAATCTTCTGTTCAGCTCTTTTATCTTGTTATTTCTTCTATTTGCTTTAACTACTCTCCATTCAAGGCCAAGTCTCAGAGCCTCTTCTGACATCCATTTTGGTCTTTTCTTCCTTTCATGTCTTTTTAACAACCTTTTGCTTTCTTCATGGATGATGTTCTTGATGTCATCCCACAATTCCTCTGGTTTTCAGTCATTGGTGTTCAATGCATCAAATATATTCCTTAGGTGGTCTCTAAATTCAGGTGGGGTATAATCAAAGTCATATTTTGTCTCTTATGGACTTGTTTTAATTGTCTTCAGCTTCAACTTGAACTTGCATATGAGCAGTTGATGGTCTGTTCCACAATCACCTCCTGGCCTTGTTTTGGCTTAAGATACTATGCTTCTCCCTCACCTCTTCCCACAGATGTAGACAATCTGATTTCCATGTATTCGATCTGGTGAAGTCCATATGTATAGCCAACGTTTATGTTGTTGAAAAAGGTATTTGCAATGAATAATTCATTGGTCTTGCAAAATTCTATCATGCACTCTCCAGTATCATTTCTATCACCAAGCTATATTTTTCTGCTACTCGTGATTCTTCTTTGCTTCCAACTTTTGCATCCCAATCACCAGTAATAATCAAAGTATCTTTATCTCTTGTTCAGTCAATTTCCAACTGTAGAAGTTGGTAAAAATCTTCAATATCCTCATCTTTGGCTTTGTGGTGTGTAAATTTGAATAACAGTTGTATTAACTGGCCTTCCTTGTAGGCATATGGATATTATCCTGGCACTGACAGCATTGTACTTCAGGACAGATCTTGAAACATTGTTCTGTGATGGTGAATGCCATGCCATTCCTCTTCAATTTGTCATTTCTGGCATGGTAGATCACATGGTGTTCTGATTAAAAATGGCTAAATCCAGTCTGTTTCAGCTCACTAATGCCAAGGTTACTGATCTTTATTCATTCCATTTCATTTATGACAACTTCCAATTTTCTAGATTCATACTTTGTACATTCCATGTTCCAATTATTAATGGATGTTTGCAGCAGTTTCTCTCCATTCTGAGTGTGCCACATCAGCCAATGGAGGTCCTGAAAGCTTTACTACATCCATGTCATTAAGGTAGACACTACTTTGAGAAGGAGCTCTGGTGACATAGTGTCTAAAGCACTTGACTGCTAACCAGAAGTCTGGCAGTTCAAACCCACAAGCCACTCATTGCAAGGAAGGTTGGGCAATCTACTTCTGTAATGATATTGCCTCGGAAACCCAAGGAGGGGTCACTATGAGTTGGATCTGACTCAACGGCAGTGAGGTGTTTTTTTTTTTTTTCCTACTTTGAGGAGGCAATTCTTCCCCAGTCATATTTTGAGTGCCTTCCAACCTGAGGGGTTCACCTTATGGTATTATATCAGACAAAATTTCAGGGCTATTCATAAAGTTTTCTGGTAATATATCAGACAGTGTTTCACTGATATCTTGAGGTTTTCACTGGCCAGTTCTTTGAGAAGTAGATGGCCCCTTCCTTCTTTCAAGTCTGCTTTAGTTTGGAAGCTCCACTGAAACCTGGCCACCATGGGTCATCCTGCTGGTATTTGAAATATCAGTGGCATAGCCTCCAGTCTCACAACATCACATAAGCCACCATAGTACAACAAACTGACAGATAAGTGGTGGAGTTTATGCTAATCGTGAAATATTTTAGAAAGGGACAGTAACAATGGTGGCATAACATGAAAAATGCCATCATAATCCCAAGCTGTAAATGTGAAAGTTGTTATGTTAGGGAATGCCCTGTGTACATTTTTACCACAACAAAAGAAAAAGAGAGAGAGAGAGAGATGTATCAAACAAATGGCAAACAAAAAGGGGCAGGCATGGCAAGATTAATTTCTGATGAAATGGACTTTAAGACAAAAACAACCTAAGAGAAAAGGACATTATATAATGGTAAAAGGATAAAATGCTCAAGAGGACACAATCACAATAAATAGCTATTCACCCAATGGTAGAGCCCCAAAATATACAAATCAGACTTTAACAGAATTGAAGATGCAAATAGATGAACCTACAACAATAGTAGGAGACTTGAATACACCACTTTCAATAAAAGAACAACTGGAAAGAAACTCAGCAAAGATGCGGAAGGATTAAATTATACAATCAACCAACTAGCTTTTTGGCATGCATGGACCTTGCATGTACCAGAGTCTTCATTCAGCCTTGATGCCTTGTTGTCTGCCAATCTTGGGATTGTTCCTGGACTTGAACCAGTGGCCTGTCATGTTGTCTGCTAATCTTGGGACTGTGCCATTTTACTTGTTGACCTGGGATCTGTCAGCCTCAGCAGCCAGCAGCTTCCTGAGTTGAGAGATGTCTCCAGCTCCAAGTGGGCCGGGAGCATGAGGCAGAGCTAAAGCCTAAGGTCAAGGAGCCTCACCCAGCCCCTAGAGCTTGGCACTATGAATTGAGACTTCCAGCATCCAAAACTGAAAGTGAATAAATCCCTGTTTGTTATACCCATCCATCCATTTGTGGCATTTTCTGTTAAAAATAGCACTAGAGGTAATCAAAACAACTGATCTCTAAGTATTGCTTTTGCTGTGTTCCAAAGGTTTTGGAATGTTGTGTTTTCATTGTTTTTTTTTCCCTAAGATTTTTCATTTTTTTACTTTTTTATTTCACACTTTATTTTTTCTGTTAACCAGTAGTTTTTGAGCAGGATGCTATTCAGTTTCCATTTATTTGATTTTTTTTGCCTAATCTTCACATTATTGATTCCTAATTTTGTAGTGTGATCTGAAAAGGTGTTTGTAATTCAATGTTTTAAAATTTATTGAGGCTTGTTCTATATGCTAGCATATGGTCTACTCTGGAGAATGATCTATGTTCAGTAGACAGCAATATGTATTTTATTTTTGTTAGGTGGAGTGTTTTGTATATGCCTATGAGTTCAAGTTGGTTGCCTGTGTTGTTGAGATATTCTGTATCTTTGAATTTCTTTCTGATTGTTCTGTCCTGCATGAAAAGTGGTGTGTTTATGTTTTATACTATTGTCTAATTGTCTATTTCTCCTCTCAGTTTAGTTAATGTTTGCTTTATGTATTTTGGAGCTCTTTTATTGGATGGGTAGATATTTATTATGATTATGTCCTCTTGGTGTACTGACCCTTTTTATCATTATATAGTGTTCTTCCTTGTTCTTTATGATGGATTCTCCCTTGAAGTCTTTATTATCAGAAATTAGTATCCCACTCCTGTTTTTATTTTCTGGTTGCTATTAGCTTTATATATTTTTCCCATGCCTTGGTTTTTACTTTATTTTTCATTTTTGTGTCTAAAGTGAGTTTCTTGCAGGCAGTATACTGATGGTTCTCATTGTTTTATCCAGTCTGTCACTCTCTTTCTCTTTTCTGATGCATTTCATCAGTTCACATTCAGAGTAATTAATTATGTGTATGAATTTACTGCTGACATTATTTTATGGTGTTAAAGGTTTCTTTGTTCTGAATATTTTTCTTTTCTGAGTTTATTTTGTTATTGACTTTTCCTTTCCTTTATTTCATTGTTGTTAATTTTGTGTTTACTAAGTCCTTGTGATTTTCTTCTTTCTTACTTTGGCTAGAAGGCTTATTAATTTTCTTTGTGGTTACCTTATATTGTTAAGTTTGGAACAATTTGTTCTATATTGATACCATCCTGACTTCTTCTCCATTTGGAAGTTCTATAACTATACCCCATATTCCCTCTATTTTCTCTGTATTTCCCATTATTTACAGATTGACTTCTCTGATTCCCCATTTTTCTATTTTGTAAGCTTATGTTAGTTTTGACGATTCTTTTACTGAGTTGGTTTCTGGGTGGTGTTGTCATATGTCTTAACCTTCGGTTGCTGTCTTCTGTTGCTGGTTTTCTGTCTGAAGTATTTCTTTTAGTATTTCTTGTAGGGTTGGTTTGATTTTTACCAGTTCCCTTAATTTCTGTTTTTCTGGGAATGTACTAATTTTACCGTCATATTTGAGGAACAGTTCTGCTGGCTATATAATTATTAGTTGGCAATTCTTTTCCTCTAAGGTTTTGTATATGCCATCCCATTGCTTTCTTGCCTTCGTGGTTTCTGCTGAGAAATCAGAGTTTAGTCTTATTGGTTGCATTTTGTAGGTCACATTTCGTTTTTCCTGAGCTGCTCTCCAGATTCTTTGTCTTTGGTTTTGGAAAATTTGATTGTGATATGTCTTGGTGACTTTCTCTTGAGGTCTATCTTGTATAGAGTTTGTTGAATTTCTTGAATGGTTATGTTTTCATCTTTTATGGTATTTGGTAAGTTTTCTGCTAGCAAGTCTTTGACAATTTTCATGGTTTTATTTTTTGCCTACTCTGGTTCTGGAATTCTAATGAGATATATGTTATTTCTTTGGATATCATCCCATATAATACTCAGGTTTTCTTCACTCTTTTTTCTGATTTTTCCTTATACAAGTTGGTCACAAGGAACTTGTCTTCTATCTTCGAAATGAATTCTTCAGCTTGTTAAATTCTACTCTTTTGTCCTTCCAATGTGTTATCTATTTCCATAATTTTAGTGTTCATCTTCTGGATTTCTAATTTCTGTTTTGGTATGATTTCTAATTGTCTATTTTATCATTTTGCTCTTATATTGTTTTCGTGAATTCTTCAACGGCATTGTCTGTCTTTTCCTTGCTTTTGTTTATGGTTTCCTTGCATTCTTTCAAAACCTTGTCAGGTTGTTCTTTTTGGGGAGATTTCCTAGTTCTTTATTTTGGTCACTTGCTTCTACTTGTCCTCTTTCTTCGCTTAAAATGGAAGTTGTTTGTTGTCTATGAGTTATTTTGAAGCTGTTTTTACTTGTTGATTATGTGTTGGTTCATTTCACCTTATTTTTTTTTGTTTTGCTTTGTTTTGATATACCTGGATGTGTGGGGCATGCTTACTTCTTTGGTTGTTAGCTTGTCAGCATTGAAGCACACCCTAGCTATCTCTCGTTTGGTGGGGTAACTGGTGGGAATGTGGGTGTGTGCCTTTGTTTCCCTGCAAGAGGAACTGTAGTGGGATGGGCAGATGCTGTCCACTGATTGTAACTGATCCCGTGGTGCAGAAACTGTTGATGGTGTTCTCTCATTGGGAGAGGTGGTTGGTGCACCAGACATGGCCAAGAGTTAATCTCCTCCCATTGGATGGGACAGGAAGAAAGGAAAAAGGAGAAGAAGATAATACAAAAAAAACTAGAAGCAAAAACTTTAAAAAGGGGTGTGATAGTTGGAGCTGTGTGTCAACTTGGCAGGACCACAATTCTATGTGGTTTAAGCAGTTGTGATGTGGGTTATTCCCACGATGGGGTCAGATGTGTAAGTTTTGAGCAGCCAATCTGTTGAAAGGGAGTTTCCCTAGGCGTGTGGCCTGTTTCCAATATATTTATGGACATCCTGGGAAAAGAGACACTCTTCTGTGGATTGGGATCTGGTTGTGCTGCCTACAACTGTCCGTGAGTGAATAATCCACCATTTTGCCTGGAGATCTTAGATTTATCATTCACTGGAGTCAACAGCTGGTATACTTCCTGCCAACCTTGAGCTTGTCAGCCCCTGCAGCTGTGTGGGTTGGGAAAAGTCTCCAGCTTGATGTTCGATCCAAGAACTTGAGACTTGCCAACTTCTATAAGTGTATGAGTCATTTTCTTAAATCTCTCTCTCTCTCTCTCTTTTTCTCTCTCTCTCAGCTTTCCTGGTTTTGATTCTCTAGAGAATCCAGGCTAACACAAGGAAGGGGTAAATGAGAAAAAGATTGGTAAAGAGGAGGAGGAAAAAAGAAAAATGAACAAATAAAAAGAAAAATTGGAAAATATAAAAGGAAAGAATTGAGAAAGATAAGGAAATAAAAGGAGAAAAAAAGCAAAGGAGAAGGGACTTTCGTATTTATGGTCAGCCGGCAGCCCCGGGAGCAGGTGGTTGTAAAGCAATACACTGATCCACTAGAGCATGTGTTTGCAGAGGTGGGAGGTGCTTGGCGCCAGTGGGCACGTCTAGGAGAGTAGGCTGCAGAACTTTGCCTCTGGCATTCAGTGTGAAAAGGATCTGTCAGAAACTCAGGCACTGGGCAGGCGAACTTCAGCCTCTGGCTCTGTCTGTTAGATTGTTGTTGAGGGGTGGCTGAGCTGCTGTGGAGGTGGCTAGAGATCAGAGTGAGTGGGGGCAGGGCTTCCCTAAACACCATGCTGGTGGGGGTGAAAAGAGTATTTACCTCTAGATGCCAGGAATGTATGTGTTTGTTATAGTGGAGAATGTAGTTCTCTAGTTGCAGTTCACTGGGGTGGGTCTGGTGCCTTTCTGGATGCATGGAGCCATTTATCCAGGTCATGCCCAGATTCAATCAAAAGAGATGTTGCCCTGAATCTAGCTTCTCCAACTGTCACAACATAGGCTTTTCCCCTTGTTTTAGTTACCTAGTGCCACTCTGACGAGAATATACCACAAATGGGGTGGCTGAACAAACAGGAGTTTATTCTCTTACAGTTCAGAAGGCTAGATGTCTGAGTTCAAAGTGCCAGGCTCTAGGGGCTGTGTGAAAGCCCCTTGACCTTGGGCTTCAGCTCTGCCTCCTGCTCCCAGCCCACTGAAGCTAGAGGCATCTCTTCACTCAGGCAGCTACTAGCTGCTGAGGCTAACAAGCCCAAGGTTGACAAACAGAAAGGCACAATCCCGATGTTACTAAACCACATGACAGGCCATTAATTCAAGTCCATTTTAAGTTCCAAGGTCGGCAGAACATGACAGGCTGCTGAATAACAACAAGGCTACATGCAGGATTCAAGAGTGCCATAAGCTAGAGGCCATTTCCAAAGCTGATTTTTTTTTTTTTTTTTTTTAATATATGGCAAGCAGACCACATACTCAAAGGCAGCTACTCAGCTCCTCCCAGTAGATTCCACCATGGAGTTGATTACGAATCTCCTCATGGGGAAATACTATATCCAGCTGTCCTGCCACTCAACCAAGCCTAGCCAAAAGCTTAATCACCATACCTCTCATATAGGTCCTCAGCCCAAATACTGGTGACTACTAGTGGTGAGTTTGTTTTTCTCTGTCTCCCTCTTCACTGTACTTTGCCCGTGCCACTGGGAGCCTGACTTATTTCCCTGCATTTTCTTTTCCCAGTTGTAGCATGTATTATGCTCACCTGGGTTTCTGTCTGATCTGTCTACAATGCATCTCTGTTATCATGTAGATTCTGTGTAGTTGATTTGTCCTTGTCCCCATATGATGCCTCCGTGATTTGAAATAGCCGTGTTATGTCAGGCTATTTCTCTCTCCAGTCACTGTCCTTGCTCCATCTCCTTTTCCAGTCAGCACTCAATGTAATTCTTTATCTTCTCATTTGATGCTCAGAGTTCTAAATCATTATTTATATCTGCACCACTCAGTTTTTCTGTTTCTGTTGGATAGGCGTGGGCAGAGTGTGTTAGCAGGATATTATCTTATCTTCGCCTCCTCTAGTTTTACCCTTTTTTTAGCACTTTAGTTTACAAAGAATTTTAACAATATTAAACTTCATGACAACTCTGTGAGACAGGGAGGACAAGGTTTCAATGCCAATTTTACAACAGCAGAAACAGAGTTTATATGATGGTCCAAGTTCACAAAGTTTGTGAGTGACACAGCCTGGACACAAACTCTCATGAGTTCATGTCAAATATTCTTTATAGGTGATATTTGAGGTAGTCTTTCTGAATTTCTAAGGAACTCTAGTGCCACAGTAGTTAAGGCATTTGGCTATTAACCAAAAGGTTGGTGGTTCAAACCCATCAGCTGCTCCATGGGAGAAAGATGAGGCAGTTTGCTTCTGAAAGACTTACAGCATTGGAAACCCTACAGGGCAGTTCTACTCTATCCTGTAGGGCTGCTATGAGTCAGAATCAACTCAACGGCAGGGAGATTGGTTTGGTTTGATTCTGAATTTCTCTTCTTATTAAAAAATTATAACAATAAAAGGTGGGCACAGGGCTGCCTCCCGAGGCCCTTGGCACCTGCGGTTCCCTCTGCTCTACAGAGTTGGAAGTCATGAGCTCCAACCCAGTTTTAGATGGTGGACTAGGCAAAAAGACTGCACACACCCTCTTCAACAAAGAAAAGGGAAAACAATTAACACAGACACAGAAGATAATCTTGGACCCATGAGCCTTGAAGGGAAGGACATAGAAGTGGACTAAACCCCAAATAACAGAAAAATTTGTGTGAAAATACCAAAAAGGAGACACTCAGAGTTGCAGTCTGGCAGCGACCCTGAGCAATCCTTATGGCACAGACAGCTTGGAGATTCCCGAGTGGTGGTAGGACCTAAAAATTAACCTAAAAATCAGCCCTGCTAGCCAGGGACTGCACAGAGGAATGCTCTGATGGCTGAGGAATAAAAGGAGAAGGTGAAGAGAAAGGCAGGCTGAGCTGTGGACTTTTGCCAGTCTAGAGGGTGCCGCCATTTTGAAGGCTTAAAAGCAGCTTGACTGTTTTGGATATTTAAAGAGACAGCGCTCTTGCAGATTCCTGAGGCTGAAGAACACATTCTGCTTTCCAGCAACCCCAAGGTCACTCTGGACCTGCAAGACTGAAAAGGTACCACATTCCTCTTGTTACTCTTATACCCCACACCTGCTTGGTGAATGGAGGTGTGGCCATTCCCCACTCCCATCTACCTTCTGGGCCCACAGGAACTCCTTCACAGTCTGTTTGCTCAGATGGAGCCTGGGTGCCCTACCCTGTCCTCCACTGATTTTTTTTTTTTATTTTTTTTTTTTTTTTCTTCTTCACTTTCTTTCTTATGGTTATTAGTTTGCTTGTATTTGTCTGTTTTAAAACAACTATTATTATTAATACTTTTGTCCTTTTTACTATTATTCATAATCTTCCCATCCCAGGTTCTAGTTTTCAGCATATTTTCTTTTCCTTGTTCCTGGTCATTTTTTTTTTTATTTTTTTTTATTTAAGTGGTTTTTTTTCCTCTCCCTTTTTTCTCCTGGTTAACGCCATTTATTGTTTTCTTTTTGCATTTTTTTCCTTCATTATTCTCCTACTCTACTTTTTTTCTCTTAGTGCCCTATCCCCAGATATTGCAGGTTTTCTTGTTTTTTTTCTTCTTATTCCCTTTTTTCTTTTTTGGTATATGTTCCTGTGTGATGACATGGTGTGTTTTTTGTCCATGTGCTTTTAGTTTTTTTGATAGTTATTCAATTGTAATTTGTGTCTAACCTAGTGGGAGACAACAACAGTCCACATAAGACACAACTACACTCATCTCGTGCAACTTCACTTACTGAGCAAGAGCCACTACCTCCTTCTCCACCAATGGGTCAATGATAAAAACCCACCAAGAAGAGCCTGAATCACCCTTGGCTACTCTTCACAAACAGTTAACAGAGATCTAAATACAACAATGCCATGATGCCTTGTCGACAACAGGCCATCACAGTCCACACAAAGAAGCAGGATAAAGTGATAGAAACAAGGGAGCAAGATACAGACCCAGAACACATCCCTGAGGAAGAAGCAGCATTGGAACTCT
>NW_006921821.1:2291132-2293078 GCF_000298275.1 Orycteropus afer afer
CTTACTTGAGAAAGACTGGGTAAGAGAAGAAAGCAGAACTGAAATTCAAAAATTCCTTGAATAAAATGAGAAAGCAAACACAACATACCAAAATCTTTGGGACACAGCAAAAGCAGTGATCAGAGGCCAATTTATAGCAATACAAGCACACATCAAAAAAGAAAAAGCCAAAATCAACACTTTGAATCAACATCTCCAACAATTAGAAAGAACATCAAGAAAAGCCTACATTCACCAGACGAAAGGAAATAATCAAGATTCAAGCAGAAATCAATGAAACAGAAAATAGAAGGGCTTTAGAAAAAAATCAACAAGACCAGAAGTTGGTTTTTTGAAAAGATCAATAAAATTGAAAAACCACTGGCAAATTTAACAAAGGAAAAGAAGGAGGAATACAAATAACACAAATAAGAAACGAAATGGGTGACATCACAACAGAATCAACTGAAATAAAAAGGATAATATCAGGATACTATGAAGAACTGTACTCCAACAAATTTGAAAATCTGGAAGAAATGGACAGTCTTCTAGAAACACACCACTTACCTAAACTAACTCAGATTGATGTAGAAAAGTTGAACAGGCCCATCACAAAAGAAGAAATTGAGCAGGTCATCAAAAAATTACCAACTAAAAAAAGTCCTGGCCCAGACCGTTTCACTGGAGAATTCTACAACACATTCAGAGAAGAACTGATACCAATCCTACTCAAACTATTCCAAATCCTCCCTAACTCATTTTATGAAACAAGCATAACCTTGATACCAAAACCAGGCAAAGACATCACTCAAAACATCATTCTACCTCCTACTTCGGCGAGTAGCGACTGGGATCTTAAAAGCTAAGAAGCTGCCATCTAGATTCAATGATGGATCCCTCCTTGTCCAGAGCAAAGAAGAATGAAGAAAACAAAAATTCATGGAAACAAGTAGTCCGAGAAACTGGTACACTATCCGATCTGCAGCCTATACGACTATGAGACCAGAAGAACTAGATGGTGCCTGGCTACCACTATCATCTACTTGGAAGGGGATCTATCCTGGATAGAGAGGGAGAAGAATGTGCAATACTGAAAATCATTTGGAGAAAAAAAAAAAAAAGATAGGGGGGGACCAGGTTTGCTGGTCCCATAGAGCCTAGTGGAACCACTGAAACTATGGCCCCTAGCTGCCTTTAAGATCTGAGATTAAACCCACACCTGCGGTTTCCAGCCAAATAAAAGACAGGCATATGAGTTGAACACTTACCTCAAGCAGATACACTCCTTGGACAGAACAATCATGGGAGAAAGAAGGGCTGCTTATGCACAGGGAGAAAGCTCAGGGGGCAGGAGTGCATGGAGGGATGGACTTAAGGAAGAGTTAACTATGGGGAGGAAGTGGGAGGGGAGCTGTTTCATTGTGGTAAACTGTGGTCAATATCATGAGACAAAGTGTATGTGAACTGCTGTATGGAAAGTGAATTTGCTCTGTAAACCTTCACCCAAATCACAATAAAAAAAAATTGTAACAATAACAGAATCATTCAAGGGTAAAAGTAGGGTGTTATTTTATGTTTATGTACTATCTGTAAAGGTCATGAAATTTAATTTTTATTTAGGGATTCAAATATAAATTAAAACTCTACTGGTTCCTGATATGTCCGACTAACAAAAATGGGTTTTAGAACTTCAGCTTCTTATCTAGAGGAGCCTAGCTGGAGTAGTGATTAAGTGGTAGGCTGCTAACCAAAAGGTTGGCAATTCGTACCCACTGGTGGCACCAAGGGAGAAAAGATCTGGCAATCTGCTCTCAGAAAGATTACAGCCTTGGAAACCATTTGGGAGCACTTCTACTCTGTCCTTGCAAAAACGGCAAGGAGGCCACATGTTCTGACCTCCTCTAATCCCACAAGAGGAAGACAGGATTACCAGCAGTAACCCATGGCCTATTCCTGCCAGGCCAGAC
>NW_006921821.1:2293478-2296191 GCF_000298275.1 Orycteropus afer afer
CTAAGCACCTGAGAGAGAGTGGGCACCTCCCAGAACATTGTTTTGTGCCACTCCCAACAGAAGTACTCCAGGTGGACAACTTCAGCAATCAGGAGCTCCTCAGTTGCCCATAGAAAATCCCACCTTGGAGTTTACAAAGACTTATGGGTAGAAAAGCCACACTAAGTAATTTACTACATCACAGTCCTATAGGGTCACTGTGAATAGGAACCAACTCAACAGCAGTGGGTTTGTTTTTTTTTGATTTCTTACCTACAAAAGCTCTTCAGCTCAGAAGAAAAAGGTTCAATTTAATAAACATTTATTGCATACTTAATTACAATTGAGGTACTAAATGATATTCATAAACTAAATTATGAAAATCATTTTGTGATCATTTTGCATTTCCTATTACATTTAGATACATTTCTGAGAATGATTAGCCTAAGAAAATGCTCACTTTCAGCATAAAATACATAAATCCAATTAATACTCCTGAGTGCTGGTCAAATCCCATTTACTGTGTGTGAGGTTTTAATTTTATTTACTAGGACAATCACTGGTTACATGTCTTTAATTTCTCTTATCTTAGGCTTTCATATGTGCTTTTCTTCTACTTGGTGTACCTACACCCACCTTTCATCCTCCTGATCTGATCACTTGCTACTTATCATTTAGGTTTCACTAAGTATCACATCCTCTGTGAGACACTCCTTGATTTTCTTGCTGTGATTTCATCCTTCTGTTAATATGCTTTCTAAATAGTATTTATCACCATCCTCTCAGTGACTTGAAAATAATAGATACTCAATAGATAATTAGTGAACAAATGAAGAGTGCATTAGTGAATGGATAATAGTTATATGTCAACCCTAAAATTCCATCACACTTTTGAGAATCATGAACAAGTATTTTAACTAGATACTAACAACTGTGTTCATATCACTTCTCAATAAAAAGAAAATAGCCATTTTCTGGACAGACAAGTAAAAGCAGAAAAGTGGGATGCAGCTAGAGAACAATTCACACAGATTTGGCATCACTCTCTAACCTTTCTGGTTGAAGAATTGAGTATTAACTTAAATAGCTGAAAACCAAATATAGGTAACAATCACAAGCATACTATAGTAATATACTTAAAAATAATTCTTGATGTTCCATAAGATATCTA
Source organism: Orycteropus afer afer (assembly GCF_000298275.1). Classification (NCBI taxonomy): domain Eukaryota; kingdom Metazoa; phylum Chordata; class Mammalia; order Tubulidentata; family Orycteropodidae; genus Orycteropus; species Orycteropus afer. The sequence continues at coordinate 2,294,629 of NW_006921821.1, forward strand.
TCAGCATTTTCATGTGCTTTAGCAATCATATTGCATATATTTGTTCATAGCTACTGGTAAATAAAACGTCCTGCTGAAGAGAATGATATAAAACAAGTTCATTGTATGGATATACCCCAAACAAGTCAAGCTCAAAGAGCATTGTAATGTGTGGGAAGCATAGCTCTGAGCTATGCTTCATCTCTGAAAGTCTGTGACTCTGAGGAACATACTGGGTCACTTTCTCCACCTGCCCTTTACACGGCTTCATCAGACTCTTATAAATTGCAATCTTTTCTCACATATATATGAAATTTTAACACTTTAAAAAATGAAGGTGAGGCATCTATAGTCAATTCAGTTATCCACTGTCACAATTTCCAATATCCCTTGCTCACAAAGGCTATCAGTCTTAACTTGGAATACCTCTCGAAATTCATCATTTATACTCCCTGAAATCAACAGCTGTGACTAAGAATGCCCAGAAGTTCCTGAGACCAAATGGCATGGCAGCTTTGAGATTCTTAACTATGGTAATGCATTGTTCAATTCAGGTCATTTTCAACCTTCTAGTACCCTAGGTTTATAATTGAAACCTCTTCTAAATTATTCCACTGTTAACATTTACAGACAGTCCAGGTGGGTGGAGAAAAGAAACACAACTTTCTATATTGTCATAGGAAAATGAGATAAAATTTTATGTATACCCCATTCACCTTGACAAATGGCTTTTGTGCTGTTAGTCACTGTGATGAGGAATACATAATAGTACCCTACTCTCATCTAGGGAGGCCAAACATGTATAACGTACAGCTTCTACTGTAATGACACTCAAGGGCTTTCATGTAATCTTTATTTGCAATCTCAGACATTAATCTTTTTAAAAATAAGCATGGGGTCCTTTTGGGATCACAGGAGTGAGAAACAGTATGATCAAAAACTTATGTCTTCTCTGGCCCCAGTCAAGAATTACACATGCCAGTAGCATTCTTCCTGTAACTGAGAAAAGCATTTCACACTCTGGTTTGCAATAAACAACAACCCAATGGCATTCATTCAGTAGCCATGAAATGAATGAAATAATTATTTCAGAAATGATCAGGACAGACAAGTTCAGAGCAAAGGATGATGTAGTTACAAAGGAGGAAGAGAAAAGCAAAAAGGGAAAGACTCAGAAGGTTCTTGTGAAGAAGAGGGACTAATAATGGCACAAGTCTGTATTGCTCACATAAAACTAGGATACAAAAATTTTCATACACGTAGTGATTTCCAACAAATTATCATTCATTGCTAAGCTAGTTTTCCAATTTCTAGTGTTCCAGTATTTAACAGTAGTTTAAACTGTGTTACCATCACCTACTCATTGCCGTTGAGTCGAACCCAACTCATAGCGACCCCTCCTTGGGTTTCCGAGGCCATATCTCTACAGAAGTAGATTGCCAAACCTTTCTCCTGAGGAGTGGCTGGTGGGTTTGAACTGCCAGCCTTCTGGTTAGCAGTTAAATGCCTTAGGCATTATGCCACCAGAGCCCCCTTACTCTTTTTTTTTTTTCTTTTTTGACAGATATTCTTTTTTTTTTTTTT
>NW_006921821.1:2302603-2304205 GCF_000298275.1 Orycteropus afer afer
GTAGGTCTCCTTTTTTTTGGTATTTTCACGCAAATTCTTCTGCTAGTTGGGGTTTAGTCCAATTCTGCATCCTTTCCTTCAAGGCTCAGGGATCCAAGATTATCTTCTGTGTCTGTGTTAATTGGTTTCCCTTTTCTTTGTTGAAGAGGGTCTGTAAAATCCTTCTGCCTAGTCTGCCATCTTGCCGGAACCGAGCCCCCTTACTCTTATGAGAAAATTGGAACCCTTATCCGTTGTTGGCAGAAATGCAAAATGGTAAAACCACTGTAGAAAATACTCTGGCAGTTCCTCAAAACCCTAAAAATAGAATTATGATGTTTTTACTATTAGGTGCTGTTGAGTCAGCTCTGACATAGCAATCCTGTGTGTAACAGAATGAAATACTCTTTACAATCCTTATAATGCTTGAGCCCATCTCTGCAGCCACTGTGCCAATTTATCTTGTTGAAGGTCTTCCCTTTATCACTGACTCTCTTCTCTACTTTACCAAGCATGATAGGTAAAGTCTCCAGGGACTGGTCCCTTCTGACAACATAACCATAGTAGGTGAGCCCAAGTCTGCCCATTCTTGCTTCTAAGAAGCATTCCGGCTGCATGTTTTCCAGGACAGATTTGTTTGTTCTTCTGGCAGTCCATGGTATTTTCAGTATTCTTTGACAACACCACAATGCAAAGGCATTAACTCTTCTTAGGTCTTCCTTATTCATTGTCCAGCTTTCAAATGCATATGAGGCAATTGAAAACGACCTTGGTTTGGGTCAGGAGCACCTCTGTCTTTAAAGTGACACCTTTGTTCCTTAACACTTTAAAGAGGTCTTTTGCAGAAGATTTGCCCAGTAAAATATGATGCCTGATTTCTTCACTGCTGCTTCCATGGGTGCTGAAACCTGTCCATCATCGGTGACCCTGCTGGTACCTGAAATACCAGTGGCAAAAGTTCTAGCCTCCTAGCAACACTCAAGCCACCACAGTATGACAAACTGACAGATGAGTGGTGGAGCAATTCCACTCCTAGGTACGTATCCAAAAGACTTGAAAACAGAGAGTGAAACAAAGATTTATAAACCCATGTTCATCAAAGCACTATTCACAATAGCCAAATGGTAGAAAAAACCTAATTGTTCAACAAATGAATGAATAAAGAAAACATGGTACTTATACACAATCGAATGCTACCCAGCCAGTACCAGAAAGGACATCTTTATACATGCTATAGGGAGTAAGGTTGGGCAATCCTACTTCCGTAGTGATAACTGCCTCGGAAACCCAAGGAGGGGTCGCTAGGAGTCGGGGGCCAACTCTATGGCAAATAACAACAACATACAATATAGATGGACCTAGAAGGCATTATCTTGACTGAAATAAGACAATGACAAATGAATAAATAATATATGACCTCACTTATGTAAAAAGACAAGGAAAGGCAAATATATACAGAACAAAGTTTATTAACTGGTTACCAGGTACAAGGGAGCTCTGGTAGCATAGTGGCTAAGACACTTGCCTGCTCACCAGAAGGCTGGCGGTTCAAATCCACCAGCCACTCCTCGGAAGGAAGGTTGGGCAATCCTACTTCCGTAGTGATACTGCCTCGGAAACCCA
>NW_006921821.1:2305035-2318947 GCF_000298275.1 Orycteropus afer afer
TTGGGTTTCCGAGGCAGTATCACTACGGAAGTAGGATTGCCCAACCTTCCTTCTGAGGAGTGGCTGGTGGGTTTGAACTGTCAGCCGTCTGGTTAGCAGCAAGTGTCTTAGCCACTATGCTACCAGAGAACCCAAAATCAAACAGTAGTGTAGCTTAACTAGTGAGAAATGTCTGCTTCAGCATTATGGTCTTTTAAGAACTATCTCTATGGGATCGATGACAACAGCAACTTGAAAGATTAGATAAGAACAGTAGGAGCAATGAGTTTATATTAGTGGCAGGAGGAAAAACTTAGAAAAGGAGGGTGAGAATGGCTGGACAACTTGTGGAATAAAATCAACGTCGCTGAATTGTATGTGTAGAAATGATTGAACTGGTGTATGTTTTGGTGTGTATATTCTCAACAAAAACAACAAAATATCAAATAAATTATTAAAAAGACTAAATGTTCTAATCCACACTCCAGGGATGAGGAGGTTGATGATCTTTATGTTATTTATATTATATTTATATTATTTTCCTTACCTGAATACCCTGAATCCCTGCCACAAGTATAAATCAACTCCTTGTTATGGAGCCCACAGTATTGTACAATCTAGATCCTATCTGCCTTATTTATTCTATTCTTTCATTCCAGTTGTAACTATATCATAATTTTATTCCCAGATCACGTCAACTAACTCAGTCCTTCTTGTCATCTTGGGCCTCTCTAAATTTTTGTACCCTCCCCAATAACATGCTTCCACATCACATACAGCCCTTGAACATCTCTTAAGACTCCATTACTTTGTTCCAGAGTTATCTGCTCTCTCAAGTTTCCATTCTCTAGTGTCTTCAGGGGTCAGTGATCCAGGTCCTTATCCTGGGGATTACATGTTGGACCTGCACCCCTTTCTAGATTGCTAACACCTTGCATATAGAGCCAGTAATAGTCTTCAACATATCCCTAGTGGTTAGCACAGTGCTTGGAACCTTTTCAAAAGTAGGTTTAGCTAACACCAAGTATGTACTCTCTCCCTATATCATGGTGTTCATTTTTAATTCAGGTCCACAGTTATGTAATGTATAAAGGAGAATTATTATTTGAATATTAGAACACTTTCCTTCTTATTATATGCCTAAGGAGGAAAGAGTCAGTCTGCCTGTTTAAAAGGTGCGGTGTAGTAAATTACTTTGTGTGGCTTTTCTAGCCATAAGTCTTTGTAAACTCTGGTGGAATTTGCTGTGAGCAACTGAGGAGCTCCTGATTATAAAAGTTATCCACCTGGGGTATTTCTGTTGGGCACGACACAAAGCAATGTTCTGGGGGTTTCCTGCTCTCTCTCAGGTACTTAAAATTCTGATGTTATGATTGGTTAGTTTGGCCACTCTGGCAGGCTCAAAAGGAGGTCTTCTAGAGGCAGAAGAAGTCTCTTTCTCTCTGACTGCTGGTTTAGGAAGACGTGCTGCTGAAAGAGACACACACTCCTGAAAGAGACACACGCTGCTGGGAAAGAGATGCAAGAGACATGCATTGCTGAGTGAGACACTGAGGGACAAGCACTGCTGCGAGAGAGACTGTTAGGAGAGAGACTGTGGGCTGGACGAGAGACTGAGTGTTTTTTTCTGACTTGAATTGTAGCCTGGTGCTTTCCTAATAAACCCCATAATCTGTGAGTTGTGTGTGGCCACTGCAGCAAATTATCCAGCCCAGCAGAGAGGTGGTGGGTGCTTTGGGAGGAATGGTTGGTGAAAGGGCTGGAGGGAAGGAGCATGTCTGGCCTTGGAGTAACAGGCCTTGGGCTATTGATGGTGATTCTGTCTTCCTCTTGTGGGGTTAGAGGAGGTCAGAATATATGGTGGCCTTGGCCTTTTTTGCAGAAGGCTATGCATGACATCTGATACTAGCTTGCATTTTAAACCATAATGATCTTGATTATTAATTATTGAAAGTTTCAACAGTTTGTAATTAATTTATAGCAAAGCTTTGTTTAGATTTTGAAATGATAACACTGAAGGAAGCTACCTTAAAATGACGCTGCTTTTAAATTTGCATTGCAGAAGGTGAAATGAAGGATCACAAAAGCAGAAGGGAGTAAAGAATCTTTACAGCCTTGGAAACCCTATGGAACAGAACTACTCTGTCCTATAGGGTCACTGTGAGTTGGAATCCACTTGACGGCACTTGGTGGTGGGTACTGGCTCTTATTTACATTTAAGTTTTTATTGCAGTTTTGAGTATGATAGTAATTGGCATATAACAACAACAACAAATCTTTACAGAAGCAGATTACTTCATCTTGATTCGAACACCTGACATTTTGGTTAGCAGCCAAATACCTTAAACACTGCACCACCAGAGCTCCATAAAGGCCAATGGTTGTCCAAAAGTGGGAGTGATCAGCTCTGCCTGAAAGGATGTAGAGAAGACAGCAAGGGGCAGGGACATCTGGCTGGACTTTGCAGGACGAAAGAAGCATCTCAGAGAGAGAGAGAGAGAGAGAGACAGAGACAGAGAGACAGAGGGAGAGAGAGACAGAGGGAGAGGGAGAGAGAGAGAGAGAGAGAGAGGGAAAGAGAGAGAGAGAACGAGAACTAAGTTCCTGGTAGAGGAGGCAGTATGCTCAAAGGCTCAAAGGCATGATGATGGAGAAGAGAATGTTATGTGGGAAACTACAGAAGGTGGTTAATAGAGTGAAAGGCTCCAAGTCTGCGCAAAGAGGAGGGAGGATGAGGAATGAGGTCTAAGAGCTAAGAGGTGGGCACAGCAAAGATAGCAAAGGGTACCAAAGGTTATGCTAAGGAAATTTAACTTCACACTTGAAAACTTTAAGATAAAGAGTGATATGACTAAATGTACTTTTAAGAAATGTGACTCTAGCAGTAATGATTTATAATAAATGTTCACGCTATGAACCAAGAGGATGGTTTCTTGGACTTATAGAAAGGGAGATAAATGGGTGCTAGAAAGTTTTTAAAATATTTGATCATGAAGATGGCATGGGGCTGAGCAACGTTTTGTTCTGTTATACATAAGAACGTCATGAAGTTGGAGCTGGCACAACAACATCGAACAACAACTCATAACATCCAACTATGCCAACAACTATAATTTCTAATATAACTCATTGTTGTGGATTCTTATCCAACTCACAGCAACCCCTGCTTGGGTTTCCCAGGTGGTATCACTACAGAAGTAGACTGCCCAAACTTCCTTCCAAGGAGTGGCTGGTGGGTTTGAACTGTCAGCTTTCTGGTTAGCAGTCAAATGCCTTAGGCACTGTGCCACCAGAGCATATAAGAAACTTTAAAAACAAAATAAATTATTATTTCCTGTGTTTCATTAACACTAATCTCTTCTCTTGTGTTTGCTATAGAAGCTTTGTTTCACTTCCCTTCTGAGGTGATGAGTTTCAGATTCACTGATGCCCTCACTTGAGTCCTCTTTCACATGAATGCTGGGTTCCTGGGCCTGGGCTAATAATGCCCCCAAGGAGAAGAAACTTTGTTCACTATACAGCTCTTGGATCTAATTCATCATTCTTTGAAATTATAAAAAAATTTTCTTAAAACAAATTCAAGTGCTTTACTAGTTTTCCTCAGTAGAATCAGAATTTGTTCTTTATCTGTTCCAAGAATACAGGATGGGTTTTTTAAAAGGACAAAGAGTTGGATAATGAGGAAAAATGCACCTATAATACATTTTAAATCTTCCAATTTGTTGTAAAAGAATATTTGACGAGTTTTGTTGTTGTTGTTGTTATTTGCCATCGAGTCGGCCCCGACTCATAGTGACCCCTCCTTGGATTTCCAAGGCAGTATCACTACGGAAGTAGGAATGCCCAACCTTCCTTCCGATTTGACGAGTAGTTTGAATAAATCAGGAAATATTAGAACTTAACAATAAGGTTTTAATACCTATACATTTTCCAGTTATAAGGCAAAGATGCGTAAGAAAAAAATGATAGAGAGGAGTAAAAGTAAATAATATATTTGCAAAATTTACATGAAGAATGAAGTCTTGGAAAATCAATGTAATAAAAATTTGGACTTATTATATTAAAATATATAAATAAATTCCTGACATATATGAAACTACTGTTGTTCTATGATACAAGTCTTTCTTTTTTAATCAGAAATATTTTGGATAAATAAAACATTTATGCTTGCCTTTTACTAACAGGAGATATTCCCCACTCATTTGAATTCTTACAATGACCTAGGATACACCCTTGAAAAAAGGAAAGTGAAAATTTCTTCCATTCTTTATGCCTGTATCTTTTACCTACTCACAATGTAGCAATATTCATATTAGCATTAAGATTTCTGCTATGATTATCAGCTAACAGAACTTTTCATAAATTGCTTTTTTATATATAATTGTTAAGGAAGTATTCAGTTATGAGGACAACATAGTATAATTAGTTACCAATGACTATAAAAGCATAGCATTAAACTAATTTGGATTGATTTTGTTAGAAAAACAAAGTGGCTGACATAAATTAGAATTATAATCACTTGTTTAGGAACCTAGTTTTAATATTTTTGTTACTGAAGCAATAACTGCTCACCTCCCTATCACAATGAATATACAACTGTAATGGATATATTCCCCACTTGATACGTTGTTCCTGAATGAATGAATCAAAGAATGAGTACTTAAAATGGTGTTGTTGTTGTTGTTGTTACATGCCGTCAAGTCAGACCCAACTCATAGCGACCCTCCTTGGGTTTCTGAGGCAGTATCACTATGGAAGTAGATTGCCCAACCTTCCTTCCAAGGAATGGTGGGGAGTTTGAACTGCCAGCTTTCTGGTTAGCAGTCAAGTGCCTTAGGCACTAATGCTACCAGTACTCCTTTTAAATTTCACTGAAACCAATACCAGAACATTTAAATAACATATCCAAGCATAAATTTCTTTTATAAAGAAGACATATAGGAGCTCTGGTAGCATAGTGCCTAAGGCACTTGACTGGTAACCAGAAGACTGGCGGTTCAAACCCACCAGCCACTCCTCGGAAGGAAGATAGGGGCAGTCTACTTCCATAGTGATACTGCCTCGGAAACCCAAGGAGGGGTCGCTATGAGTTGGGTCCGACTCGACGGCACACAACAACAACAAGAACAACAAGACGTATAGCTCTAAAACATTTATGAACAGATGAAACAACAAAGCCTAAAGAACAAAAATGAGAGTCATTTGAAGACAGTATCATGTAAAGCACAAAACTGTGATCGAGTTTCAACGTATAAACCATTGAAAGATATAAAACATCATTAATGAAGGCAACTGTACACAATATATCATGAATAGAATCACAGATAACACTTTTGTTCGTGTAAGAAAAACACAACAGTTTGTGTAAAACTCATTCTTTATTTAGAGCTGCTCTGTTAGTGCCAAATTACAATGGTTTTCCCAGTCAGATTATGTCTGCATGTAATGCACAGTGGAGAGGAGAAGCCAGAGAAATGAGGTGATTCTAAATGAGGGAAAGAAAGCTAAGCAAACTCTCTTATTAAAGGAAAAAAAAAAAAAAAGAATCCATGAACAGACATTAAAATTCTGTTCCAGACACTAGTTTACTAACTGGAATGAGGGAATTTGTGTTCTTCACTAGCCATATAAGGATTTAAATAATTTTATGTGACAGAACTGATGTGCTGATCAATATAAGGACAACAATCATTTACACTGAACATTTAGTACAATTTTAAGAATCTGCATTAACCAAGCTGAGTGTTTGTAGTGGAATCAATACACAACCACCTTACTGTGAAGTGCATTAAATGAAGTACAACCAAATTTTCAACATCAATGAATATGGATTTAAAAAATCAAATCAGTTGAAAGAATGGGTTTTGGAAATCACACAGTGACAGTATTTTTGAACACATAATACTGTGCAAAATCCAGGAAAGAAAACAGATGTTCACTTCCATTTCTACTCTTTGTTCTATTATTTATCTTATCGTTTGGGAAAAGCACTCTTGTATTGCAGTTTGATTACATGTGCATTTTGCAAATTTCCAGATGTGCTCAAATGTTTTAATGTACATTCCCTAATCAGGGTTCTTATTTCTCTAAATGTTAAGCGAAATCTTGAAATTTTAATGTACGCATTTAGTTTGAGAGTACTATGGGAATTTTTTCCCCAAAAAACTAACCTTTCTAGATATGTTGGTCTTATAACTATTCAAAAGAAAATCAGCTCCGCTATGTTGTACTATATAATGAGTCACTTTAGGAGAACATTCACGTTTCCATAAAAGAGAAAAAAAGAAATATTTTTGAGAGGTAAGACTGTGATAACTTCCTTTCTCAAATCTTTGCCAAGAAAATTTACCCATTTAAGATAGGCATCTTTCCAGTAAAGGGATCTCTGCAGTGGGTTTTCCTGCAATACTCACAGAATTGTGTCTCTACAGGAATCGATCTTGCTTCTAGCTTTAAAAAATAATTATTGGTAGTGATTCGGATGGTGAACCAGATAGTAAATTTATTAATTTCAAGATGCAAACACAAACAGAGGTAGAACTCAAGGTGCCCCTGACAAATTAAAAGGGCATTTAACTAGTAACTAGGTGATAATTAATAAAAGCAGAGAAGAACTGAACTTGGAAATGTGCATTATGGCAACTGCAATCATATCAACTGAAATGTTAGGAAATTTAGAGAGCTGGGCCTGATGATGACATAAGATCTCTTGTGAAACTAGGCACTTTGGATATTTTGACAAGCATTTGAACATGAATTTTTATAGACAACCAAATAGAAGGCTTGATGACATTCATCTGAGCAAATCTGTAAAAGTCCCATAGTCTCCTAAAACAATTAGAGATGTATAAGAGTAAATAAGAAAGAAATAATGCCCTAACATAGTCCACAAAGATGATGTTCTATCTCCTACTTTGGTGAGTAGCAACTGAGGTCTTAAAAGCTTGTGAGCAGCCATCTGAGACACAACTATTGGTCTGTCCCAATCTGAAGAAAAGAAGAGCGAAGAAAAAAAATCAAAGACACAAGGAAACAATCAGTCCAAAGGATAATGGACCACATGAACCCCAACCTCCATGACCCTGAGACCAGAAGAACTAGATGGTGCCCAACTACCACTGCTGACCACTCTGAAAGGGATCACACCAGAAGGTCCTGGAAGGAGTGGGAGAAAAGTGCAGAACAAAACTCAGAATCATAAAAAAAGACCAGGCTTACTGGTCTGATTGGTGGAATCTATGGCCCTTAAACACTCTGCAATCCTGAAAATGAACCCACCCTGTGGTTCAATGCTCAGCCAAACAACAGACAGGTCTATAAGGTGCACAATAACACCAGGGAGGTATGCACTTCTTAGAAAAATTAATCGTAAGAGATCAAAAGGGCAGCATCTGACCAAGGATAAAGCTCAGAGGCAGGAATGGATAGAAGAGAAGGATGAATGGGAGTGGGAAACACAAAGAGGAAGTGGGAAGAGTGTTGTTGCATTATGGGGGTTGCAATCAATGTCACAAATCAAAAATGTGTATAAATTATTGAATGGAAAAGCAATTTGCTCTGTAAACTGTTACCCAAATCATAATAAAAAAGTTAATTAAAATAATGTCTTAGTAATGCATATGATAGAAAAAAAAAGAACAGTAATTTGGAATACAACTGGTATTTTAAGAAGGGGTAGGAAGTTGGGAGAGGGTTAATTTAGATTATGTGAAGGAACATATTTGAAAACTTAAAACTTCAAAAGATCTATAAACAGATGTGGATAGAAATATGGTTGAAAGAGCTTGAAGGCAGAATGTAACAAGAACAGAACATCTGTAAAAAGAGCTTATATGAGAATAGTAGGACCAGGGATAACTGGCTGTTTTTGAAAAATGGCTAGGTCTCAGCTTCCTTCAATTCAGAGGCATTAAGGTTGAGTGACTTTTAGCCGTTCATTTTTTCATGATGCTTCAGTCATAAAACAGTGACTCCAGAACTACACACCTATTATTGCTGAGGGTGGTCAGAAAAGGGAAAAAAAAAAAAAAAAAAACAGAGGCTAGGAAGGCCATGGTCAGAGCTTCAATTTTCATTTCATAATCATTCATTTCTCTAGAGTGAAAAAACCTGGCTAATGGCCACAGGTACACAGGGGTATTATAGGGCCAACTCATGAATAATCAGGTTAGCACAACTCTCAGAAAATGCACAGACGAACCCAAAGGCCGAGGTAATGTCAGTGGCATTGCGGTGTAGTAAATTACTTAGTGTGGCTTTTCCACCCATAAGTCTTTGTAAACTCCAAGGTGGGATTTTCTATGAGCAACTGAGGAGCTCCTGATTGCTGAAGTTGTCCACCTGGAGTATTTCTGTTGGGAGTGGCACAAAATGTTCTCAAGTGCTTAGAGTTCTGACACTATGATTGGCTAGTTTGACCACCCTGCCAGGGTCAAAAGGAGGCCTCCTAGAGGCAGAACTCTCTCTGACTGCTGGTTGAGGAAGACGTGCTGCTGAAAGAGACACCCACCCCGGAAAGAGACACGTGCTGCTGGGAAAGAGACGCAAGAGACATGCATCACTGAGTGAGACACCGAGGGACCAGCACTGCTGGAAAGAGACTGTGAGAGACTGTTGGGTAAGGGACGGTGGGCTGGGATTTTTTCCTGAACTTGAATTATAGCCTGTGGTGCTTCCCTAATAAACCCCATAATCTGTGAGCTCTGTGTGGCCAATGCAGCAAATTACTGAACCCAGGAGAGAGGTGGTGGGTGCTTTGGGAGGAATGGTTGGTGAAAGGGCTGGAGGGAGGCAGCATGTCTGGCCTTCTAGGAATAGGCCTTGGGCTATTGATGGTGATTCTGCCTTCCTCTTGTGGGGTTCTAGGAGGTCAGAACATGTGGCCTCCTTGTCCTTTTTGCAGGCATCATCTTTTCAGAATAGAGCTTTTGAATTTTCATAGTGTTTCCAACAAACTGCATCTAGAAAATGACCACTAGTTACCAGCTGCCACTGAATCTATTCTGACTCATGGAGACCCGGGTACGTCACAGCAGAAGCATGCACTACAAGGTTTTCCATGGCTGACATTTCTGGAGTAGAATGCCAGACCTTTCCTTAAAGGCACCTCTGGGTGGGCCTGGACCGCCAACCGTAGTGGCTGAGTACTGAACTGTTTATACCATCCAGAAACTCCAGCCAAAATCCCTTACATGAACTACTATGTTGAGGAATTCAACAAGAAAAAGAAAAAAAAAATTCATAAAATTTTGTAAATTTTTCAAATAAAAATCTCTGATTTCACTCTAATCTAATGTCACTATCAGCAAATATTATGTTTTTTTAAAAAATCTGATTTATGTATTGAGATTTGACAAGTAGGAAAAAGTCTGATTGTCTATGGTACTTTCGTGAAAACATGATAAAATATAGCCAGGTTTCAAAACATTAATGAAATTAAATTCTACAGAAGAAACCTAGCAACAAATCCTAAACAGTATAGCCTTAATTGTGAATATAAATATTTTCTTGGTGTAATCTATTCAAATAGGTTACTTTGAAGGGAATCTGTTCTGATAATTCAAAGGTAGAAAATCTAAATTTCCTCTGAATGAAGCAGAAATTTCATTTATATCGATTAATGAGCTTATGACTAGTTCATACTCAAGAGTTATTCAGGCATTCATTTGTTCCTTGGTAGTAAGGATAAATTTACTTTATCCATTCATTGTAAAAGTAACACTTTATAATTTTTAAGCTATACAAATCATCATGAAATGAGAAAGTGGGCCTAGTTGCTGATAATAAGCTAAAATGTGTTCAAATGAAGACTTCACAATGTTCTTTTCAATCATGTTTCTTTTTTCTTTCTTTTAATAATTATGTATCACACATTCAACTGACAAATAAGGCAATTTACTAAGTTACCTGACTCGATTCCTCAAGTAAACAGAATAAAGGTCCATTTAAGGAAAATAGTTCAGGACAGAAATGTCATCTGCCCTTAGCTTCCTAAATTCCAGCAAATCACCCTTTAGAAGTCAAGCCACCTACTCTGCAGACTGGGGCTTTGTTTCTGATCTTCAAAGGACAACCCACTTGCATAAGAATCAAACCCTTTAAACAATACTTGAACAGCCCGCATCAAAGCACTTTCATTTTCCTCTTATTTCCTTTAATTAGAGCTAATAAAGATATGATTTTACATGCTGACTGAGGTTTGTAACAAATTCTTAGAAAACACATGATCAGTTTGAGAACTTTCTTCTGTGTTAGCCAGCCACCCATCTCACGTACCTGACAGGAGCGCCTCTGCTTTGCGCAGGTTTCAGCAGGACTGTCACGGTGCTGTCAGTTTGATTCAGAGGTGTCTCGAGTTCATATGCTGGCATGGAGGGTGCTGGGAAAAAGCATACAAAGGGAGACATTATTTCCAGTTTATCTTTTCAGTCTTCTTTCCATCTTTTTTGGCAAAGAACATTAAGAACACAGAGCATTTAGTTTAAATGGTAGTTATTAACTGACCAAGAAAAAGCTTTATGTATACGCCTACATAGAATATGAGGGAAATATTCTATTGAGCTGTTATTTATCGTCAATATAAATGGATACTGACTTCAATGACCTTGAGTTTAAATTGGGAGAGGACACAAAAGGGGCTTCTGAGGTGGGAATAATAATCTATTTCTTTATATGGGTTCTGGCTAAATGAGGGTAGTGAAAATTCACTGTGTTGTATACTTATAATCTGTGCAATTAGATAGATAGATAGATAGATGTCCAAAATGTTTACATTTTGTGTTACATCGTGTTTAATGCATATTTAAAAAATAATCTCTAGGATCACAAAAATGAATTTTACAGTTCTTCCATCTAAGACAAGGTTTTTCCATGTACCAAAATCCAGACTGTGATAGCGGGAATGGCTTGCTGGAATTTGTGGCAACTTGGAAGGAAGATGGTGCAATCTACTTCTGTAGTGATACTACCTCGGAAACCCAAGGAGGGGTTGTTATGGGTGGGGTCCTACTCCACGCCACATAACAAGAACAACAATAGGCTCTCAGGTAGAGTACTTAGACAGGAACTGAAGGAAAAAAGACTAGAGTTTGACTTTTTTTCCCAACCAGTTATAGGAGCTTGGGCACATTAATTTTATTTCTGGAGCTTTGACTCATCTTTAAGAACATGGGAAACTTCCCCATAGGCTACCATGGGAATCCAAAGAGATAATAGATATAAAGAGCCAGGCATATATAATTTTTCAAATATTAGTTCTCTTCCCACTGTGAGTCCTACTTCCAAGGCCATTTTATGACATTCTTTCTTCTCTAGATTCTTTTTCTTTTTTTTTTTCAAACATGTACCATTTTGTGACATTTATTCTTTGAGTTGTGCAACCATTCTCACACTCCTTTTCTGAGTTTTGCTCCTCCATTCACATAAGTTCACTGCCCCCTAAGGTTCCCATCTAATCTTAAAAATTGCTGTTGTCAATTTGATCCTGTATGTTGTTGCTGTTGTTAGGTGCCATTGAATTGGCTCCAACTCATGGCAACCCCATGTACAATAGAACGAAACACAGCCCGGTCCTGCGTCAGCCTCATAATTCTATACCTAAGCCCATCATTGTAGCTACTGTGTCAATCCATCTCATTGAAGGCCTTCCCCCCCCTATTTTTTTCACTGACCCTCCACATTACCAAGCATGATATCCTTCTCCAGGGAATGGTCTCTTCTGACAACATGACCAAAGTAGGTAAGTAAGTCTGGCCATTCTCACTTCCAAGGAACAATCTGCCTGCATTTCTTCCAGGACAGATCTGTTCATTCTTCTGGCAGTCCACGGTACTTTCAGTATTCTTTCCCAACACCACAACTCAAAAGCATCAACTCTTCTTTGGACTTCCTTATTCCTTGTCCAGTTTTCACATGCATATGAAGTGATTGAAAATACCAGGCCTTGGGTTAGGCACACCTTAGTCTTCAGAGACATCTTTGCTCTTCAGCACTTTAAAGAGATCTTTTGCAGAATATTTTCCTAGTGCAAAGTGTCATCTGTTTTCTTGATTGTTGCTTCCATGGGTGTTGATGATGGAACCAAGTAATGTGAAATCTCTGACAACTTCAAACTTTTCTCCATTTATTGTGATGCTGCTTATTGGTCCAGTTGTGAGGATTTTCATCTTCTTCATGTTGAGGTGTAATCCATATGGAAGACTGTAGTCTTTAATTTTCATCAGTAAATGCTTCAAGTCATCTTCACTTTCAGCAAGCAAGGTTGTGTCATCTGCATACTGCAGGTTGTTAATGAGTCTTCCTCTAATCCTGATGCTATGTTCTTCTCATATAGTTCAGCTACTTGGATTATTTCCTCAGCATACACATTGAATAAGTATGGTGAAAGAACACAACACTGACACTCCCTGGCTGATTTTAAGCCATGCAGTATCCCCTTGTTCTGTTCAAATGACAGCCTCCTGGTCTATGTACAAGTTTTCATGAGCACAATTAAGTGTTCTGAAATTCCCATTCTTCTCAACGTTACCCATAATTTGTCATGGTATATGCAGTTGAATATTTTTGCACAGTCAACAAAATGCAGGCAAACATCTTTCTGGTTTTCTCTGCTTTCAGCCAAGATCCAGCTGAGATAAGCAATGATATCCCTCACTCCACATCCTCTTTTTTTTATTGTGATATGGGTGAAAATTTACGGAGCAAATTCACTTTCCATACAGTTAACATACACTTTGTCTCATGACAATGACTACAATTTACCCCAATGCAACAGCTCCCTTCCCACTTCCTCCCCAGTTACCTCTTCCCTGTATCCATCTCTCCATGTACTCCTGCCCCGAGCTGTCTCCCTGTGCATAAACTGTCTTTTTTTCTCCCATGGCTGTTCTCTCCAAGGAGTGTATCTACGTCAGGTAAATGTTCAGCTCATATGCCTATCTTTTGTTTGGATGGAAGCCACAGGTTCATTCCACGTCTTCTTGTGAATCCAGCTTCCATAACTGGAAGTTTCCTGTCAATACACTGCTGCAACTGATTTTGAATTATCTTCAGCAAGATTTTACTTGTGTGTGACATTAATGGTATTGTTAGATAATTTCCATATTCTTTGGGATTACCTTTCTTTGGAATGGGTACAAATATGGATCTCTTCCAGATCCCATAGGTATAGTTCTTAAAAAACATAATGTTCAAGGCAGACATACTTTACTGTGCATGCAAAATTACTGTCTGGTTTTAAGAAGACTTCAGGGAATATTTTTTGGTTAAAGTAATGATTATTTCAGGGCAGTAGTTTTAGAAGTTCATCCAAAGTTCATGGTTCTAGGATGCATGGAGTACATGGAATTTTAAAATTCTATTCCACATTTCTTCCCTTTTGATCAGAATTCTTCTATAGAATCTTTGATAAAAATGTTCAGTAATGGTAGCTGAGCACGATTCAGTTCTTCCAGTCACATGGTAAATGAGGTTGCTGTTCAAGGTGGCAATTCACTATATATTCCATATCTTCCTTTTATACCTGACTCTCCTTTTTTCTGTTGTTCCAGGTGAACAGAGACCAACTGTACCTTAGATGGCTGGTGGCAAGCTCTTAAGAACTCAGATAGAACATGTTGTTGTTGTTGTTAGATGCCATCGTTTCCGACTCATAGTGACCTCATGCACAACAGAATGAAACACCGCCTGCTCCTGCGCCATTTCCACAATCCTTGCTATACTTGAGACCATTGTCGCAGCTGTGTCAATCCATCTCATTGAAGGCCTTCCCCTCCTTCGTCGACCTTCCACCTTACCAAGCATGACATCCTTCTCCAGGGAATGGTCCCTTCTGACAACATGACCAAAGTAGGTGAGATAAAGTATGGCCATCTTTGCTTCCAAGGAGCATTCTGGCTGCACTTCTTCCAGGACAGACCTTTTCTTTCTTCTGGCA
>NW_006921821.1:2320436-2329438 GCF_000298275.1 Orycteropus afer afer
GTTTGGCTGGAAGCCACAGGTGTGGGTTCAATTCCAGACCTGAAGGACAGCTAGGGGCCATAGTCTCAGGGGTTCCACCAGGCTCCATCACACCAGCAAACCTGGTCCCTCCCCCCTTTATTTTCTCCAAATGATTTTCAGTTTTGTTTCACATTGTTCTCCCTCTCTGTCCAGGATCTCCTACATAGACCCCACTCTGAGTGACTGACAGTGGTAGCCGAGAACCATCTAGTTCTTCTGGTCCCATAGGCATATAGCCTGCGGATCGTATGGTGTACCAGTCACTAGGACTAATTGTTTCCATGAATCTCTGGGTTTCTTCATTCTTCTTTGCTCTGGATGAGGAGAGACCCATCACTGCATCTAGATGGCTCAGCAGCCATGCTTTTTTGTTGTTGTTATTGTAAACATAACATTGTAAACAACTTTTGCCAATTTAATTATTTATAGGTGTACAACTTATTGAAAGCCATTACAATAATCTGCTATTCAACTCAACCCTTAATCAAAGAGACATTTCATCACCATAAACCCCACCCTCACTTTTCCTCTCTCCTACCCCTGGAAACCATGAATAAACTTTGGTCTCTACACATTTGCTTTTTCTTGTCTTTTTATGTAAGTGAGGTCATACAGTATTTCTCCTTTTGTGATTGACTTATTTCACTCAGCAAAATGTCCTCCAGCTCCATCTTCTTCTCTAGATTCTTAACTATTATTAGAGTAAGATAACAACAGAGCTCCTTAGTTATGATGTCATCAACCATGTAGAAGACAAATCACTTCATGGAGGCTGTGTGACAGAGTAGGGCACATGGTCTTTTTACAGTGCCCAAATGGAGATTAGAGACAATTTCTTGCAAATACAGCTTTTGAAATAATTTTACACATAAAAGATACAGGTTATTTCTCAGTTTTATTTATTATATTTTCTCAAAATTAAAAATCAACTCCAATTCCATTACAAATTAACTCCAATTTATACCACAGAACCACATTTTGTATATTAAATATTTTATTAGTTTAGGTCTGTGAAAGTAGAAAATGGGCCCTAATACTATTTTTTTTAACTACAGAAATCATATAATTATCCTTGATGAACCTGCCTAGGCTAACAAATATGTCAAGTGTCTTTGCTTTTAGACAGAATTATGTTGATGTGCTGTGTAACGGTGGTCAGTCTCATATTGATCATAATTTTTGTGTAATGAAAATGATATGAATGATTTTTTTTTCTGAAAGAATATCCACAGGATCACAGTCTTGGGGGACACTAAGGTCAATTGAGATAACATAGTCCACAAAGACAATGTTCTACTTCCTACTTTGATAAATAGTGACTGGGGTCTTAAAAGTTTATGAGTGGCCATCTAAGGTCTATTGGTCTCTCCTTGTCTGGAGTAAAGAAGTGTGAAGAAAATCAAAGACACAAGGAAACAATTAGTGCAATGTACTAAAGGAGCATGTGACCGCCAATCTCCATGACCCAGAGACCAAGGGAACTAGATGGTGTCCAGCTCCCACTGCTGAATGCTCTAACACAGAACAAAACAAGAGGTCCTAGAAAGAAGGGGGGAAAATGTAGACCAAAACTCAAAATCTTAAAAAGACCAGGCTTACCGGTCTGATGAAGACTGATGGAACCCCTGAGACTATGGCTTTTGGACACCCTTGAAGCTAGGAACTGAACTTATACCCTGTGACTCAATTGTCAGCCAAATGACAGACAGGCCTTTAAGGTGAAGAATAGTAATGTCAGGAGGGTAAGCACTCATTAAAACAATCAAGCATATAAGGTCAAAAGGACAGCATTTGCTCAGGGTTAGAGCTCAGAAAGAGGAAGATGGGAAGAAAGGATGAAAGGAAGGGATGAGTGCAGGAAGGATGCAGGAAGAATGCTGTTAGTGTAGGGACTACAGTAAATGTCACAAAACAAAATATGTATGGATTGCTAAATGGAAAACCAATTTGCTCTGTAAACTTTCACCCAAATCACAATTTAACAAAAAAAAAAAAAAAAAAAAAAAACTTGGGGGAAAAAAAAAAAAAAAACACAAAAAAAAAATAAAAAAAAACCTTTTTTTTTTTTTTTTTTGGTAAGGTAAAAATCTTTGAAATACAGAATCCAAGAGGCATATTTTTTTAAAAAATCTGCTTGGAGGTATAAGTATTGGCATATATTTCCTTTATAAATCCCCATGATAAATTCATGCACTGGATCTTATGGTCTTAAATTGGTATCTAGGGGTAAATTCAAGGTCAGAGGGAAAGTATATAGAAAAATCACAATTAGGACTTAATTTTTCTAATTTCAAGTCTAGTGTTGTTTCTACTCACCCATTTGTACACCTATGTTAATTTTCTAAGTTCTATTTTTTTCTAACCTCCCGTTCTTCTGTTTTTCCAGCTATCCATCCATATTGTTCCTATAATAATTTTTTTATCTCAAATATCAAATGTACATTAAATTTCAAGTTGACACTTGTAAATCAAATCATTACTGAATAAAAAATATCTCAAGTTATAACTGCTTAAAAACAAAATTCAAAATCTTCTTTCCTCAAATCCAAGCAGAAAACTTAAGATACTCTACTTGTATTTCACTTCCTTAAATTCTACTTAGCAGCTATTTCAGAAGTAGAAATGAGGGATAAATGCTAAGAAAATCAGGCTACATCTTTTTATCTAACCTATGTTGATTATAAGGGACACTCCCTGCACCTCCCACTCCATCCCACCTGCCCTCAACCAAAATGGTCAAAGCCAAAACTCAAATACTTCTCCATTCATATCCAAAGGGAAAAAAAAAAAGAAAAAAAAAAAAAAGCCCATGGAATTGTGTTTATTGCTGTTACATGTCCCACACCAGTTGGCAACTTCATTTCCTGCAGTCTGAACCCAGACATTTTCTGCACAGTTGTACAACGCCCAGAAATATTACTCAAATTAGGTCTTTTGTTGGATGGCATAGTCTCTGAAGCATGGAGCTGGAGGCCATCAGTGCTGGGTGCCACCCCTCTGTGTCACCTTTCCTTCAGGATCCAAAACTACAAGAAGGGAAGGTCCCAAGGAAAGCAGATCCTGCTGGAAGTGGATTTCATATGATACTGCCTATGTGCTGAGCTCTCAATCATTCATGGCTCATTACAGATTTTTCCAATGCCACTGCTTCAGGGATGAGAGTATACTGAAGAGAACTTTCTGCTTCATATCTAAATCCTCCAGTGCAAAGTGCTAAAAGAGTTGCCACCTCCTAACACATAAGGGCTTATGCTCCCAGATTACGAATATTTGTAGTGTTCACTTAATTCCATAAGTCTGATTTTTAGGCATACAGAGGTATTAATTTGAATAAGAATGTGTTAGTTTGGGCAAGCTTTGTGTACTTAACAATGAGAACAAAAAAGTACAGAAATGTAATTTGGATGAAAGATGTAACCCATGAATTTATGATGATACCTGATATTTTGGTGGTGAACTGGTTTGTTGCTGGAGGTCCAAAACCCTTAGCTGTGCTGGCCCGGATGGTAAAGGAGTACGTGGTCCCCGGATATAATCCAAAAAACAGAAAATGGGTTTCATTTCCCAGTTTTGAAACTCTTCCACTTTGGTTGGATAAATCAATTTCTGGATCAAAAGAACTGACTGCTTTGTAGGTGATCTGTAAAAGAATAAGAATGTGATATAATATCTGGAGCAGATGGACCAAGATTGCATCTTTATCCAGTAAACCCTTCTGATGTATGCACTGTCAGACATTTGGTGATAAGCTCTCCTACTTAGACTGTTCAAATCCTGAATCCAGTGAAGGAACACAGGAACCCAGCCAAAACTGTTATGAGTTATTACTTTTATAGACAGAGGAACTTAAAGCCAGTAGATTCAAATACAAAGGATGAATTCAGGTTTAAGCTAACATGCTGAAGTGTCTGCTTTCAAAATGTCGGTTAGTTAAACTGTTATAGCTGATTTAGCACAAAATATACAACTAGCTAAAATAGATAAGTAAATGACAAGAATGAGGCCTCGATCTCTAATCTAGTAGCCATAATTTAGTTTAGCTCCAAGTAGGATAATTATCTATTGAGAACAAGGACACTTGGAAATGTTTTCATCAATGTGAGTAAAGATAGATGCTCCAAAAATAAATCCTAGGCACATACCAGTAATTCTTGATGGTATGACTATAGGACTCATGATGGATCATATTCATTTGTTTTATTCAGAGCAACTTTGTCCAATTGAATTTTCTGTGATGATAGAAATGCTCTGTTCCACAATGTCCAGCAAGGTAGCTCCTAGCCCCATGTGGTTATTGAGCACCTGAAATGTGGCTAGTGTGACGAGATAAGGAAAAATTTATTTAACTAAAATTTAAATCAAAATTGCCATGCATGACTACTAGCTACCACACTGACTGGAGAGTGTAACCCTAAAATCTTCATGATTTGTGTGGCGTAATAGACATTCAGAGCAAGTTGGATGAGTCTAGAATACAGAAAGATAAATATAACATGCTGTTGTTAGGTGCCATCGAGTCAACTTCAACTCATAGCAACCCCATGTACAATGGAAGAAAACACTGCCCAGTCCAATATATTAGCCAGTGTCTCACTGCTATTCATAAGGTTTTCAGTGGCTAATTTTTTACAGAAGTGGATGGCCCTGTCCTCTTGCCTATCTATCTTAGTCTGGAAGTTCTACTGAAACCTGTCCATTATGGGTGACCCTGCTGATATTTGAAATACCAGTGTCATCGTATTGCCTCACAATAACATGCAAGCCACCACAGGATGAAAAACTGACAGACAAACATAACATAGGTACTTTAATTTTTTCCTCTTTCAAATGACTTTTTAAAGAATTTCCATATGAGTAGTTCATTAGCTACTCAGGAATATGCACTTTTACTGGTGATTACTGACTTCTACTGGTTGTAATGACATAATTTTTAAATATGGCATATTCAAAAGTTTTAAATTGCAAAACAGAGCACTTTTCTTGGTTTTAAGTAGGTAAACTTACTTGCAATTTATGTGCATGAGCACTAACACTGTTATTATACAAAGTGATAATTGACATTCTTTCTTCTTATATTTATACCATGTCATTATAATTAAGAAGACCTCTCTGAAAGAATATTTAGACTGGATCAACTAAGCTTTGGCAAGAAAATGTTTGCTGTATATTAATCACTGCAGTGCCTGACACTATCAGGACAGGCAGAGTGTCTGCTGTTAACCCTCTCAGACTTCTCTGCCAGTTACTCTGAATCAAGCAGGGACAAGGCTGTATCTCTCACATAGTTGCTACAGATGGGGTCTCAGCAATATAACCCTGGGTGCTGGGTTGTTTACTGGGTCCTCCATCCTGATACTGTCTAAGAAACAGTATCTCAGAGGAGGCAAACCTAAATTCTGACAGCAGACTTGCCCCACCAAAGTTTATTCATTCCTTCATTTACTCATTCAAAGCACTTTTACTGAGCACCTTTCATGGGCCAAGTTCTGTGTTCTAAGCTGTGGTCAATTTAGATATTTTACCTGTCTCGAAGGAGGTAACATTCAGTGGGGAAAGAAATAAGCAATTCAGCAATTACGATGTCATCTACTTCTCACTTATCGACATGATCAGGTTCCAAAGACCAAATCATTACATGAAAACTGAAATTATGTGAAAATGGAGGACGACCATATCAGATCACAAAATGGAAGATGACTGCAACATTATATAAGTGTCACATTACATCACTACACAACTGCCAAATCACTGAGAATCTTGGCCCAACGAAGTTGACACATCACAGGCAGCATTACTCTCACCTAACACCTTGGCACTGGTTACCATCAGACATACGTGTTTAATGTAAATAAAAGTTGGACAGATTTTTTTACTACTGACATAAATGTGAAACGTTAAATAACAAGCCAATCAATAAGAGAAGAATAGGTATAACTGAAACAAGTGCTGATGGACAAGAAAACCAAACTCACTGCTGTCAAGTTGGTTCTGACTCACAGCAACTCCTCCTTGGGTTTCTGAGGCGCTATCTCTATGGAAATAGATTGCCAAGTCTTCCTTCCAAGGTATGGCTGATGGGTATGAACCTTTAACCTTCTTGTTAGCATTCAAATGCCTTAGGCACTATGCCACTAGAGCTCCTAAGCACTAACATAGGGCTAACTATAATTCTAGTCTTTTATTTCTTTGTAAATATATAAACCAAAAACCAAACTCACTGCCGTTGAGTCGGATCTGACTCATAGCAACCCCTCCTTGGGTTTCCAAGGTGGTATCAGTATAGAAGTAGATTGCCCAACCATCCACCCGAGGAGTGACTGGTGGGTTTGAACCGCCAGCCTTCTGGTTAGCAGTGAGATGCCTTAGGCACTATGCCACCAGAGCTCATTTTTATTTATATACACACACACACACACACACATACATACATATATATATGTGTACATACACACACACACACACACACAGTATTTCAGCTATCCAATTTCCATGAGCAAAGCCTGCTTTTAGAAACTATGAGCTTTAATTGAGTGTAAATTCAGTGCTATCTTTGAACCTCAGTTATATATTTTTGTTTTTAAGCTGAATACTTACTTCTACATGGGTACCATTCCTACTTCTAGCAGGTAAGAAATCAAGTGATATATTGCATTTGGCTAATCTGCATCAAAATACCTCTTTAAAGTTTTAAAAAGGAAGGATATCACTTTGACGATTAAGGTATATCTGACCCAAGCCATGACTTTTTCAATTGCCTCATGTGCATATAAAAGATGGAAAATAATAAAGGAAGATGAAAAAATAAAGAAGACAAAAGAACTGATGCATATGTGTTGGCAAGGAATATGAAATATACTGTGGACTGCCCAAAGAATGAACAAATCAGTCTTAGAGGAAACACGATCAGAATGTTCCTCAGAAGTAAAGATAGTAAGACTTCAGCTTACTACTTTGGATACATCATCAAGAAAGACAAATTGCTAGAAGACATCATGTTTTGTAGAAGGTCAGTGAAAACAAGGGAAGTCCTCAATGAGATGGATTGATACAATAGTCAAGACAATTATCAACACTCATGAAGATGGCACAGGATCAGGCAACATTTCATTCTGTTATACAGAAGATCACCATGAGTCAGAGTCCACTGGACAGTAATTTATAACAACACACTTCCAACTTGACATGGATAAAAGTGAACTATTTTTATTCTCAATCAACTGCCTTTCTCATTTTTTCATTTTGGCTAAACTTTTTCCTCTTTTAGTTATGTTTTGGTCCATGCTGTCCTTATTTGTGGTCAAGCACTGAAAAAGAAGAACATACTCACAGCCATTGAGTTGATTGTGGTTCACAGCCACCTCCATTGGGTTTTTGTGGTGGTTATGTTTGTGTGTCAACTTGGCTGGGCTTGGTTGAGTGGCTGGGCAGGTGGTGGTAGTTATTCCCCCTGATGAGACTGACAATCAACTCCATGGAGGGATCTACCACAAGCAGCTGAGTAGCTGCCTTATGGATGTGGTCTGCTTCCCATATATAAGCAGCAGCTTTGAGAATGATCTCTAGTTTATGGCACACTTGAATCCTGCATGTAGTCAAGTCATTGTTCAGCAGCCTGCCATGCTCTGCTGATCTTGGGACTTTCAATGGACTTGAATTAGTGGCCTGCCATGTTGTTTGGTAACATTGGCACTGTGCCTTTTTACTTGTCAACCTTGGATTTGTCAGCTTCAGCAGCCAACAACTGTCTGAGTGAAGAAAAGTCTCCAGCTTCAGAGGGCCAGGAGCAGGAGGCAAAGCTGAAGCTCAAGGTTGAGGGGCTTCCACCCAGCCCCGAGAGCCTGGCACTTTGAACTCGGACTTAAAGTCTCTGAACTGTAAGAGAATAAACTCCTGTTTGTGTAAGTCATCACATTTGTGGTATATTCTTGACAGAGTGACACTAGGTAACCAGAATAGTTCCCTAGGCAGTAAATCTTCATGGAAGCAGATTGCCCCATCTGTCAATCACTGGTGCCTGTAAATTCTTCCTCAACCATTTCACATAAATGTCCTGTCCTTCTGGTTCACTCTGGCTTGTCCTTCCATAACCAAACTAAACTCACTGCTATCGAGTCAATTCCAACTCATAGTGACTCTGTAGGACAGAGTAGACCTGCCCCGTAGAGTTTTCCAAGGCTATAAATCTTTATGGAAACAGACTGCCCTATCTTTCTCTCATGGAGCAGCTGGTAGGTTCAAATGCCAACTTGGTGGTTAGTAGCCAAATGCCTTAACCACTGTGCCATCAGGGCTTCTTCCTTCCACATCAGCATCCTCTATTTCCTTATCATTTTTCTCTAACCAAAACTGCCTATCAGGGCTAGACTAATCTTCTTGTTCAGTTTATTGTTTCACAAAAGACTTTAATGGGATACAAATTAATACAGAACAAAATCCAAACTCCTTAGCTTTATGCTTAAGACCTGATTCAACTTTTTTCTCCAAATTTATTTCTGAATACTTGACATTACCTGCTGCTCTGGCAGTGGTTATAGACTCACTGCCCCACCGAGTTTTTCTGACACTTTGCTTGCTCACAGACTTTCACCTGCCTGTAACATGATCAAGAGATATCTTTCCTTAAAGATCTTTCTTTTCTCTATCCATTCAGGTTTATTCATTCAATTCAAATATTTATTGAACATCTACACTAAAGGCCCTGCTTTCAGGTAGCTTAGAGTTTGGATTGGGGTAGGATGGTGTTTGGGAGACATACAATAAGCATATGGATAATTTAAAATGCCAAGTTCCCTGAAAGAAACAAACAGGGCTTCCAGACAAAAAATATGTTACAGGAGAGGCGGGGCAAGATGGCGGACTAGGCAGAAGGATTGCACAGACCCTCTTCAACTAAGAAAAGGGAAACCAATTAACACAGACACAGAAGATAATCTTGGACCCCTGAGCCTTGAAGGAAAGGATGCAGATTTGGACTAAACCCC
>NW_006921821.1:2336542-2355845 GCF_000298275.1 Orycteropus afer afer
AGGGGTACATACATATGTAAACATTCAGAACAGTTGAGGAAGGGCACTCAAGAAGGGTTGTCAATTAAACTAGGGAGACTTGAACTTTGTGAAGGAGCTAATCATGGTAAGAGTTTTGGGAAGAACATTCCAGGCAGGGAAAATGGCATGAAGTGAAGCCATGAAGTAGGAAGGTGTGTGCACAGTTAATGAACAGAAAGGCAACCATGTGGCTGGAACCTAGTAAATGAGGTTAGAATGGTCCCTGGTGGGGCTGAGGAGTGGGGCAGGAGCTGTGCATAAAGGGCTCTATGCTCCAAGATAAGGAGTTTACATATGTACAATGGTGGGCCTTTGAAATTTTTCACTGTGAAAATAAAATTACCTGATTTCCTTTATCAAAAGATCACTTTAGCAGCCCAGTGGCAAACTGATCAAGCTAGAAGTGGAGTGGAAGGTAGTATAGGGATGACAAAAAAGTACTGGAGGAATCCAGGATCTAGTGCTATTGTATAGGTGAGAAGAAATAGTGGGCTGGACCAACGAAAGGGCAGTGGAGACAGCAATAAAATTATTGCCATATTTTAGAGACATACTGAATAGAATCTGATGATGGATTGAATGTGAGGAAAGGAAGATACACAGACTTCATGCTTTGGGCTTGTGCACAAGATGTTGTTGTTGTTGTTGTTATTTGCTGTGAAGTCAGCCCCGACTCAGAGTGACCCTTCTTTGGGTTTCCAAGGCAGTATCATTATGGAAGTAGGATTGCCCATCCTTCCTTCCGAGGAGTGGCTGGTGGGTTTGAACCGCCAGCCTTCTGGTTAGCAGTCAACTGCCTTAGGCACTAGGCTACCAGAGCTCCTGTGCAAAAGATAGTTCCCCACAAATTGAAACCGGATGAGGACACAGTAAGAGTTCACCTTTGTACACGTCAAGTTTGAGATGTCTAGGAGCTCTGGTGGCATAGTGCCTAAGGCATTTGACTGCTCACCACAAGGTTGTCAGTTCAAACCCACTAGCCACTTCATGGAAGGAAGATGGGGCAATCTACTTCTGTAAAGATTTACCTACTTCTGAAACCCAATGGGGGTCCTATGAGTCAGAATTGACTCAATGGCAGTTAGTTTTTTTTTTTTTTTTTCTTTTTCTTTTTTTTTGGTAAAACAGCCATGTATGAGATAAACCTGGAATTTGAGAAAGGTTTGGATGGGATATAAAGATCTGAGAATGACTAGCGTTCAATAAATATTCTCACTAGAAATGGAAGTGATCTCTCAGAAAGAGATTTAGGCAGAAAGACAAAGTGGCCTAGTACCACACTTTGAGTGAGGATCATGGATATTTGATATTGGTTAGAGAAATCAGCCAAGTAGCCAGAGAAGCAGGAAAAAGGCAGGAGTACAGAGCTGTAACAGAAACCAAAAGAAAAACAAAAAAGAAAGAGAATGTTTCAAGAATTAAATACTTTAAAAGATGCTGCTTAGGGTTGAGGTTAGGTTGGGATGAAAAAACAAGGGTCCCTCCATCCTTTAAGTCAAATTTTCAATTTTGCTATCTATAAACCTTACAAAGTCTGGCTCATCCCTTGCTAGATTTGCCGAATGCCTACTGTTGTCATTGTGTTCACACAATTCATTTGGCAATAAATCATGTAGTGTACTGTCAAAATTTTGTTTAGTCTTAAATCATGATTTAAATCTTTCAAAGAAATTGGAATGTTTCTCCTTCCTGAGGAGTGACTGATGGCTTATTCTATCAGATTCCATTACGATCAGTAAATATTTGGTGCTCAGTGTATATTTTTCTACAAAGACACCTGGGGAGACCAGGTATATGCATTGTGTTCATATAAATACTCAAAGCCATAGCACGTGGGATCTCTGCTTCCCCAGCACAGACTACAGAACAAACGCTTTATTAAAGTACTTGCTGGCACTTTGGGGCTAATAATGGGTTGGTTCTTGCTAATAGTTACATAGCTGTAGGAAAAGCTAGACTAGGGGTTTGTAAGTTTCTTTTGATCATAGCCCTTTAAAAATCTGATTAAAAAAAAAAAATCTTCACTCTCCCACCCTTAAAAGTACACATACCCCCATATTCATGTCCCCCTAAAAATTACCAATCTTCTCTTCCACCCCAAGCAAATATATTGTACACATATGTATACACAAAATTTCAGAAAGTTCACGGACTCCCCTCAAAAGGCCATTCACAGAGCCTTTGGGGATGAAATACAAGGAATAAAAAAAGCTCCATGGGAATAGGGGCAATCTAACTCTATTATTCTACTGCCTTCCCCAGAGTTGAGACTTAGTAAACATTTGTTGACCTAAGCAGTACTTCTCCTGGGCACCAAAATATGTCTCTATGCTCAAGCCCAGATGAAACACATCCTTTTGGCCTTGATTTTTTTCATTTGCTCATTCAGTATATGTTTATTAAGTGCCTATTGAGGAGCTCTGGTGGTGGTAGTGGTTAAAGCATTTGGCTGCTCCTAAAGGCTGGAGTTCAAATCTACCAGCTGCTCTGTGGAAGAAAGATGAGGTGGCCTGCTTCTGTAAAGATTTAGAGCCTTGAGAATCCAATGGGGATTGCTGTGAGTCAGAATCAATTCAACAATAATAAGTTTGGAGTTTGGTTTACTGAGTACTAGGCAGAGGAAACAGCAGTAGGAAACTCCCAGAAAGTTTGGGACTGTTCTTAGCTTTGCACTATATCAAAGCTGAGAGTTGAGGAAATTTTAATAGAGCTTCTACAAGAATAAGGAGCTCTGGTAGTATAGAGGTTAAAGCATTTGGTCTCTAAATAAAAAGTTGATGGTTCAAACCTACCAGATGTTCTGTGGAAGAAAGATGGGGCAATCGGCTTTCATAAAGATTTATAGCCTTGGAAACCCAGTGGGGTTCACTATGAGTTGGAGTCCACTTGATGGCAGTGAGATAGTCTATAAGATGTTGCAGTGTTTGGTCTAGGCAATTTTATTGGATGCCCAAGTCAAACAAGCAAGCAAGTAAACTGACAGAAAGACAGTGTGTGGGGGTTAGATCAGATGAGGTAGAATAAACAGATGCTTATGCTGGATTATTGCCAAGTTTCAGGTTGTTGTTGTTGTTAGGTGCTGTCGAGTCATCTCTAACTCATAGTGACTCTACGCACAGCAGAACGAAATACAGCCCGGTGCTGAACCAGCTCCATGATTCTTAATATACTTGAGCCCAACAGTGTTGTCACTGTGTCAATCCATCTCATTGAGAGCCTTCCCCTCTTTCATCAACCTTCCACCTTACCTAGCATGAAATCCTTCTCCCTGGAATGGTCCCTTTTGACAACATGACCAAGGTATGTGAGACGAAGTCTGGCCATTTTTGCCTCCAAGGAGCATTCCGGCTGCACTTCCTCCAGCATAGACCTGTTAGTTCTATTTTTTTTTTAGTCCACGGAACTTGCAGCATTCTTTGCCAGCACCACAGCTCAAAAGCATTAGTTCTTCTTCGGTCTTCCTTATTAATTGTCCAGCTTTCACATGCATATGAGGCAACTGAAAATACCATAGCTGTGTCAGGCACATTTTAGTCCTCAAGGAGACATCTTTGCTCTTCAGCACTTAAAAGAGGTGCCTGAAGGTTTCAGGTAAGAGCCTGAAATATTCTAAAATTATCTTTGGCTTCAAAGACTCTAATTCTAAACTAAGAGATTCATAGAGAACCAAAATGGAGTAAAATGCAATCTTTGGCCTTGAGAGAAAACTTGTGGGGAATGTAAATTGTCTGCAATGCTGGGGCTAACCAATTTAGTCTGTAAGCACAAAGGAGTGAATAATTAAATTTAATTTCTGGGGAGGAAAGGACCCAGGATATTTCAGGAAAAGTATAGTATTTGAATGAAAAACTGAAAGAGAAGCAGAAATCCTATATGAAGGGCGTGAGAAGGAAAGAAGAATATAAGCAAAAGTGGAGTGATGTGGTTGTTCAGAATATTCTTGGGGGAAAAAAAAATCCATATAGATGAGTCAGTTCCAGAAGAAAAATAATCGGAGATCAAGGGATAAATATAAACTGGGATCATACCAAAGAAGGCAAAGAATATTGAAATAAAAGTTAACATGGCCTCTACATTCTAATTCTGTCTACATCAAAACGTATTTCAGTTAATAGTGATTAATGGCACTCAGTTATACAGGATCAGAATCTGGAAGGGTCTTCAACTCTTGACTCGTCAATGCTTCAATCAGTTGACTATTCTACTTTACTATGTGCTTAAGCTACCAGGGGAGCTCTGGTAGCATAGTGGCTAAGGCACTTGACTACTAACCAGACGGCTGGCAGTTCAAACCCACTAGCCACTCCTCGGAAGGAAGGTTAAGCTACCAGAGAAACCAAACCCACTGCCATCATGTTGATTCCATCTCATGGTGACCCCATAGGACACAGTATGACTGTCTCACAGGGTTTCCAAGGTTGAAAATCTTTACAGAAGTAAAATGCCTCATCTTTTTCCCACAGACTAGTGAGTGGGTTCACACCACTGACGTTTTGGTTAATAGCTGAATATTTTGAGCACTGCACCATCAGAGCTCCTTTTGCTCAAGCAAAACTGGCTTTTATATTGTACTTACACATTAAGGGAGCTCTGGTAGCATAGAGCCTAAGGCATTTGACTGCTAACCAGAAGGCTGGCAGTTCAAACCCACCAGCCACTCCTCGGAAGGAAGGCTGGGCAATCTACTTTCATACTGATACTGCCTTGGAAACCCAAGGAGTGGTTGCTATGAGTCAGATCTGACTCAATAGCAATGGGTTTACACATTAAATTCTGAGTGTCTGAATTTAGTATTGGATTCCTACTAAGTTGCTCATAGGGTTGTTACTTCTAGTAGATAAGACAGTACCTTTACACTTTTGTCTTCTTCCAATGCCTTACATACAAACTAAATGTTAAAAAAAAAAAAAAAAAAAGTTACTGATGTGTTACTGGAGTTTATACACTAGGCAGCTGAGAGATAGAGAGTACAATCTGTAAAAGTCAGAATGCATATAAGGTGGAAACTTGTCAGAGAAGGAAAACACAAATATTTTCTACTAAAATGAATGATAGAACAAGTGGTAAGAATGTATTCTGTCAAAGGAGGAAAACTTGTAAGAATAGGGAAAACAAGGAAGTCCAATTGAACTCTGTCTCTTAACAGATTTCAAAAAAAAAAAAATTAGTGAGGTATAATGAAAATACTTCAACATATTTTCCCGCACATTTGGGAGTATTGTTGTTAACTGTAGTTAGGTCCGATCCTAGGTCATGGTGACTACATGGAAAATGGAATGAAAGGTGTCCAGTCCTGCACTAAACTACTGTTATACACGGGTTTTCATTGGCTGATTTTTGGAAGTAGACCACCAGGCTTTTCTTCTTACTCTTAGTCTAGACACTCTGCTGAAAACTTTTTGGCATCATAGCAACATACAAGTCTCCACTGACAGATGGGAGGTGATGTGTTGGGAATCAAATCACAATTTTCCACCAAGGGGTGAGAATTCTACTACTAAACCTACACTGAAACTCTGGGAGTATTACTGACTGATAAACTTTTAGAAGTAGCTTTCACATGCAATGTTGAAATTTTGACAGGTGCTCCCAAACTGCCTATCAAGTGACAAAATTATGTTTCCATCAATAGCAGGAAGAAGCCAGGGCCGATGGCCTGATGCAGGGTAAGGGGAGGGGGAGAATGCACCCAATGCAGAAAGCAGCTGGAAAAAGCCAGGTGCAATGGCACAATACAGGTAAGGGGAGGAAGAGACCCCACCCGAGGCAGGAAGCAGCAAGAAGCAGCCAGGGCCTATGGCCCAATACAGGTAAGGGGAGGGAGAGACCCCACGTGAGGCAGGAAGCAGCAGAAAGAAGCCAGGGCTGATGGCTGGAACAGGGAGGGGAAGGCCAGGAAGTGGATGGAGAGGTTTGGAACAGCTAAGGGAGACTAATCTGTCACTTTGTCTTACTATGGTGGCTTGTGTGTTGCTGTGAGGCTGGAAGCTGTACCACCAGTGTTTCAAACACCAGCATGGTAGACAGGTTTCAGCAGAGCCTCAGGACTAAGACAGACATGGAAAAAGGAAGAAGCCATTCATTTCTCAAAAAATTGGCCAGGGAAAACCTTATGAATAGCAGAGAAACTCAGTCTGATACATTACTGGACAACTTTATGAATAGCCCTGAAATATTGTCCGATACAGCACCAGAAGACGAGCCCCTCAGGTTGGAAGGCACTCAAATATGACAGGGAAAGAGCTGCATCATCAGAGTAGAACTGCCCTTAATTATATGGATAAAGTAAAGCTTTTGGGATTTCCATTTGCCGATGTGGCATAACTCAAAATGAGGAGGAACAAATGCAAACATCCATTAATAATAGGAATGTGGAATGTATGAATCTAAGAAAACTGAAAGTTGTCAAAAATGAAGTGGAATGCATAAAGATTGATATCCTCGGCATTCGTAAGCTGAAATGGACCAGTTTGGGCCATTTTTAATCAGACAGCCATATGATCTACTATGCTGGCAATGACAAATTGAAGAGGAATGGTGCAGCATTCATCATCACAAAGAATGTTGCAAGATTTATCCTGAGTACAGTGCTGTCAGTGATAGGATAATATCCATTGCCTACAAGGAAAGCTAGTTAATACTACTATTATTCAAATTTACACACCAACCACCAAAGCCAAATATAAGGAAATTGAAGATTTCTACCAACTTCTGCAGTCTGAAACTGACCAAACATGCAACCAATATGTGCTGACTATCACTGATGATTGGAATGCAAAAGTTGAAAACAAAGAAGAATAACTGGTAGTTGGAAAATTTGGCCTTGGTGATAGAAATGATGCTGGAGATCACATGATAGAATTTTGCAAGACCAATGACATATTCATTGCAAATGACTGTTTTCAACAATACAAACTGGCAGCTATACACATGGACTTCACCAGATGGAGTAAACAGAGTGCACAGGAATCAGACTGACTACATCTGTGGCAAGAGGTGATGAAAAAGCTCAATATCTTCAGTCAAAACAAGGCCAGAAGCTGATTGTGGCAGAGACCATTAAAGACTCATATGAAAGTTCAACTTGAAGTTGAAGACAATTAAAACAAGTCCACAAACAAAACTATGACCTTGAATATATCCCTCCTGAATTTAGAGACCATCTTAAAAATAGATTTGATGCACTAAGCACCAATGACTGAAAACCAGATGAATTGTGGGATGACATCAAGAGCATCATCCATGAAGTAAGCAAAAGGTCATTAAAAAGACAGGAAAGGAAGAAATGACCAAAATGTATGTAGAAGAGACTCTGAAACTTGCCCTTGAATGGAGAGTAGCTAAAGTAAATAGAAGAAATGAAAAGATAAAAGAACTGAACAGACGATTTCAAAGAGCAGCTCAAGAAGGCAACATCAATTATTATAATAGAATGTGCAAAGACCTGGAATTAGAAAACCAAAAGGGAGGAACATGTTCAGCATTTCTCAAGCTGAAAGAACTGAAGAAAAAATTTAAAGCTTGAGTTGCAATACTGAAAGATTCTATGGGCAAAACATTGAATGATGCAGGAAGTATCAAAAGAAGATGGAAGGAATACACAGTCACTGTACCAAAAAGAATTGGTCGATATTCATCCATTTCAGGAGGTAGCATATGATCAAGAACCAATGGTACTGAAGGAAGAAGTTGAAGCTGCACTGAAGGAACTGGTGAAAAACAAGGCTCCAGGAATTGAGGGGATACCCACTGAGATGTTTCAAGAAATGGATGCTGTGCTGGAGGCTCCAGGAGATTTGGAAGACAGCTACTTGGCAAACTGACTGGAAGAGATCCACATATGTATCCATTCCAAAGAAAAGTGATCCCACAGAATGTGGAAATTATAGAACAATATCATTAATATTTCATGCAAGTAAAATCTTACTGAAGATAATTTTAAAAAAATGGTTGCAGCAGTATATTGACAGAACTTCTAGAGTGCAGGCTGGATTCAGAAGAGGACGTGGAATGAGGGATATCATTGCTGATGTCAGACAGATCTTGGCTCAAAACAAAGAATACCACAAAGATGTTTACTTGTGTTTTATTGATTGTGCAAAAGCATTTGATTGTGTGGATCATAGCAAATTGTGGATAACATTGAGAAGAATGAGAATTCCAGAACACTTAATTGTACTCATGAGGAAACTGTGCACAGATCAGGAGGCTTCTGTTTGAACAGAACAAGGGGACACTTCATGGTTTAAAATCAAGAAAGGAGTATGTCAGGGTTATATCCTTTCACCATACTTATTCAATCTCTACACTGAGCAAATAATCCAAGAAGCTGGACTACATGAAGAAGAACGTGGCATCAGAATGGGAGGTGAGATCATGAACAACCTGAGATACACTGACAACACAGCTTTGCTTGCTGAGAATGAAGATGACTTGAAACACTTACTGATGAAGACTGAAGAATACAATCTGCAGTATGGATTATACCTCAATATAAAGAGAACAAAAAGCCTTACAACTGGTCCAATAAACAGCATCACAATACATGGAGAAAAGATTGAAGTTGTCAAAGACTTCTTATTACTTGGTTCTACAATCAACACTAATGGAAACAGCAGTCAAGGTATCAGATGAAGTATAGCACTGGGCAAATCGGCTGCAAAATCTTTCAAGTGCTGAACAGCAAAGATGTCTCCTTGAGGACTAAGTTGTGCCTGACACAAACCATGGTATTTCCAATTGCCTCAAAGAAATGTGAGAGCTGGACAAGGAATAAGGAAGACTGAAGAAGAACTGATGCTGTTGTATTGCTGGTGAAGAATGCAGAAAGTACCATGGACTGCTAAAAGAACTAACAAATCTGTCCTGGAAGAAGTGCAGCTGGAATGCTCCTTGAAAGCAAGAATGGCCAGACTTCACCTCACCTACTTTGGTCACGTTGTCACAAGAGACCATTCTCTGGAGAAAGATATCATGCTTGGTAAAGTGGAAGGTCAGTGAAAGAGGGGAAGGGTCTCAACAAGATGGATTGACACAGTGGCTACACCGATGGGCTTAGATATAGCAGGGACAGTGGAGCTGGCACAGGACTGGGCAGTGTTTTGTTCTGCTGTATATAGTGTTGCTATGAGTCAGAGATGACTCGATAGCACCTAACAACACCAACAGTCAATGTGTACACACTTCCCTACATCCCTGCTCAACACTTGAGATTCCACAAATTCAAACTTTTTACAGACTTCTTTTATAACATTTCTTCAATCATCAGTAAGGTTGATCAGGTTTCTTTTCATATGCTGATATAACATTTAGATTTTTTTTTTTTCCATTGAGTTGTCTTTTCTTAATCTTTGGCCATTTTATCAAATGGGTTGTTTTGATAGTCTATCTATTTCTTATTAATCTCTGTAGCAAATCTGTAGCAAGTCTCTACAGCAAATCTTTGACTGATCTAAATGTCAAAAATAATTTCACTATATCTTATCTTCTGTTTATATTTAAACTTTCTTTGCGGTATCTTTGAACATTTAAAAGTTTAAATTTTAATATATTCAAATGTGTCAACCTTTTAAAAAATGACTTTTGGATTTTATGTCAAGATTACAAAAAGAAGATTACAAAAATATCTATCTTTTTCTTATTGCATTTTTGTATGTTAGATGTTTGTGCTTAGATCATGAATCTATTTGTTATTTATTTTTGTATTATGTGAGGGGAGGCATCTTAACATGGCATATTATTCTTATAATAAAATGCTAGCTTTGCTAATAATTATTAAATTTTATCCATCTGTATTAATAAATGAGTTTTCACTATAATATATACATTATAAAATTTGGAAAGACATGTATCCAGTAGTTAATGATAAAAACTATGAAACAAGATTATTTTATTATGAATACTTTCTATTTTTAAAATATTCTTACAAAAATCAAGTACTACATTTATATTTCAAGAAAATGAAAGATATTAGGTATCTATTTAGGAAGGATCCCTGGTGGTGCAGTGGTTAAGCTGCTAACAGAAAAGTCAGTGGTTTGGACCCACCAGTCACTCCAAAGGAAAAAGTTGTGGCAATCTACTTCTGTAACGATTCTAGCCTTGGAAACCTTATGAAGTATGTCTATTCTGTCATGCTGCTCTACAGGGTCACTATGAGATGGAATTGAATTGGAGGCAACAGACTGCTCTGTTTTATTTTTTTTTAATTTATGATTTATAATGATCAGACCTTGATTTTGGAAAGATAATTCTGATAAATTTAAATACAGGAAGTAAGAAGGTAAGGATGAGAAGGGCTACAGTTAGGACAAAGATGGGGAGAACAGAAAGGAACGGCAAGTTTTGAGAACACTGTGGATGGAACATAAGCAACCAAACCAGTTGTTCTCAAGTCCATTCCAACTCATGGTGACCTATGTGTGTCAGAGTGGAACTGTGCACTACTGGTCTTTTTTAAAAAACATTCATTGTGATTTGGGTGAAAGTTTACACAGAAATTGGTTTTCTACTCAAAAATCCATGCACATTTTGTTTTGTGACATTGGTGGCAATCCCACAAAGTAAAAGCAGCCTTCCCACTTACTCATTATGTTTACCTTTTCCATTCATCCTTCTTTCCTATCCCTTCTTGCTTCTGAGCTTTATCCCCGAACAATGCTGCCCTTTTGATTTCCTATGGTTGACTGTTCTAAGGAATGCATACCTCAGTGGTATTACTGTTCACCTTATAGGCCTGTCTATTTGGCTGAAAGTTGAGCCAAAGAGAAGTCACTTCCAGGCTTCAAGTGTGTCTAAGGGCCATGCATAGCTTTGGGGGTTCCACAGGTCTCTATCAGACCTGTAAGCCTGGTCTTTATTATTTATTTATTTAACTGTGATATGGGTAAAAGTTTACAGAGCAAATTGGTTTGCCATTCAACAATAAGCCTTTTTTTTATTCTACATTTTTCTCCCACCTTATCCAGGATCTCCTATTGTGATACCATTCAGAGCAGCTGGCAGTGGTGGTTGTTGTTGTTAGATGCCACTGACTTGACTCTGATTCATAGTGACCCTATATACAGCAGAAGAAAACTGCCTGATCCTGCACCATCCTCATAATCTTCGCTATGCTTGAGCCCATCATTGCAGCCATTGTCAATCCATTTCATAGAGAGTCTTCCCCATTCCCACTGACCCTCTCTTCATCAAGCATATCCTTGTCCAGGGACTGGTCCCTTCTGACAACATGACCAAAGTACGTGACACAAAGTCTGGCCATTCTCACTTCTAAGGAGCATTCAGGTTGTATCCCTTCCAAGACAGATTTGTTTATTCTTCTGTCAATTCACGGTACAATATTTTTTGCCAACACTATACCTGAAATGCATCAATTCTTTTTCAGTCTTCTTTATTCATTGTTCAGCTTTCACATGCATATAAAAGTACTGAAAAGACAATGGCTTGGGTCAGGCAGACCTTAGTCTTCAAACAGATGTCTATGCTCTAACACTTTAAAGAGGTCTTTTGCAGCAGATTTGCCCAGTGCAATATGTTCTCTGATTTCCTTACTGCTGTTCCTATGGGTATTGATTGTGAGTCCAAGTGAAATGGAATCCCTGACAACTTCAAACTTTTCTCCATTTATCATGATGTGCTGATAGTCCAGTTGTGAGGATTTTTGTTTTTTTATGTTGATGTTTAATCCACACTGAATAATGTAGTCTTTGATCTTCATCATTAAGTGCCTCAAGTCCTCTTCACTTTCAGCAAGCAAGGTTTCATCATCTGCATACAGCAGAGTGTTAATGAGCCTTTCTCCAATCCTGATGCTGTGTTCTTCTTCATGTAATTCCTTTTCTGGGAAAAAAAAATTGGCCACTAAAATCCTTATGAATTTGGCATGGTAGATGGTACCATGAAGTTCTTCTTGTCTCAGGGTTCTGGAGGCTGGGACTTTTTTGTGTGGTCCATTAGTTATTTGGACTAATTGTTTCCATGTGCCTTTGATTTCCTTCACTCTTCTTTGCTCCAGACAGGGAGAGACCAATAACTGAACCTTAGGTGGCTGCTCACAAGCTTTTAAGACGCCAGTTGCTACTTATAAAAGTAGGATGTAGAACACTGTCTTAGTGGACCATGTTGTGCTAATTGACTTTGATAAACCCTGGGACTATGATCCTGAGTCCCCAGGCCCAATGACTCATTTCCTTAAAGCGTATGGCTATGGTAAGAAGTTTTCATAACTCTGCCCTCTGTAAACTCTACTATTCTCATTGATATATTTGCAGAACGTGTTGTAATGCCTGAGTCATCTGACTGTTAACCAGAAGGCTGGATGTTCAAACCCACCAGCCACTCCTCAGAAGGAAGACTGCCAAACTAATTCTGTAGAGACACTGCCTCAGAAACCCAAGGAGGGGTAACTGTGAGTCGGTACTGACTCCACAGCAGTGAATTTGGTTTGAGTATAAATACGTATGTAGAAATATCCTCTGTCAAATCTATATATATTCATGAGTGTAGTTCCATTCGCCTTCCCCCCATGTACAAATGGTACATGTGCTCAGTTATTAACCAAAGGGTTGAAGGTTCAATCTGCTCAAAGGCACATTGATACTCACAAATGCACAGACCTAGTGATCTACTTCTGAAAAATCAACCATTGAAAACCCTATGGGCATTTTGCTAAGTGATATTAGTTAGTCACAAAAGGAAAATTATTGTATGAGACCACTATTGTAAAAAGTCAAGAAAAGGTTTACATACAGAAAGAAACATTTTAAGGTTACCAGCAGTAGCTTGTAGCTTGTATGTCTAGTCTATCTATGTATCCACTTATAGACTGCTGCTATTACTGTTCTTGCAGGATTGTGTATGTAATAATATTTACTTTTGTTGCCTTTAAATATGGCGCTAGTCCACTGTCTGCCTTGATCACTTTGTGTTGAACTTCCATGTACTGCATATTGCCTTTCCCTTCACAAAGTATCTACACACTAGTTAGTGATTTATCTTCCTTTCTCCTTCTACTGCTGGTAACCTTCAAAAAGAGAAACTGATTATAATATGAACCTATAATATATTTATTTATAATGTCTGCAACATTCAATCTGATTTTTTTTCTCTCCTTCAGAAAGTATACAGTTGCCCCACTTTCCCTAGACTTTATCACTAAACTTTTTTTCAACCATGATTATTTACCTCACATTTTAGTTTTTATCTATACTAAAATATGTTTCCCATGACAGACACACCGTTTCTATGGTCCCTGCTTCCTTAGCATGATGTTTGTCCCACACAACACAGACCTCTTCCAGGGAGGGACCGAGTCATTTTTCCATGTCCAACTTCTAGTAGGAAACTGCAAATCATGGTCCCTGGGAGAGGATGAGTGAGTCACCCATGCAGATCAGTGTTGTGGGAAGAAAAGCTCTCTCCTGAGACTCCATCTAAACCCTGTCTTGAGGAACCTGAGAACTTCCTTCCTTCTTACTTCTAGATGAGGCAAGAGAGAGAAAGATTTGGTCGCCAGAAATTTCATGTTTAATCACTTAAGCCTGACTGACATACTTGACATATTCCCTTCTGGTGCCTAGAAAAATGAACCAAGCTGTTCTCCTCACATATATCTGATTTTAATGTCCTCATTTATGATTACTGCACACTTCCTCATTGTGCTAGCATTGAGATCGTGTTCAACTGGGGGATCTGGCTGCTAAAGGCAGAAAGATTAATGGGCTTTTTTTTGTGATTTTATTCCCATTGTTTTCATGTTAAAGTTACTTATTACACAAAGATGAATGTGCAGTGGGAGCAGAAAGAAAAATCTGGCTATTGTTTTCTGTCTGACTAGATATCTACATGTGGCTTTTCGGACTGGTAAGTTTTTCCTAGGAAGTTAACTTTGGTTTCAAACACTGTATCTTTACTAGTAAAAAGTCCTGATATTCTTAAGCAAGAGTTTCTGAAAGTGAGATCTGAAAATGTCATGGGGACAAAGATATTAACTAAAAGATTATGATAATTGAGGGGGGAAAATGAACTTGTTGATTTGATTATAAAATTTAGCTCTATAAGAGCTGAGCCATGAATTTTTATAACATCCTCTTCTTTTACAACAAAGAAGCCAATGAACAGCATCAATAACTTAACATTGAAATCAACTTTTTTTTCTTTTATCTTACTTCGTTTAGCTTCCAATTAAAATTTTTTCTTTTGCATTTCAATGCCAATTTTCAAAAGCTATAAGGAAACACAAATGTGAGGCCAGTCAGGTCAGGGAGGGGATTACTGGTGATTAGTGCTCTGACAGCTTAATCTGTTCGGGCTTTTGTCAGTAGTTTTGAAACGTATTCAAGTGCAGGTTCCATATGAGGAATTGCTGTGATTTTTAGAAACCTAACAACATATAATTTTGTGGAATTTGCATTCAAATAAATGCTAACTTAAAAAAATGCACCTGCTTGTTTCTATGACAATAGGCATAGTGAAATGATGCTCATATAGATGTGATGATGACTGTTACCCCTGCTACTGCTATTTTTTTCCCTGAAAAATTCATCAAATTCTTCTCTGGTATCTATCATTCAAACATCTGATATGCCTCAGTAGGTAAAACTATGTCAAAGAAGTCTAAAGGATGTTTTGCTTTAGACTTTAGAGACTAAAAGACGCATTGTTATTCTTGAGACAATTTTTACTGAGTTTGCTAATCAGTGTTCTTTTATAATTCAGGAGTTTACTTTTTTTACTATTCAGGAGTTTACTATTTTAATATTTCACAGCTAAGCAAAGACAGGTCTCTGCAGTTGCCTCCTTTTCAAAATACTTAATTGTTTTTAATAAAAGTGATTATTTTATCTTATGCTCTGGTGGTGTAGTACCTAAGGCGACTGCTATCCAGAAGGCTGGCAGTTCAAACCCACCAGCCACTCCTCAGAAGGAAGGTTGGGTAATCTACTAGAAACATCTATATCATTGTAAATTTACACCCCAAAATTATCTGTAATTCAAAAACTCATTTTTAAATTTTTTGTTTCTATATATATACCTTTATTAACATTAAAGTTATTAAGCTTCTTATAAGGTATTATGTCATTATGCATTTTTAAAAATAATCCAGTAATCATAATTATAAAAAAGTTAAATTATTAATGGATATATATACTACCTCATATAAAGTGATGACTCCATATGTTTGAGTTGGTTCTCGCCACTGGAGAAATATCTTTTCTTCAAAGGTACTTCCTTGGATAGATTCAGTAGGAACAGCACCTGGGACTAAAAGAGTACAGGGAATGAACATTTGAGTAACCAAAATTAAAAATAAATAAATAATCAAAGCAGATTTTTCCAGACTTGATAAGTTTTAACCTTCCATTAAGGCAAAAGATTTTAATAGTTCATAAATACACTCAGTTTTCTTTTTAAAAATATGTAATCCAAAGATGGGGCAATCTTACTTCCGTAGTGATACTGCCTCAGAAACTCAAGGAGGGGTCTCTATGAGTTGGGTCTGACTCCACAGCACATAACAACAACATATATCCTCCTTAGGAGCTCTGGTAGCATAGTGCCTAAGGCACCTGACTGCTAAACAGAAGGCTGGTGGTTCAAACCCACCAGCCACTCCTCAGAAGAAGATTGGGCAATCTACTTCCGTAGTGATATCGCCTCAGAAATCCAAGAGGGGTTACTATGAGTCGAGTCTGACTCAACGGCACCTAACAACAACATTATCCTTATATAGAAAATAATTTTGTATTTTCCTTAGTATTTGAAACAATTAGGTGGAGGTCAGTAATTACCCAATAA
Organism: Orycteropus afer afer; assembly: GCF_000298275.1. NCBI lineage: Eukaryota > Metazoa > Chordata > Mammalia > Tubulidentata > Orycteropodidae > Orycteropus > Orycteropus afer. The sequence goes on from NW_006921821.1 coordinate 2,352,362, forward strand.
ACGTTTTCAATATTCAAAAAGAAATGAAAAAGGACTGGAACTATAAGAATTTTCACACACTCTTTGTGGGAAAGGAGCTCTGGTTGTGTAGTGCCATTTGACTGCTAACCAAAAGGTTGGCGGTTGAAACCAACTGCTCCATGGAAGGAAGATGGGGCAATCTTCTTCTGTAAAGATTTACCACCTCGGAAACCCAACGGGGGCTTGCTATGAGTTGGAATCGACTAAATGACAGTGAGTTTGGTTTGGGTTTGCTTGGGGGTAGTGCAAACTAGAAAAACTATTTTGGAAAATAATTTGGTACTATTTAGTAAAGTTAAAGATGCACATATTATATGATCCAAGAATCTCACCTTTATATAGATTCCCTAGTAAATTTTCTTGAATGTGTGTAACAAGAATGTTAATATAATAGCATTTTTATATTAATATGTTTAAAACAAATGGTTTAATAAATCGTGCTATTACAAATTTTAAAGATTGAAAATAATTGACAGATATATAAATCATCAAGGAGCTCTGGTGGCATAGTGGCTAAAGCACTTGACTGCTAACCAGAAGGCTGGCGGTTCAAACCCACCAGCCACTCCTCAGAAGGAAGGTTGGGCAATCCTACTTCTGTAGTGATACTGCCTCAGGAACCCAAGGAGGGGTTGCTATGAGTCGGGGCCAACTCGACGGCACATAACAACAACAACAACAACATATAAATCATCATGGATGCATTTAAGTATTAATGTATTAATATATGATATAGATGAAATAACAATGTACTTTCAAAATTTGTTGTATTTCTTTTATTAATGGTATAATTACTAGTATAATACATAGTATTAATAGGTTTGAGGATGTTTGATGCAATTTTATCAAACATAAAATACGTAACATTTCTAATTAGCTTTCAAGTAAATTAAATGATATTTTAAAATGATTTGAAAATATTATTTGTCTCATTTCTATCATTTTAGATTCAGTTTTTGAGTAAGCAATAGAATATACACAATTTAATGTACTGGTATGTCTACTTTCGCTATAAGTTGGATCCGACTTCACAACAGTGAATTTGGTGCTTTTATTTTGGGGGGGTATGTCTACTTTATTTATAAACTAGTATATCTGTGTTACACCATTTGTCTGTCAGTTTGTTGTAGTGTGATTGCTTTGTGTGTTGCTGTGATTCTGGAAGTTATGCCACTGGTATTTCAAATACAAGCAGGATCACCCATGGTGGACAGACTGGAAGAAGCTAAGACAGACTGGAAGAAGGACCCAGTGATGTAATTCGAAAAAAAATGGGTAGTAAAAACATTGTGACTAGCAAGAAAACACTACTTGATATAATACTAGAAAATGAGCCCTTCAGGTTGGGAGGCATTCAAAATATGTCTGGGGAAGAGCTGCCTCCTCAAAGCAAAGTTGACCACAATGACATGGATGGTGTAAAGCTTTCAAAACCTTTAATGGCTGATGTGGCATGACTCAAAATGAAGGGGGAAAAAAAAAAGAAAGAAAAGCTGCACTCTACTTAATCAGAATGTGGAATGTGCAATTATTAATCTATGAAAATTGGAGGTTGTCAAAAATGAAATGGAATATATAAGTAATGATAAACTAGGCATCAGTGAGCTGAAATGGACTAATATTGGTCATTGTGAATTGGACAATCATGTGGTCTACTATGCCAAGAAAATCAAATTGAAGAAGAATGGTATCACATTCATCATCAAAAAAGACCATTTCAAGATCTAACATGAAGTACAATGCTATAAATAATAAGGTAATATCCATATGCTTACAAGGAAGACCAGTTAATATGGCTATTATTCAACTTTATACACCAACCACCAATGCTAAGGATAAAGAAAATGAAGATTTTTACCCACTTCTGCAGTCTGAAATTGATCAAATCTGCAATCAGGATGCACTGATAATTACTGGTGATTGGAATACATAAGTTGGAAACAAAGAAGATGGTTCTTTGTTTACTTCTCTTTTAGTTTTCTAAGTCCAGGTCTTAATATATGGACTTGGTAACAGAAACAACACTGTAGATCTCATTGTAGAAATCTATAAGACCAATGACTTATTCATTGTAACTTCCCTTTTTTGAAATAGCATAAATGGCAATTATACTTGCAGATCTTACCAGGTGGAACATACAGTAATATAATCAATCACATCTGGAAAGAGATGATGGAGAAGGTCAATATCAGAACAAGGTCAGGGGCTGACTATGAAATAGAGCATCAATTGATCCTGTGCTAGTTCAAGTTGAAGCTGAAGAAAATTAAATAAAATCTCAGGAGTCAAAGTACAATACTGAATATATCCCACCTGAATTTAGAGATCATCTCAAGAACAGATTTGACACACTGAACACTAATGGGCAAAGAGTGGACAAGTTGTGGGATGGTTTCAAAGATGTCATACATGAAGAATTTAAAATGTAATTAAATAGTCAGGAAAGAAAGAAAAAAACAAAATAGATGTTAGAAGAAACTCTGAGTCTTGCTCTTGAAGTTAGAATAGCTAAAGAGAATGGAAGAAAGATGAAGTAAAAGAGCTGAAGAGAAAGTTTCAAAGGGCAGCTCGAGAAGACAAAGTAAAGTATTATAATGAAATATCAGACCTGGACTTAGAAAACTAAAAGAGAAGTACATGCTTGAAATTTTTGAAGTTGAAAGAACTAAAGAAAAAATTCAAGTCTAGAGTTGAAACATTAAAGAAGTCTATTAACAAAACTTCGAATGACACAAGAAGCACCAAAAGATGGAAGGAATACACAGTCACTATACCAAAATGAATTGGTTGACAATCAGCCATTTCAGCACGTCACATATGATTAAAAAAAAAAAAAAAAAAAGTTGTTCTGAAGGAAAAAGTCCAAGTTGCAGTGAAGGCATTGGAAAAAATAAGGCTACAGGAATTGATGGAATACCAATTGATATGGTTCAACAAATAGATGCAATGATGGAAGCACTCATTCATCTATGTCAAGAAATTTGGAAGACAGTTACCTGCCTAACTGACTAAAGGGGATCGATATTTGTGCCCATTCCAAAGAAAAGTGATCCAACAGAATGTGGAAATTATCAAACAATATCATAATATCAAGGGAATCTAGTGGTGTAGTGGGTAAGGCATTTGGCTGCTAAACAGAGGTTGGAGGTTCAAATCTACCAGCTGCTCTGTGGGAGGGAAATGAGGCAATCTACTTCTGTAAAGATTTACAGCTGAAAATATTGAAGTTGTCAAGGATTTCATTTTACTTGGATATATAATCAACACCCATGGAAGAAAAGTCAAGAAATCAAATGACATATTTTATTGGGCAAATCTGCTACAGAAGACTTCTTTAAAGTGCTAAAAAACATAGATGTTACTTTGCAGACTAAGGTGCTCCTGACCCAAGATATGGTATTTTCAACAGCCTTATTGAAAGCTAGACAATGCATAAGAAAGACTTAAAAAAAAAAAGGAAAAA
>NW_006921821.1:2356435-2364618 GCF_000298275.1 Orycteropus afer afer
ATAAAAGTTTTGGTGATGGAGTAAGTTATCAAAAAGTGGTTGGAGGCACAAATACTAGTTTGCAAGTAGATGCATAGACAGGTGAGGAGATCAGTGTGGATAGGCAAATGGGAATATTTCCATGACGACAGAATGTACCCATGACCTATATGTGCATTTGCGCTACAAAAATATCCATTTACATTATAGAACTAACAGGGAACAAGGTTGGAGTAACTTCTCATCAACAACCAATCACCTTGAGGGAGTGAGTCACTGGGTGTGTGAGCTTAGTACCACGGTTTCAGGGGACATCAAGCTCAACTGGCACTGCATAGTACATAAAAATATTGTTCTACATATTAAGTTAGGAGCTCTGGTGGCATAGTGCCTAAGGCATTTGACTGCTGACCAGAAGGCTGGCGGTTCAAACCCACCAGCCACTCCTCGGAAGGAAGTTTGGGTAATCTACTTCCGTAGTGATACTGCCTCAGAAACTGAAGAAGGGGTCGCTATAAGTTGGATCCTACTCAATGGCAGTGAGTTTGGTTTGGATTTTGGACATATTTATTTGGTGAGTAGCAACCAGGGTCTTAAAAGCTTTAAGTGGTGATCTAAGATGCAACTACTGGTCTTCCCTTCCCTGGAGCAAAGAAGAGTGAAGAAAATCAAAGTCATATGGAAACAATTAGTTCAAAGGACTAACAGACCACAGGAACCTCAGCCTTCAAGAACCTGAGACCATATGAACTATATGCCACCTGAACATGTCAAACATTCAGAAAGGAATCAAAATTGGAGATCCTGGATAGAGTGAGAGGAAAAAATGTGAAATAAAATTGAGAAACACAAAAAAGGCCCTAATTATTGGTTGGACAGAGTTGGCTGAAATCCCTGATACTATGGTCTCAGTTATCCTTCAGGTCTGGAACTGGACTCACTTTCATGGATTAGTTCTCAGCCAAACAGTAGAAAGGCCTACGAGCAGAACTCCTACCCCAGGGAGATGCATCCCTTAGATCAATCAACTGTGAGAGATCAGAAGGGCTGCATTTGCATAAGGAGAAAGCTGGACAGATAGAAATGTGTAAGAAGAACATTGGGAAGGGGTAGTCATAGGGAGGAGATGAGAGGAGAGCTGTTTATTGTTCAGATTATAATCAGTGCCAAGAAACAAAATGTGCATGAACTGTTCAGAGTGAAACAAATCTGCTTTTAAATGTGCACTCAAATCACAATAAAAATTAAAAAAAAAAAAGTGGTTGCATAGGTTTCACAAATTCCAATTTCAGGACTTACTATAAAGCTACAATAATAAAGAAGACAGTGTAGTAACAGAATAAAGATAGACTAATAGACACTTGTTTGTCAGTTGTCTGCCATTGTGGCTTGCATATTGCTGTGAGGCTGCAGGCTATGTCACTGGTATTTTAAATACTAGCAGGGTCACCCATGGTTTCAACAGAGCTTCTAGACTAAGACAGATTCAGAACAAGAAAGGAAAGGGCCACCCCTTATCAAAGGAATGGCCAGTGAAAACCTTAGGAGTAACAGTGAAACACTGTCTGATATATTACTGGAAAACATTAGAAATAGCCTTGAAACACTGCCCAATGTAATGCTGGAAGATGACCCCTCAGGTTGGAAGGCACTCAAGATAAGACTAGGGAAGAGGTGCCTCCTCAAAGTAGAGCCTGCCTTAATGAGGGAGATGGAATAAAACTTTCGGGATCTCCATATCCTGAAGGGGAGCTCTGGTGGCATAGTGCCTAAGATGTTTGACTACTAACCAGAAGGCTGGCAGTGCAAACCCACCAGCCACTCCTCGGATGGAAGGTTGGGCAATCTACTTCTGTAGTGATATTGCCTCGGAAACCCAAGGAGGGGTCACTGTGAGTTGGATCCAATTTGATGGCAGTGTGTTTGGTTTGCTTTGGTTTGGTATTTCCTGAAGTGGCATGACTCAAAATGGGAAGAAACAGCTGCAAGCATCCGTTACTAATCAGAACATGAAATGTACAAAGTATGAATCTAGGAAAATTGGAAGTTATCAAAAATGAAATGGAATACATAAAGATCGATATCCTTGGCATTAGTGAGCTGAAATGGACTGATTTTGGCCATTTTGAATCAGAAAACCATATGATCTACTATGGGGGGAATGACAAATTGAAGAGGCATGGTGTGGCATTCATGATCACAAATAATGTTTCAAGATCTATCCTGAAGTAACATGCTGTCAGTAATAGGGTAATATCCACACGTCTGCAAGGAAAATCAGTTAATACTACTATTACTCAAATTTGTGGACCAATCACCAAAACCAAAGATGAAGAAATTGAGTATTTTTACCAAGTTCTGCAATCTGATATTGACCAAACATGTAATCAAAATGAGTTTATTGTTACTGGTAATTGGAAAGCAAAAGTAGGAAACAGAGAAGAATCACTAGTAGTTGGAAAATATGGCCTTGGTGATAGAAATGAGGCTGCATATCACATGATAGAATTTTTCAAGACTAATGACTTATTTATTGCAAATACTTTTTTTCAACGTTAATGGCAGCTACATACATGGACTTCACCAGACAGAATACATAGGAATCAGATAGACTACATCAGTGGAAAGAGGCAATGGAGAAGATCAGCATCTTCAACCAAAAGAAGGCCAGGAACAGACTGTGGAACAGAGCATCAACAGCTCATATGTAAGCTTAAGCTGAAGACAATTAAAACAATTCCACAAGAGCCAAAATATGACCTTGATTATTTCCCACATGAATTTAGAGACCATTTAAAGAATAGAGTTGTTGACGTTGAACACCAGTGACCAAAAACCAGAGGAACTGTGGTATGACATCAAGAACATCATCCATGAAAAAAGCATAAGGTCATTAAAAAGACAGAAAAAGAAGAAAAGACCAAAATGGATGTCAGAAGAGACTCTGAAGCTATTTCTTGATGGAAAACAGCTAAATCAAATGGAAAAAACACAAGACAAAATAAAAGAGCTGAACAGAGGATTTCAAACAGCAGCTCAAGAAGACAAAGTCAATTATGATAATGAAATGTTCAAAGACCTAGAGTTAGAAAACCAAAAGGGAAGAGCAGGCTCAGCATTTCCCAAGCTGAAAGAACTGAATAAAAATTCAAGCCTTGCGTTGCAATACTGAAAGATTCTACAGCCAAAATATTAAGTGATGCAGGAAACATCAAAAGAAGATGAAAGGAATACAACAGAGTCACTGTACTAGAAAGAATTGGTCAATGCTCATCTTTTCCAGGAAGTGACATATGATCAAGAGCTAATCGTACTAAATGAAGAAGTCGAAAATACACTGCAGGAATTGGTGAAAAATAAGGCTCCAGGAATTGATGTGATATACACTGAGATGTTTCAACAAAGCATTGTTATGCTGGAGGCACTTAATTATCTACACCAAGAAATTTGGAAGATAGCTACTTGGCCAAATGACTGGAAAAGATCCATACTTGTACCCATTCCAAGGAAAAGTGATCCCACAAAATGTGGAAATTATTGAATTATCATTAATATCACATGCAAGTAAAAACTTGCTAAAGATAACTAAAAAATGGTTGTAGCGGTATATTGACAGGAAACTTCCAGAAATGCAAGCTGGATTCAGAAGAAGTCATGGAATGAGGTATATCATTGCTGATGTCAGATGGATCTTGGCTGAAAGCAAAGAATCTCAAAAAGATGTTTACTTGTGTTTTATTGATGATACAAAAGCATTTGACTGGTGTATCAGAACAAATTATGGGTAAGATCGAGAAGAATGGGAATTTCAGAACACTTAATTTTTCTCATGAAGAACCTGTACATAGACCAGAAGGTGGTCATTAGAAAAGAACAAGGGGATACTGCATGATTTAAAGTCAAGAAGGGAGTATGTCAGGGTTGTATCCTTTCACCATACTTGTTCAATCATATGCTAAGCAAACAATCTGAGAAGTTAGCCTATAAGAAGAACACAGCATCAGGATTGGAAGAAGGGTCATTAATTAATTAAATATGTATACGACACAACCTTGCATGCTGAAAGTGAAGATGATTTGAATCACTTACAGATGGAGATTAAAGACTGCAGTCTGAAGTATGGCTTATACATCAACATGAAGAAAACAAAAATCTTCAAAACTGGACCAATAAACAGCATCATGATAAATGGACAAAAGATAAATGAAGAATGCTGTCAACAATTTCATATTACTTGTTTCCACCATCAAAACAATGGAAGCAGCAATCAAGAAATCAGACATCATATTGCACTGGACAAATATGCTGCAAAAGACCTCCTTAAAGTGCTGAAGAGCAAAGATGTCTCTTTAAAGACTAAGGTGTGCCTAAGGCATCTGACTGCTAACCAGAAGTTTGGTTGTTCAAACCCACCAGGAACTCTGCAGAAGCAAGATGGGGCAATTTATTTCTGTAAAGATCTACCACCTTGGAAACCCAATGGGGGTCATCATGAGTCAGAATCAACTGAAGGGCAGTAGGTTTATTTATTTATTTGCTTTTTAACCCAAGCCAGGGTGTTTTCAAAAGCCTCATATGCATGTGAAAGCTGGACAATTAATAAGGAAGACCAAAGAAGAGTTGGTGCTTTTGAACTGTAGTGTTGCCAAAGAATACTTAAAGTACCATGGACTACCAGAAGAACTAACAAATCTGTCCTGAAAGAAATGCAGCTGGAATGCTCCCTGGAATCGTGAATGGCCAGACTTCATCTTACCTATTTTGATCATGTTCTCAGAAGGGACCATTCTCTGGAGAAGAATATCATGCTTGGTAAAGTGCAGGGTCAGCAAAAAAGGGAAAGCCCCTCAACGAGATGGACTGACACAGTGGTTACAATGATGGGCTCAGGTATGGCAGGGACCATGAGGATGGCACAGGACCATGCAGTGTTTTGTTCTGTCATACATAAGGTCGCTATGAATCAGAGACAACTTGATGGCACCTAACAACAGCATGTAAAAATGGATTAAAGACCTGGATATAAGAACTAAAACTCTCAGAAAACTATGTAGGCACAATTATTTGTGAACTTGGATTTGGCAATGGCTTTTAAGTTATGGCAATAAAACACGACAAAGAAGATAATATAGATAAAATGTACATCATAAAAATGAAAAAGTTTGTAACAAAGAGCACTGTCAAGAAAGTAAGAAGATAACACATAAAAGGGGAGAAAATATTTGCAAATCATGTATCTGGGCATAGACTTAAATCTGGAATATTTGAGAATTATTAAGACTCACTAATAAGACAAATAACTCAGTTAAAAATGGGCAAAGGATCTGAATAGACAGTTCTCAAAGAAAACACAGAAATGTTGTACAAGCATATGAAAAGATGCTTCACATCATTAGACAGCAGACAAATGCAAATAAAATCCCAGTGAGATACAATTTCATACCCACTAGGATGGCTATATTCATAAAGGTAGATAATAAAATGTGTTGGCAAGGGTGTAGACAAATTGGAAACTTCATATACAGCTGGATAGAATGTAGAATGATACAGCCATTTTCAAAATAGTTCAGTAGTTCATCAAATGGTTAAACATGTTTACCATATGATCTAGTAATCAACTCCTACCTGTGTACTCAAAATAAATGCAAACATATATCAAAACAAAAACTTGTACATGAATGTTCACAGTAAGATTAATCCTAACAGACATAAAGTAGGAAAAAATGCCCATGAACTGATAAATGGAGAAATAAAATGGTATATCCATACAATGTAGTATTTGTTGAGAATAAAAGGAAATGAAGTACTGATACATGCTACAACATGGATGAACCTTAGAAACATGCTAAATGAAAGAAGCCAGTCATAAATGATCACATATTATACGTGTTCAGAATAGGCAAATCCATAGATACAGAAAGTAGTCTAGTGTTGTCTGGGACTGGGACTGGGACTGCAGCAGAGGGAGTGGGAGGTATATCAGCTAATGGATATGGAATTTCTTTTTAGGGTCAAGAAAATGTCCCAAAGTTTATTGTGGTGATGTTTTTTACAACTCTGAATATACTGAAAAAAAAAAAAAAAAAAAAAAAAAACAAACAAAACTAAACTAAACTCACTGTCACTGAGTTGATTCCAACTCACAGCAATCCCCACTGGGTTTATTGTTGTTGTTGTTACATGCTGTCAAGTCGGACCTGACTCTAGCGACCCCTCCTTGGATTTCCAAGGCAGTATCACTATTGAAGTAGATTGCCCATCCTTCCTTCCTAGGAGTGGCTGGTGAGTTTGAACTGCCACCCTTCTGGTTAGTAGTCACGTGCCTCAGGCACTATGCTACCAGAGCTCCCAGGTGGTAAATCTTTATAGAAGTAGATTGCCCCATCTTCCTTCCATGGAGTGGCTGGTGGGTTTGAAACGCCAACCTCTGCTTAGCAGTCAAATGCTTTAGGCAATGTGCCACCAGAGCTCCTTTCTGAATATAATAAAACCTACTAAACTGTACACATCAAATGGGTGAATTTTATGGCATTCGAATAAATAAAGCAAAATAAAGCTGCCTTTCAAAAAAAGTGGTTGGAGAAATGTTTTTGACTGTGGAAATATACAAAGAGTCCTTTAAGAGATGGTAAGATCTCCACAGGCTGGAAAGACTGCCTAGAATTTCAAAAGAAAACTCTAAATTTTTTAGTTTAAGGGCTACCTACTCGATGGCAAATAACAACAACAACAACAACAACACTTAGATGTAGCAACTTTTACAGTTACTCTAAATAGAGCTAAGTATAGTTTAGCAAGGAGTTAAAAATCTTATTTAGATTAAAGGACTGGGTTCTGATTTAAGATTCTCCAGTACTTAAACTGTGTAACTTGGATAAATCATCTTACCTACTTGATTTTCAGTTGCCTCAAGTATAAACTGAAGAAGTTAAATTAATTTGAGTTTTAATGTCCAAACTCTATATAAACCAAACAAAACTCACTGCCACTGAGTTGGATCTGACTCAAAGCAAACCCTCCTTGGGTTTCCAAGGCAGTATCAATACAGAAGTAGATTGCCCAACCTTCCTTCCAAGGAGTGCCCAGTGGGTTTGAACTGGCAGTCTTCTGGTTAGCAGTCAAATGCCTTAGGCACTACACCACCAGAGCTAAAATATTTGGGAATAAATCTCACAAGGAACACAAAAGACCTATATAAAGAAAACTAAAAATCACTACTTCAAGAAACTATAAGGCATCTACATAAATGGAAAAACATACCATCCTCATGGATAAGAAGATTGAATATTGTGAAAAAGTCAATCCTACCCAAAGAAATCTATACATTCAATGCAATCCAGATTCCATCAACATTCTTTAAGGACATGGAAAAAGCAATCATTAATTTTACATGGAAAGGAAAGAGCCTTTGAATAAGAAAAGCACTACTGATGAAAGAGAACAAAGTAGGAAGTCTCACACTCCCCAATCTCAAAGCCCACTATACACCCACATCATTCAAAACAGCCTGGTACTGGTACAACAACAGAGCAGTGGAATGGGATTGAGAACCCACATATATATCCAACCACTTCTGGTTAGCAGATCTTTGACAAAGGGATGAAATCCATTAAGAAAGGAAGAGGTAGACTCTTTAACAAATGATACTGGCAAAACAAGATATTGCATTGCGGAAAAATGAAACAAGATCCATACCTCTCACACATATTACACAAAAGTTGATTCCAGATGGATCAAAGACTTAAATGTAAAACCTAAAACTATAACATTGCTCAAAGAAAATTAGGGATCCTATTTTATAGGATAAATAGACTATTAGACACAACCCAAAATGTACAAACAACAGAAGATAAACTAAATGATTGGGACCTTCCAAAAATTAAATTCTTATATGCATCAAAAGACTTCTCCAAAAGAGTAAAAAGAAAGCCTATAGACTGGGAAAAAAATATTTGGCAACAACCTATCTGACAGGGGACTTATGTCTAAAATTTATGAAAAACATCAAACAATCCGACTAGAAAATGGACAGAAGACATGAACAGACACATCTCCAAAGAAGATATTTAGAAGGCCAACCAATACATGAAAAAACGTTTGCAATCATTAGCCATTAAAGAGATGGAAATCAAAACAACAATGAGATACTATCTCACCCAAGCACTAACAGCAAAGGTCCACAAGACAGAAATTAACAAATGCTG
>NW_006921821.1:2364718-2368440 GCF_000298275.1 Orycteropus afer afer
ATTAACAAATGCTGGCAAGGATATAGAGTGGGATTCTCATACACTGCTGGTAGAACTGTAAAATTATATAACCACTGTGGAAATCAGTATGGCAATTCCTTAAAAAGTTGGAAACAGAAAAAAACATTTGATCCATCAATCCCATTACAAGGTATGTATTTCTCAAGAAGTGAGAGTCAGGCCACAAATAGATAATTGCACACCCATATTCATCGCAACATCATTCACAATAGGAAAGAGATGGAAACAACCTAAGTGCCCATCAACAGAGAAATGGATAACCAAACTATGGGACATATACATGATGGAATACTATGCAACACTAAAGAATAACATAGAATCCATGAAACATCTCATAACATGGATGAACTTGGAGGACAACATGCTGAGTGAAATAAGTCAATCAAAGAAGGACAAGTATTTTATGAGGCCTTTATTATAAAAAGTCTAGGAAATGTTTACACGTGGAAGGAAACTTTGTCGGCCACCAGAGATAGACGAGGAGAAGGAAACTGCCAGACAGGTATGAGAAGAGTATTGATGTGGGTGAAGGGAAAGGCAATATACTAAAAGTGAGTGACCAACACAATAACACTAAGGAAACTGAAAACACAGAGAGGTGCACAAGAGGTACACACAACAAAGATAAATACTTTTACATACACAATATTGCATTATCAATAATAACAATCTATCAGTGGATTCATAGGTAGAGAGGTTAAATGATAAGGTATGTCCAGCCAAAAGGAAATATACACATGACCATATTAAGTTTGGCAGATGATATTTCTATATATATTTGTATGTGCTATAAAAGCATGTCCATGTGTAAAAGAACCAACAACTGCAAAAAACAACAGGTAATTAACATACATGATGACATAACTTAGAAATCAACCCAGTTATATTAGGATTCAAAGTAAAGGAAGCTTATAAGAATGTGAACAGGGAACCAGAGACATCAACTGGTAAATGAGGACAACTACAGCCCCAAAAGAGGGAATTAATAGTGTAGTTAGAGAACTTCTAAATGGTGAGAAAGCCAAGACAATTGGAAGGAAGAACAAACTAATTTTAACATCAGAAGAAAATTATAAATCACAGGGTAACCTCAAAGAAAATAACCTTTGTATCAAAATGAAAAAGAACAAGCACAAATTGGTGTTATTGTCAGGCACTGTGATAGTTGGAGCTGTGTGTCAACTTGGCTGGACCCCAGTTCTGTATGGTTATTCCCATGAGGGGATCGGATGACTGTGTTCTGAGTGGCCAATCTGTTCAGGGGGAGATTCCCTAGGGGTGTGGCCTGCTTCCAGGATACTCAGGGACATCCTGGGAAGAGAGACATTCTTCTGTGGATTGGGAATCTGTTGTGCTGCCTACAACTGTCCGTGAGTGAGCAGTCCACTGTTCAGCCTGCCTGGAGATCTTGGATTTGTCATTCATTGGAGTCAACAGCTGGTATACTGCCTGCCAGAATTGAGCTTCTCAGCCCCTGCGGGAAAAAGCCTCCAGCCTGAAGTTTGCTCCAGGGACTATGGACTTGCCAGCTTCTATACATTTGAGAGCCATTTTCCGAAGATAAATTTATATATATATATATAAGCTTTGCTGGTTTTTGTTTCTCTAGAGAACCCAGTCTAACACATTTGGTACAAAGAGTGGAGACAAAATCATAAAGATGGGCTTCCTAGATTGGTTCTCCAGTTTGATTAATTTTGATGACACTAGTGACTCTACGTATACTAGTAAAGAGGGTCCTACTAATCTGTGGCGTGAGGTAGCAAAATTAATACGTGAAATGCACCACCAATAGATCAAGTACTTGTGAAAAGTGATGCTCTGGGTTATTGGATATTTGATACTTTTCTGCAATTTTGTCAGAATGAGGAGTATAAGGAAGCTGGTTGGTTGGTCCTACTTACACTGGATAAAATGGTGAAAGAGCGAGATGAGCTCAAAGCTGCTGAGTCTTGGATTAAGTGCTGCATAAAAGACCTCAGTGCTTCCAACTGTGCTCTGAAAAGAAAGCCTTATAGCTTCTACTAACAGAGCTGATATCGCTGAAAACCAAACCCAGACTCTTATTGTAAGGATGGCTGAATTACAACACCAGCAAAACTGCCAATCCAGAACGGTGTCTGCTGTTAAAGTGAGGGCATTGATTGGACAAAAAATGGGATCCTGAAACCTGGAATGGGGACATATGGACAGATAATCAGGAAGATCAGGATATGGAGCATGTAAATTCTGTTGAATCCCTCCTATCTGAATGGATTACTGTATAACCATTATCCCCTCCCCCTCAGTTTGATGGGATTAACTTGACTGTTCCTGCTGGGTCATTGTTCAAGGCAGAGGCCATGGAAGACATTCCTGAACGCTCTCAGGAACTGCCTCAAATACCCATTATAGCTACTAAACTCAAGCTAACTAAAGTCAAGTCCAAGCAAGCCCCAAGAGGTGAAATAGAAAGTGTGACTGAGGAGGTGATATGCTATACCCAAAAAGACCTACTTGATTTTGCTAACATGTACAGACAGAAACCTGGAGAATATGTATGGGAATGGCTACTGAGGGTGTGGGATAATGGTACAAGGAATGTAAGATTGGATCAGTCTGAGTTTATTGATTTAGGTCCACTAAGTATGGATTCTTCATTTATTGTCTCAGCTTGAGAGGTTAGGAAAGCATCTAATAGTTTATTTGGTTGGCTTACTGAGGCATGGATTATGCGGTGTCCTACCTTAAGTCAAGTTGAAGTACCAGACCTGCCTTAAGGTATCCAGAGGCTTAGGGAAATTGGCCTGTTAGAATGGATTTATCAGATTAGACCCCTAGAGCCAGAAATGGAGAGTCCAGAAGACATGCCTTTCACCAGTACCGCGAGGAATAAATTTGTGAAGGAAGCTCTAGCATCGTTGAAGACTTCTGTGATTGCTATTTTATGTAAACATGATTTGACAGTGGGAACTGCCCTAACTGAACTAAGACACTTAACTACGATGGGGCTGATTGGATCCCATGGTAGTAGGGGCCAAGTGGCAGCAGTTAATTGACAAAGGCAAAGTGGGCATGGTTACCATAATGGATAGCAGAGTCAGAACACTAATCAGAATAGTCTGACCCATGTGGAATTACGGCATTGGCTACTTGCTCATGGTGTTCCTATTAGGGAAATACATGGCAAGCCTACTAAATATTTACTTGATCTATATAGACAGAAGAATTCTACGCCAGAAGAACAGCAACCTAGATTGAAGTGTCAGAATACAGAATCACAACCTCTCAATCAACTCCCAGACTTTAGTCAGTTTACAGACCCACAACCCCTTGAATGAAGGGGAGGCCAGATCCCTTTGAGGAAGGACCCCACTACATTGTCAAAAATCTATAATGTCAGTCTTTCTCCTAGCCTTCCCCAAAGGGATCTGAAGGTTTTTATGAGAGTGACTGTTCACTGGCGAAAAGGAAATAATCAGACTTTTCAGGGATTACTGGACACTGGCTCTGAATTGACACTAATTCCATGAGACCCAAAGCATCATTGTGGCCCACCAGTCAGAGTGGGGACATATGGAGGTCAAGTTATTGATGGAGTCTTAGCCTAGGTGCATCTCACAGTGGGTCCAGTGGGTCCCCAAGCACATCCTGCAGTGTTTTCCCCAGTGCCAGAATGCATAATTGGAATAGATATACTCAGCAATTGGCAGAATTCCCAC
>NW_006921821.1:2370010-2387170 GCF_000298275.1 Orycteropus afer afer
AAATGTCCAGATGTGCGATTATATACAGATTCATGGGCTGTGGCTAACGACTTAGCTGGATGGTCTGGGACTTGGAAGGAGCATGATTGGAAGATTGGTGATAAGGATGTATGGGGAAGAGGCATGTGGATAGATCTCTCTGAATGGGCCAAAGGAGTAAAGGTATTTGTGTCTCATGTGAATGCTCACCAAAAAGTGACCTCGGCAGAGGAGGATTTTAACAATCAGGTGGATAGGATGACACGTTCAGTGGAAACCAGCCATCCTTTTCCCCAGCTACTCCTGTCATTTCTCAATGGGCTCATGAACAAAGTGGCCAAGGTGGCAGGGATGTAGGTTATGCATGGGCTCGGCAACATGGATTCCCGCTTACCAAGGCTGATTTGGCTACCACCACTGCTGAGTGCTCAATGTGCCAACAGCAGAGACCAACACTGAGTCTGCGATATGGAACCATTCCTCAGGGTGATCAGCCAGCAACCTGGTGGCAGGTTGATTACATTGGACCACTTCCATCATGGAAAGGACAGTGTTTTGTTCTTACTGGAATAGATACTTATTCCGAATATGGATTCGCCTTCCCTGCACGCAATGCTTCTGCTAAAACTACTATCCGTGGACTTACAGAATGCATTATCCACCATCATGGTATTCCACACAGCATTGCTTTGGATCAAGGGATTCATTTCACAGCACATGAAGTGCAGCAATGGGCTTATGCTCATGGAATTCACTGATCTTACCATGTTCCCCATCATCCTGAAGCAGCTGGCTTGATAGAACGATGGAATGGCCTCTTAAAAACACAAATACGGCGCCATCTAGGTGGCAACACCTTGAACGGTTGGGGCAATGTTCTCCTGGAGGCTGTATATGCTCTAAACCAGTGTCCATTATATGGTCTGTTTCTCCAATACCCAGGATTCATGGGTCCAGGAACCAACGGGTGGAAATAGGAGTTGTACCACTCACTATTACCCCTAGGGACCCACTCAAAAAAGTTTTGCTTCCTGTCCCTGCTACCCTATGCTCTGCGGGTCTGGAGATCATAGTCCCAAAGGGACCACCTGGAGACACAATATTGATTGCATTGAATTGGAAATTAAGAATGCCACCTGGTCATTTTGGCTTCCTCATGCCTCTGGATCAACAGACAAAGAAGGACATTACTGTAATATCTAGTGTGATAGATCCTGATTACCAAGGGGAAATCGGGTTGGCTTTACATAATGGAGGTAAAGAAGAATATGTCTGGCATACAGGAGATTCTTTAGGATGTCTCTTTGTACTACCATGCCTTGTGATGAAAATCAACGTAAAATTACAGCAACTGAATTCTGATATGACTGCTAATGGCCAAGACCCTTCAGGAATGAAGGTTTGTGTCACCCCATCAGGCAAAGAACCACGACCAGCTGAGGTGATTGCTGAGGGCAAGGGAAATACAGAATGGGTGGTGGAAGAAGGTAGTTCTGAATATCAGCTACGACCATGTGACTAGCTGCAGAAACGAGGACTGTGATTGTTGTATTTCTTCATTGTATATGTGCATCAATATTTTTGTTTCCTTCTGTTATGAACTGTGAAGTGTAAACAAGGTTAATGAATTTTGGTTGTATGTGTGTTAGCGTATCATGTCAGGCACAAATATGACTCTATGTTGTTGTTGTTGTTATGTGCCGTTGAGTCGGCCCTGACTCATAGCGACCCCTCTTTGGGTTTCCGAGGCAGTATCACTACGGAAGTAGGATTGCCCAACCTTCCTTTCGAGGAGTGGCTGGTGGGTTTGAACTGCCAGCCTTCTGGTTAGCAGTCAAGTGCTTTAGCCACTATGCTACCAGAGCTTATTTTGAGATTATATATGGTTAAGAAGATGTGTACCACTGCCAAGTTGACAAGGGGTGGACTGTGATAGTTGGAGCTGTATGTCAACTCAGCTGGATCCCAGTTCTGTGTGGTTGTTCCCATGATGGGATTGGATGACTATGTTCTGAGTGGCCAATCTGTTCAGAGGGAGTTTCCCTAGGGGTGTTGCCTGATTCCAGGATACGCAGGGACATCTTGGGAAAAGAGACATTCATCTGTGGATTGGGACTCTGTTTTGCTGCCTACAACTGTCTGTGAGTGAGCAGTCCACCGTTCAGCCTGGAGATCTTGGATTTGTCATTCATTGGAGTCAACAGCTGGTGTACTGCTTGCCAGCTTTGAGCTTCTCAGCCCCTGTGGGGAAAAACCTCCAGCCTGACGTTTGCTCCAGAGACTTTGGACTTTCCGGCTTCTCTACATTTGTGAGCCATTTTCCTAAGATAAATTTCTCTCTCTTTTTATACATATATAATCTTTGCTGGTTTTTGTTTCTCTAGAGAAACCAGTCTAACACAGACACCATTGAGTATTTTCAAACTCACAGCAACCCTATGCAAAGCAGAACAAAACACTGCCCGGTCCTGTGCCAGCATCATGATCCTTGCTATACCTGAGGCCATCATTGTAGCCACTATCTCAGTCCATCTCATTGAGGGTCTTCCCCTTCTTCATTGACACTACACTTTACCAAGCATGATATCCTTCTCCAGGGAATAGTTCCTTGCCGACATGACCAAAGTAGGTGAGACGAACTCTGGCCATTCTCCATTCCAAGGAGGATTCCAGGTGCACTTCTTCAAGGCAGGTATGTTAGTTCTTTTAGAAGTCCACAGTACTCTTAGCATTCTTCTTGAACACCACAACTCAAAAGCATCAACTCTTCTTCACTCTTTCTTATTCACTGTCCAGCTTTCACATGCATACAAGGCAACTGAAAATATCATAGCTTGGATAGGGAAGATGGCGCCATACTTGTAGCCCACACATTTGTTCCATCTAGCATCTTAATGGCTGAAAAACTAGGTGCAAGAAACACTTTGAAGCAGGGCTTCTGGGGCTGTCAAAAGCTCATTAAGTTAGAGAAGGCCAAATTTAGTGGAGAAGCGGTGGGGCAGAAGGAGAAGAAGGGTAAAATAAAATAAATGAATGTGCCTGGTGGCAGGTGAGATGGTTGAGATGGAGAAACAGAATATGCTCTAATAAATAAAACACTGAAATATTACAAAAGCACTGATGCACTCCCTTCTTGATTTTAAATCATGCAGTGTCCCCTTGTTCTGTTTGAATGACAGGCTCCTGGTCTATGTACAGGTTCCTCATGAGTACAATTAAGTGTTCTGGAATTTCCCATTCTTCTCAATGTTATCCATAATTTGTTATGATCCACACAACCAAATGCTTCGGCATAGTCAATAAAACGTAAGTAAACATCTTTCTGCTATTCTTTGCTCTAGCTAAGATCCACCCAACAAAAGCAGTGATATCCTTGATTCCCTGTCCTCTTCTGAATCCAGCTTGAATTTCTGGAAGCTCTCTGTCAATATACTGCTGTAACCATTTCTGAATTATCTTTAGTAACATTTTCCTCACATATGATATTAATGATATTGTTTGATAATTTCTGCATTACGTAGGATCAACTTTCTTTGGAATGGGTACAAATCTGGATCTCTTCCAATCAGTTGGCCAGGTAGCTGTCTTCCAAATTTCTTGCCATAGTCAAGTGAGTGCTTCCAGCTGGCATCCATTATTTCAAACATCTCAATGGGTATTCTGTCAATTCCTGAAGCCTTGTTCTTCACCAATTCTTTCAGTGCAGCCTTGACTTCTTCTTCAATACCATGGGTTCTTGATCATATGCCACCTTTGATACGGATGAACATTGAGCAGTTCTTTTTGGTTCAGTGACTCTGTGTATTCCTTCCATCTTCTTTTGATGCTTCCTGCATCACTCAATATTTTGCCCATAGAATTTTTCAATATTGCAACTCAAGGCTTAAATTTTTTCTTCAGTTTTTTCAGCTTGAGAAATGCTGAGCATGTTCTTCCCTTCTGTTTTTCTAACTGCAGGTCTATGCACATTTCATTATAATAATTGGCTTTGTCTTCTCGAGCTGCTCTTTCAAATCTTCTCTTCAGCTCCTTTATCTTGTCATTTCTTCTGTTTGTTTTAGCTATGCTCCACTCACGGGCAAGTTTCAGAGTTTTTGCTGACATCCATTTTGGTGTTTTCTCCCTTTCTTATCTTTTTAGTGACCACTTTCTTTCTTCATGCATGATGTTCTTGATGTCATCCCACAATTCCTCTGGTTTTAGTAATTGATGTTCAGCGAATTGAATCTGTTCTTTAGATGGTCTCTAAATTCAGGAGGAATATAACCAAGGTCATATTTTGGCTCTTGTGAACTTGTTTTAACTGTCTTCAACTTCAAGTTGAACTTGTATATGAACAGCTGATGGTCTATTACACAATCAGATCCTGGCCTTGTTTTTCCTGAAGATACTGAGCTTCTCCATCACCTCTTGCCACAGATGTTGTCAATCTGATTCCTGTGTATTTCTTTGGTGAAGTCCATGTATATAGCTGCCGTTTGTGTTGTTTAAAAAAGATATTTACAATGAATAAGTCATTAGTCTTGCAAAATTCTATCATGCAATCTCCAGAGTTATTTCTATCACCAAGACCAAATTTTCCAACTACTAATGACTGTTCTTTGTTTCTAACTTTTGCATTCAAGTCCCAGTGATAATCAACACATCGTGATTGCCATGTTTAGTCAATTTTAGACAGTAGAAGTTGCCAGAAATCTTCACTTTCCCTATCTTTGGCTTTGGTGGTTTCTGTAGAGATTTGAATAGTAGTAGTAGCATTAAATGGTCTTCCTTGAAGGCGAATGGACATTATCCTATCATTGACAGTGTTGTACTTCAGGACAGATCTTGACCGATGAATGCCACACCATTCCTCTTCAATTTCTCATTCCCAGCACAGCAGATAATATGGTTATCTGATTCAAAATGGCCAAACACAGTCCATTTCAGCTCAGTAATGCCTAGGATAGCAATCTTTATGCATTCCATTGAGAATTTCTCTGGTGGCGTAGTGCCTAAAGCATTTGACTGCTAACCAGAAGGCTGGCAGTTCAAACCCAACAGCCACTCCTTGGAAGGAAGATTGGGCCATCTACTTCCTTAGTGATACTACCTCAGAAACCCAAGGAAGGGTCGCTATGAGTCAAATCTGACCGATGGCAGTGATTTTTAGTTTTTCCACTTTTCCCAGTTTCTTATTTCATACATGCCATGTTCTGACTATTAATGAATGTTTGAAGCTGTTTCTACTCATTTTGAGTCATGTCACTTCAGCCAATGGAGGTCCTGAAAGCTTTACAACATCCATATCATTAAGGTTGTCTTTACTCTGCGGAGTCAGCTCTTCCCCAGTCATATTTCAAATGCCTTCTGATGCAATGGGATCATTTTCTAGTACTATATTGGACGATGTTTCTAGGCTATTCCTAAAGTATTTCCAGTAATATATCAGAGGGTGTTTAACTGCTGTTCATAAGGTTTTCACCAGCCAATTGTTTGAGAAGTGGATGGCCTCTTCCATCTTCTGAGTCTATCTTAGCTTGGAAGCTCTGCTGAAACCTGTTCACCATGGGTAACCCTACTGGCATTTTGCAACACTGGTGGCATAGCCTCCATCCTCACAGTAACATGCAAGCCACCACAGAATAACAAACTGACAGATAAGTTCATCTCCCTTAGTTGTTCCTAACTGCTCCACTCACTTTCAAGCTGCATGTCCAAGTATTTGGGCCCGGTGTTTAAATAAAACAATTCCAGAAGCCCCAAGATGCACGCCCACCTATCTGGGGCCTGGCCTTAAATAAAGCCATTCCAGAAGCCCCAAGCCATGTGACCATCTATCCGGAGCCTGGCCTTAAATGCACAAATATTTAGCAAATACTAAAATAAGAGCAAAGAAGGAAATCATAAGATGATTCATAAACAAAATGAGCTCAGAACAGAAACTTATATGGAACTAAGAAATCAACAACATCACACACACAAAGAAAAAAAAAAGCAACCACATAATAAAATGAGAGCAACAATTTCATACTTGTTGATAATTACACTGCATGTAAATGGATTAAATGCACCACTCAAGAGATGGACGGTTGCAGACTAGATTAAAAAAAAAAAAAAAAAAAAAAAAGCCATCAATATGCTGTCTACAAGAAACACACCTTAGAGACAAAGACAAAAATAGATTAAAAATCACAGGTTGGAAAAAGTTATATCTAGCAAATGGCAACTGAAAAAGAAAAGGAGTGACAACATTAATTACTGATAAAATAGACTTTAACAAAAAACAACCATAAGAGATAAGGAAGGACATTATATAACAATTAAAGGATCGATTGAACAAGAGTACAAAACCATAATAAATATTTATGCACCCAATGAAAGAGGCCCAAAATACATAGTCAGACTCTACCAGAATTAAAAAGACAAATAGATGACTACACAGTAATAGTAAACAGAAACTCCAAACTCACTGCTGTCGAGTCAATTCCAACTCATAGCAACTCCTCCTTCTGTTATCTGAGGTGGTATCCCTACGGAAGAAGAGTGCCTAATCTTCCTTCTGACTAGTGGCTGGTGGGTTTGAACTGCTAGTCTTCTGGTTAGCAGTCAAATGCCTTAGGCACTATGCCACCACAGCAATAGTCAGAGACTCTGGTGGCACAGGGCCTAAGGCATATGACTGCTAACTAGAAGGCAGGTGGTTCAAATCCAACAGACACTCCGTGGAAGAAAGGCTGGGCAATCTACTTCCATAGAGATATTGCCTCGGAAAACCAAGGAAGGGTCGCTATGAGTCAGGACCGACTCGACAACAGTGAATTTTCAATGAAAGATAGAACAACTGGAAAAAAATCAACAAAGAAAGAGAAAAACTACATAATATAGTCAACTAGCTGGACCATATAGGCAACTGCAGAACACTTTACCCAACAACAGCACAATATACATTCTTTTCCAGTGCACATGGAACATTATCCAGGATAGACCATATGTTAGGCTACAAGGCAAGCATCAATAAATTTAAAAACAGTGAAATACTGCAAAGCATCTTCTCAGATCATAATGCTGTAAAATTAGAAATCAACAATAGGAAGATCAAGAGAAGAAGAGCAAGCACATAGAAACTGAGTAACATCCTCCTTAAAAACTACTGGGTAATAGAAGAGAAAAAAAATCCTTGAATCAATGAGAATGAAAACACAACATGCCAAAATCTTTGAGGTACAGGAAAAGTGATCAGAGGGCATTTCATACCAATAAATGTACACAGTAAAAAAGAATAAAAAGCCAAAACCAATACCTTAACCTCACACAATTAGAAAAAGCGTTTTTTTTTTAAAAAAAAAAAAAAAAGCCTCTAGTTACCAGAAGAAAAGAAATAATAGATTCAAGCAGAAATAAATAAAACAGAAAAAAATCAACAAGACTACAAGTTGGTTCTTTGAAAAGATTAATAAAATCAATAAACCACTGGTAAACTTAACAAAGGAGAAGATACAAATAAAATGAATAACAAATGAAATGGGTGATGCCACAACAGAAACAACCAAAATACAAAGGATAGTATCAGTATACTATGAAGAACTGCACTCCAACAAATCTGAAAATCTAGAAAAAATGGACAGATTTCTAGAAACATTCTACTTACCTAAAGTAACACAGACTGAGGTAGAAAATTTGAACAGACCCATAAGAAAAGAAGAAACTGAATAGGTCAGAAAAAAATTACCAACAAAAGTAGTCCTGGCCTGGAACATTTCACTGGAGAATTTTACTAAAAGTTCACAAAAGAACTGCCACCAATCCTACTCACACTCTTCCAGAACACAGAAAAGAATGGGATCTCCTAAATTTATTTTATGAAGCAGCATAAGCCTGATACGAAAACCAGGCAAAGACATCACTAAAAAAGAAAAACTATAGACCAATATCCCTCATGAATATAGATGCAAAAATCTTCAACAAAATCCCAGTCAATAGACTGCGATAACATATAAATATATATATATCATGACCAAGTGGGATTCATACTAGGTATGCAAGGATGGTACAACATTAGCAAAACAATCAAAGTAATCCATCACATAAGTAATATAAAGGAAAAGAACCACATGATCCTATCAATCAATGCAGAAAAGGCATTTGATAAAATCCAACACTCATTCCTGATAAAATCTCTCAGAAAAATAGGAATAGAAGAGAAATTCCTCAACATAATAAATAGCATACATACAAACTCACCAAATGCTCCGTGGAAGGAAGATGGGGCAATCTACATCCATAAAGATTCATCACCTTGGAAACCCAATGGGGGTTGCTGTGAGTCATAACTGACTTGATGGCAGTGGTTTCCCTTCCCCCACACACACAAAACCAATAGCCAACATTATTGTCAATGGAGAGAGACTGAAACCATTCCCCCTGTGAATCGGAACCAGACAAGGCCGTCCTGAGCACCATTTCTATTCAATATTGCATTGAAAGTACTAGCCAGGGAAGTAACGCAAGAAAGGGAAATCAAACCCATCTAAATTGGTAAGGAAGAAGTAAACAACTCCCATTTGCAGATGATGTGATATTATACATAGAAAACCCACGAGATTCACTAGAAAACTACTGGAAACTAATTGAAAGATTTAGCAAAATGGCAGGATACAAGACCAACATAAAAAAATCAGTTGGATTCCTCCACACTAGCAAAGAGATTGCTGAAAAGGAAATAAAGAAACCAATACCATTTACAGTAGCTACCAAAAAATAAAATACTTGGTAATAATTCCTAGCAGGGACACAAAAGACCTATACAAAGTAAACTACAAAGTACTACTTCAAGAAGCCATAAGAGATCTACATAAATGGAAGAACATATGATGCTAGTGAATAGAAAGATTGAACACTGTGAAAATGTCAATACTACCACAGCAATCTATACATTCAATGAAATCCCAATCCAGACCCCATGAACATCCTTTAAGGATATGGAAAAACCAATCATTAATTTTATATGGAAAGATAAAGAGACTTCAGATAAGCAAAGCACTTCTGAAGAAGAACAACAAAGTAGGAGGTCTCCCACTCCCAGATCTTGAAACCTACTGCACAGCCACAGTTATCAAAACTGCCTGGTACCGGTACAATGACAGACACATAGACGAATGGAATAGAATTGCGAACCTTGAAATAGATCCATGGACCTATGGTCAGCTGATCTTTGACAAAGGGAAAAATCCATTCAATGGGGAATAGACAGTGTCTGTAACAAATGGTCCTGGCAAACTGGTTATCCATTTATAGAAAAGTGAAACAAGATCCATACCTCACACTATTCACAAAAACTAATTCCAGAATGATCAAAGACTTGAATATGAAACCTAAAATTATAAAGTTCATCAAGGAAAAATAGAGGCAAACTTAGAGGCCTTACTTTATGGCATATATAGACTATCAAGCATAACCCAAATTACACAGACAGCAGAAGATAAACTAGATGATTACAACTTTCTAAAAATTAAATTTTCATGTGGATCAAAAGACTTCTCCAACAGAGTAAAAAGAGAACCTACAGATTGGGAAAAAATATTTGGCAACAACATATCTGATAAGGGACTTGTCTCTAAAATTTATTAAAAAAAACAAACATCTCAACATCAAAAAGATTAACAATACAATTGGAAAACGGGCAGAAGATAGGAATACACACTTCACCAAAGAGGATATTCAGGCAGCCAACAAACACATGAAGCAATGTTTGCGATCATTAGCCGTTAGAGAGATGCAAATCAAAACAACGAGATACCATCTTAACCCCAGCATTAATAGCAAAGTTGAACAAGACAGAAAATAACAAATGCTGGTGAAGATGTGGAGAGAGTGGGACTCTCATACATAGTGGGACGGTAAAATGATACAACCACTGTGGAAATCATTATACTATTCCTTAAAATGTTGGAAATAGAAATAACCATTTGATCCATCAATCCCTTTACCAGGCATATCCTTTACTAGGTATATATCCTAAGGAAGTGAGAGCCAGGATAAGAACAGATATATACACACTCATTTTCACTTCAGCATTATTCACAATAGCAAAGACATGAAAACAACTTAAGTGCCCATCAGCAGAAAAATGGATAACCAAATGATGGTACATATACACAATGGAATATTATGGACCACTGAAGAATGATGTAGAATCTGTGAAACACTGCATAATGTGGATAATGTTGGAGAACATTACACACAGAAGGACAAACACTGTAATAGTTCACTATTGTCAAAAGTCAAGGAAAGGTTTATATATGGAAGAAAACTTTCTTTGTTGGTTACCAAGGATCAGAGGGGAGGGGAAGGGAATACTGCTAGATAGGTTAATAAAAGGGGAGGGAGGGGGAAGAGTGTCCATATATATATAATACATCTAATGGGGCAAAGTTATGATAACTTCTGAGCCACAGCCAAACATCCAGATAGAGTGAGGCACTGGGTCCATGGGCTCCATCCCATGGTCGCTGGGTCCATCAAACTCAAATAGCGTATCACTCCACAAAACATTTTCCTATATGCTATTTTGGTGAGTAGTGACTGTAGTCTTAAAAGCTTGCAAGTAGCCATCTAAGATGCAGCAATTGGTCTCTCCTCCTCTGGAGGAAAGAATGAAGAACACCTGAGACACATGGACACAATTAGCCCAAGGGACTGACGGACCATGCAAACCTCAGCATACCTGAGACCAGAAGAACTAGATGGTGCCTACTACCAATGTCAACCACTCAGAAAGAGATCAAAATAGAAGATCCTGGATAAAGTGAGAGTAAAGTGTGGAACAAAATTCAAAATCATAAAAAAGACTCGATTTATTGGTCTGACAGAGACTGATGAAACTCCTGAGAATATAGTGACACTTATGGCCTGGAATTGAACTCACTCCTGTGGCTTCTGGCAAAACAACAGACAGGTATATAAGGTGAACATTTACACCAGGTAGGTACATTTCTTAGTATAGTCAACCATGGGAGACCAGAAGGGCAGTATTTGCACAGGGAGATATCTCAGAGGGTAGGAATACATAGGAAAAAAGGACACAGGGAAATGGTAATAAGAAGGAGGAAGTGGGAAGAGAGCTGTTACATTATGGAGATTGCAGTCAAGGTTTTGAAACAAAATGTGTATGAACTATTATATGGAAAATGAATTTGCTCTGTAAACCTTCGCCTAAATCACAATTAAAAAAAAAAAAAGATCACTGACTATGATTGGCTTCCTGGAATAAGGGCATTTGAGCTAGGCTTGGAAGGATGAATAGACTCCAGATACTGTGGTTGAAAACCATAGGGACTGTAGGCTGAGTTCTCTAAGGAAAATGTGTCTCTTGTTAGCCTCTATCTCTAGGGCCTGGCATAGCACCTGGCAAGGAGCAGGCACTCAAAGTGTTAAAAATAAATAAATAAAATAACCGAATGCCTGTGTCTTATCAGAATAACAGATTTTTACTTGGAAGTAATGCATGCCCTATTTCTGGGACTAGCAATAATAATTTAAACAAACAAAAAAATTATCTGTGACTCTCCCTTCATGTTTTGACAGAACTAAATAGAATTCGTAGCTCATGTCAGTTCTCAATTTGAAACTCAAAAATGTCAAGTGAGTTCATGCTTCAGCAATATGTATCTTCTCATCTCTACAAATCACTAAAACATGAATTTAATGTTTATCAACAGTATTTTATTTCATTAAAGGACAATAAAGTGTTTTTGAGTATTTACTCACTACTCAACACCATGATTATTTCTATAAAAAGCAAAATAGTGGTTTGTTCTCCAAAGCAGTTTATAATTGCAGAAAAATTCATACATAAAATAATGAGAGAAGAAATATTATAATGAACTGGTATGAACTGTATAATAGTAATAACAATCATATATAAAATGCCTACTGTCTGCAAACTACAACTAGCTCTATGTAAATCTCTTCTAACTCTATTTTGTCTAAGGGTCAGGATTTACAATTCTTATAAGTGCAAATAAAGGCAGAAGGATGAGAATAATATGGGCTGGAAGAGGTGGCGAGAGCTTTATGAACTTGAAAATTGAGGGGAACTTTGCGGGATAAAGAAGGAGATACAATTGAGGAGCACCAGGTGGAAAGACGTTTAGTAGAAGAGAATTTACAGCGAATGAGGAAACACCGGGGGATCTAATGAGCATGGTACAAGGGACCAACACCAATGTGACATCTCCACAGAATAATTAGCTTTAGAACACAAGCTAAGGAATATAGAAGACCTGAGAAGGTAAGTCTCTAGAATAAAGATAAACTGGAAAAGTCATTGAAGGCTCTTGTGGAAAGAGTGATATAAATAAAACATATTTTAAAGGTTAGTTTAGTGAGTAGTAGGGGAGCATTAGAATTGGAAGAGACTGGAATTACAAAGAAAGCTTAGAAACAGCAATTTCAGCATAAAATAATGAGGCTCTGAATAAAGAAAGCAGAGGAAAAGAATAATCTAATATCTGGAATTAGAAACAGTAGGAGTTAGGAACAGATTAAATGTAGAAAGGCAGGCAGGGAAAATGGCCAGATGACTTGTTGACAATGTTGACACTTTCTTTCCTAAGAGACAAGAAAGAGATGGAAGACACAGAAATAGGGCTTCTGGTTTCAGCCTTGACATGCTGACTTATATCACACTAATATCATATTAAACTTGCACCATACAAAAATAACACTAACCAACAGCTATTTGAAGTCACTGGAGAGCAACCAAGGCAGGCAGGTCTCAAGGGACACAAAAAAAGGAAGATGTAAGGGGAGCCCCACATTTACTCTGGCTTTTTCCATGTTTTTCTTCTATAGTAATATGCACAGTATCAAATAGGTAACGAGCACTCAAAAATGCTTTGCTAGTTCTTTAACTGAAATTAAGTATTATTGCTAAAAATTTAATTTGTGTTTTTGTCAATTATTAAAATGATATATTAGGCTGCCTCAAGAAACAAAAAGTTAAACATCTATTTTTTCCCAGAAATAAATAAGCTTATGCATTTAATAGGCTACCCAAGTTCTTTGCCACTTATTTTGATGCTCGGCATGTGAATTTTAGGTCAAATATATGATACAGAACTACTGTATATTCTGTGCTATATGAACACTTTATTGTACACAAGAGTCCCTTGAATAATCAGTATAAAAGCAAATTTATATCCCTGCTATTGGAGTCAAAGCACAATTTTAGTATTTTAAATTGTTTTAGAAGTTTATTATAATTGTGTATTTTCTATTTTGATGAGTTGCTGGTGACATGTGGTTTATTTGATAAGTTCTTGTTTATTAAGGTCATATCCAATTACAACATTGTCCCTATGGGAAAAATTATCTACTTCATGACTGTTCACTTAATGATACCATTTCTCAGCACTATGGTGAAAAGCAAGAGCAGTCTCTATCTTGTATTGAATTTCTATGTGAAGCATGAAAAATGTTTCAGAATGCCACATAAATATATTTAAATAAGAATTTCATATAAATAATCTGATGAAATACCCAAAATAAATTCTCAGTTCAATATGATAGTAAATCTAGAACTAAGAAGTACTTAGAGAAATACAGAATTATTACATATATAATAGCAATTTATGACTAATAAAGAATTATAATAACCATCCATGTTTTTATTCACTTTACCCTTTTTCAATCAGTACTTAAGCATATGGAGGCACAAATATATATCTGTAATATACAACACATTAAGGAGTTCGTTCTATTTTCATTGTAAATGCCCATTAAAAAACATAATAAATAAATAAAACTCTGCTTTTTGAAAGTATATATTTCACAAAATGGTATCATTTAAAAATACTCACGATCTTCATCTGTCTGCACTATGAGTTCTTGACTTTCCTTCCGTCCCTCAGGATTCATGAGGATGAGTTTCACACTAACATTGGTATATGGAGATAGATTAGTGATTGTATGTTGAGGGTGTGAATTGTCTGTATCCCAGCTTACTTCATCTCGAACCTGTTCCTGTCCTCCAACTTGGTAACAGTAGTGGACTGTAAGATTGTAACTATGACAACGAGTTACATTATACCCAAATGGCTCCCAGCGGATAGTGATTTGTCGAGATTTGACCTCTACTACTTCCAGTTTTCTTGGGCCACGCATGGGATCTATTTAGAAAAGAAGAAAACATATGAGAAAAAAATTATAAAACCTCCAATAAAGGCAAATGTCACAGATATTCCTGCTTGTTACTAATACCTGGTCTCCTCTTCTTCATGAATAATAAAATCCCTAAATTTCAGCTGGGCAGAAAGTTACCCAGCATGAAACCTAAAATTTCTAGTCTCTTCTACAGTAAGGTATGACCATGTGACTTGAATACAAGGTAAGATGCTAAGAACAGTTTCCAGAAGGTATCCTTAAAAGAAAAAGTCTCACCATTATGACTGTTGGAGCTTATGTAGTCATGATGGACCATGAAGAATTTATATATTAAGCATGAAAAAAATAATGAAGAAGGAGCCAGGGTCTCTGATACCATGTTTTTAGGTAAATAATATGGCCTTCTAAGTTTGTTTGGGAGCTCTGGTGGCATACTGATTAAGGCATTTGACTGCTAACCAGAAGGCTGGCAATTCAAACCCATCACCCCACTCCTCAGAAGGAAGACGGGGCAATCTACTTCCATAGAGATACTGCCTCAGAACTTCTCCCTGCCCACAGGAGGTATTTTTGCAAGCACTGCTATGCTAATTTATTTTTCACATATATATAAAAACTTGTACAAAAAAAAAATTAGCAGAGCATATTTACAAAAATACCTCCCAGGGAGAGAGAGCTTTTGGCAAACATAGAAGGTGCATGTTATTTGTGTGAAAATACAGGTGCTCCCTGAGCCACCATAGTAGCTCTGCCTATGTCCAAACTTCTTTATTAGAGAAAAATGAAGTATCTTAATTAAGTCTCTTTACTATTGGGTTTCTGAAAAAAGAAACCAATCTTTAATACATATATTTTATCTTTTAAAATTAATTTATAATTATATTATTAGAAAATACATTACTAAAATTTGAGAATGCAGCATGAAATAATATAACAATGAGACAACATAATCTTATTCTCAGAACTTCAGGATTTTCTGGGTTTTGGTGTGCATAGAATTCAATGCAATCAATGTGAAAGCAGTCCTTGCCTATCTGTGACAATGTCGTAACATCCTTCCTCAGCTCATGCTCCAAGTACAGTTCTAAACATAGAAATCTAAATCACATGCAGGGAATATAAGCATTTTTGAATAGCTTAAAGGAAAGAAGATGCACAGAGAAAGCTGAAACTTGTCAATGAAATGATGAAAATATAAAAATAGTGTTGTTGTGTTGTTATGTTCTATCAAGTTGAACCTGACTCATAACAACCCCTCCTTGGAATTTTCCAAGGTGGTATCACTACAGAAGTAGATTGCCCAACCTTCCTTCCAAGGAGTGACTGGTGGGTTTGAACCACCAGCCTTCTGGTTAGCAGTCAAATGCCTTAGGCACTACACTACCAGAGCTCCCATAATAACAGTAGATAAATAATATTTATTGAGCACTTACTATATGTTATGTATTATTTTAAGAAGTTTACATTTCAGGAGTTTTAGAAGATCCAAAACTATTTTGATCTTCTTTGAAGGGTTAAGGAGATCTACAAATGGCAGGAGAAAAAAAAAGTATGGAAAGCTTAAGAATTATTAACAGCTACCATTTATTTTGTACTTATAGTGACAACTGCAAGGATAGTGCAAGATCAGACAATATTTCATTCTATTATATATATATATGGTCACCATGAGTAAGATCCAACTTGTTGGCAATTAAAACAACAATAATTGTATATTTACTGCATGACAGTTGCTTTGTATGTGTGTGCATGTTTGTGTACCAAAAAACAAAACAAAACAAATACACACACACACGGGAACATGGGAGCTCTGGTAGCATAGTGCCTAAGGCATTTGACTGTTAACCAGAAGGCTGGCAGTTCAAACCCACTAGCCATTCCTCAGAAAGAAGGTTGGGCAATTTACTTCCACAGTAATGCCTCCTCAGAAACCCAAGGAGGGGTCGCTATGAGTTGGATCCAACTCGACAGCAGTGAGTTTGTGTGTATATATATATATATATATACATACATATATATATGTAGTTTGTTGCCTTTCCAGTCAGTTCCAACTCAGAGGATCCAATGTGTGCATAGTAAAACTGCTCCATTGGGTTTTCAAGGCTGTGACCTTTTAGAAGCACATCATTAGGACTGTTTCCCTAGGCTTCTGGTGTGTTTGAACCACCAACCTTCAAGCTAGTAGTCAAGTATTTTATTGTTTGCACCACCCAGCGTGTTTCTCTCTCTCTTTGTGTATGTATATGTTCTTTAATCTGCAAAATAATTATTGGATTAGATACAGGTGTAAAAATTGTGGCCAAGATAGGCTAAATAACTTGACCAAGGTCAAGGTTTGAGTGCGGTACTTGAATTCAGATCTGTCTGATGACCAAACATATGGTGGCTCAACTCTCCTGCAGAGCCACCCCCAAAACAAAGAAAACCAGGTAAAAGAAACTAGGATCTCAATGATAAAGCTCCACCTAAATGAATATAATATATAATAAAAATATTTTAATAAAATATAAATGTATATGAAATAATGTATTTTAATACTGAAATATAAAATTTTACATACAAAATAAAAGAATACAATAAAAACTTCATGTATTGCTCTTGAGACAAAAGCCTAAATATTGATAAGAGTCTCTCTTTCTTCCCCTCCTGATTCCACAGAGGGAATTTCTTTAGCATTATATTCTCCACCCAGCTTTCCCAGACAACTCTTCCTATACTTGGGGTTATTGGATACTTTTCTGGATTATGAATTAAATTCATATTTTGATTCTCATTTGTGCATAAATTCCTTGTATCTATTTTCTCTGTCATTTAGGATACTGAAGTGACTCTGGGTATTCCCTTTTCCTGAGGCCTCCAATACATTAAAACACTTAAAATGAAATAACATTTTGGTGTTATATATGCAAGATGGGAATTATCTGAGAGATATATGCCTAAGCTATAAAAATGACCATTCATGTTACTACATCCTATGTTGTTGTTGTTATGTGCCGTCGAGTCGGACCCGACTCATAGCGACCACTCCTTGGGTTT
>NW_006921821.1:2387270-2402087 GCF_000298275.1 Orycteropus afer afer
CCAGCCCTCTGGTTAGCAGTCAAGTGCCGTAGGCACTACGCTACCAGAGCTCCTGTCTACATCCTATAATGACTCAAAAAGAACAAGTAAGAATAAAACACCCCAAGGAATGCTGAATGGCATTCCCACAAAATGTTCCTTAGTAATCAATTAATTTTAAATAATTTAATTACTAGTGTTTGGGGAAATATCCCTAAAATATGTATTATTTTTCATGAATAAGCTTATTTGGGAACAGAAAGCAAACAAACAAACAACAACAACAAAAAAAATGAAGGGTGCCCCCTCCCCATATTGGAGACTTATTTTACTATTCAAAGGAAATGTCTAATTTTATATAATGCTTCATTATTTCAGTGTTTACAAAAAGTTTTAATGAGCTAGAGATCTTTTATACATAAGCAGATTACCATGTATCTCTTTGCCCTTTTCCTTATTAATCACAGGTCTCCACAAAGACTGCTCTAAAGCATTTTACCAAGGTTTTCATCAATTTTCCTTACTAATAAAATGAGTAAATGCTTCCTACATTAGTTTTAACAGGCAATGTAGTTCTAACTTAATTTCAGTGGAAAACTGTTTTCTGCTGCATAAATAAACCTGCATCATTTCAGTACTCCATAGTCAAGAAAGTATACACTCAAATTAAGCCCCAGGATTAAAAACTCAAGAGTTCTGTCTGTGTACTCCTCAATTCCTCTTGGAATGCATGCTCCCTTCCTCTCTGTTATTAGCTCTTAGAAGTCCATCATGGCAAAATTATGTCTTAAACTTTTTGTAATTTTGACAAATAAAATACTTGGGGTAATGTATTGCTCTTGAAACAAAAGCCTAAGTACTGCTCCCCTTTCCATACAGAGAAGCTCTGGTGACCTAGTGGTTAAAGCAATCAGCTGCTGACCAAAAGGTCAACAGTTTAAACCCACCAGCCACTCCGCAAGAGAAAGATGAGGAAGTCTGCTTCCATAAAGATTAAACCCTTCAAAACGCTGCAAAGCAGCTCTATTCTGTTTTATAGGGTCTCTGTGAGTTGGAATTGACTCAGTGGTTTTGGTTTTCTCACAATCCTAGCACAAAAAGACCATCTCTACGACCAAGGCCTTCAAATCCCTATTGTCATGAATGATAATTCACAGGCTAGAGATAATTAGGGGCTGTGCAACTAAATTATGGATGAAAAGAGGCTTGTGCTCACTGGCTAGTATCAAGCCAGGTCTCATCTTAAAGATCTGAGTTAACTAAAACAAAACTATCCTACGGGGACTTTTTCATACAGAGTATCTCCATATGTGTCCTTTTGGGGCCTTTCCGAATTGTGCAGTTCTAGTGTGTCTATTTATATGTTGACATCAATTTGGCAATGCCAAATCATGTCAATAGGCTTGGGGAGGAACGCCACTTGCCTCTGATTTCTACACACATCTCCCATTAGTCAAAAGCTTAGGAGAGAAATTGGATCAAAACCACACATTGGATTGAAAGTACTACAAATCCCTCTTGTCAGTGACCGAGGGCAAGAGTTCAATGAGGTGAGGAAATGGCTGGTAAAGCACAGCCACATCTTTTAACAGGAGCTGAGTGCCTTATGCCACCATATCCCTGAGATAACATCCCTTCTCTGCTAATGGTATTTATAGGCTAACTTCATGACTAAGGGTTTCTGATAATACATCTAGTTCATCCTGAATAAACTGCTTCATTTTAATGTTTTTTTTTTTTTTTTCCTATGTCTGCAAAGTTCTGATCCACAGTGGATTTATAATGATTACATCTTAAATTAGTGTTTAATAGTACCATTATCTTCAGTGTTTCTGGAGAAACAATTTCTACTAATGTGCTAACTATGAATGGGGCTTCCACAAGGACATTTACTCTAGGGTTATACTGATGATCGCTAAAGACACTGAAGGACATTGTTGTAGGAATATATTACATGGTAGGAAATAAATAACATATTCACCAGCTAATTACAACTCACACAGCATTTCCAGGACTAGAATGCTAACACTGCCAAAAGAACTTGGCATACCATTACCACCATCTTATGTATAAGCTATCAATCTCTTAGGATTAGATAATCAGGTAATAAATTGCATTCACAAAAGAGCTAATTGTAGAATATTCGCTCCCCTTTCCATACAGAGAAGCTCTGTGACCTACTGGTTAAAGCATTCAGCTGCTGACCAGAAGGTCAACAGTTTAAACCCACCAGCCACTCCACAAGAGAAAGATGAGGAAGTCTACTTCCATAAAAATTAAACCCTTGGAAATGCTACGAGGCAGCTCTATTCTGTCTTATATAGTCTCTGTGAGTTGGAATTGACTCAGTGGTTTTGGTTTTCTCACAATCCTAAAGATGCTACTGAGGACAAGCAATTTCCAGGCCACTTCTCCTCACATTCACACCCTTGAGTCCACTGACATTTCCCACTTCCTAGAATGGTATTAGGATAGGCCTCATTGGCATGAATCATGAGGTCTGCTGGTCCAATCTGGGATCCCTGACACATGAGAAGAAACCAGAATGGCCTCCCTAAGGAGTGCAGTGGCTGTCACGCCTGAAGCTTACTCAGGGAGTTCTAACCGATTCCCCTGCTGGTGCTGCAGCATTTTTCATTCTGTTCTCTTTCTGCTAGATTGAGCCAGGCTTCAAGCAGAGAGTCTGACAGTTGCAGTTCTGACCCCAGGGACCAGCAGACCCAGTTCTCGCCTCTAGCACTTTTGCATCCTATTTAATCAGTGATGCTGGCTCCTTCTGCATTCACTCCTGTTTTTCCACGAATAAGGGGAGAAACTGACTGATAGGATCAATTTCCATTGCAGGTTCAATTCACAGCTCATTTCTCGGGAACTCTGCACTTTACCTTCTATTACTACTACAGTGCTTTTTCAGAAACTCAATTTCAGAACCTGTGAGAGATATTTGAGTGTAATTTTAGGATCCTGTCATTGATAATCAAAAACACAGATTACAACCAATGCTCCTGCTAACAAGTTTCTCTTTTCTACCTCTTCATGAGCTACAGAGGTCTATTACAATAAAAAGAATAAAAACCTAAAATGGCATGGTGGGCCCTCTTTAGCACCATCAGTTACCATATTTCTGTCTCAGTTGTCACATAAAAGATGACAAAATAATAAAAGGGGTGACAAAATAACTAAGCAATGGTTTATTTATTTGATATTCAGTTAAGTTACATTCAAGCAAAGACTTGATTAACTAGTATCACTGGCTTACATTAGCATACCCTGGAATTCAATATTCCTAAACAGCAGAGCTCTGAGGCACATGGCATTGTATTCGAGTGACATAACTACAGTTGTTGAATTAGCCAATGCTTTCCTGAGACTAAAAAACAAAACAATGTTTTCCTTGTCAGACAAGTTGAAAAATTCTGAAACAGCACTCTCTAATTAACAGTAAAGAACTATGGTGGCACAGTGGGTAAAGCATTCAGTTGCTAACTAAAGGTCTGTAGTTTGAATCTACCAGTCACTTCTTAGGAGAAAGATTAGGCAGTCTGCTTTTGTAATAATTTACTGCCTTGGAAATCCTATAGGGTAGTTCTACTCTGTCCTATAGGGTGGCTATGAGTCAGAATCAACTCGATAGCAGTGCGTCTGGTTTGGCTTGGATAATTTACACTACCATAAACCAAAAACCAAACCAAACTCACTGCCATGCAGTTGATTCTGACTCATAGTGACCCCTTTGGGTTTTCAAGGTGGTAAACCTTTACAGAAGTAGATTGCCCAGTCTTCCTTCCATGAAGTAGCTAGTGGGTTTGAACCACAAACATTCTGGTTAGCAGTCAACTACCTTAGGCACTACACCACGAGAGCTCCTTAGACTATCATAAGGCATCTTATATACCTGTAATGTAACCGAATATATTAAAACTGTCATGAGAATTATATGGATCTGAAAAGCCTCTTCAACCAAAATATACGGATGTTGTTGTTATGTGCCATGGAGTCAGACCCGACTCATAGCGACCCCTCCCCTTAGATTTCTGAGGTGGTATCACTATGGAAGTATATTGCCCAACCTTCCAGGCTGGTGGGTTTGAACTGCCAGCCTTCTGGTTCACAGTCAAGTGCCTTAGGCACTATGCTACCAGAGCTCCTAAATATACAGATAATAAGTTCATTAATAGTTTTGACCATAATTTATCAATTAGAATCAAGAGATGTCACACCTTATACAGAATCAGACATTCTACTTTATTTATTTGGTTAGAATGGACACATTCTTCAAAACATCTTTCATACAATCCAAGTGCTGGTTTAAACACGGCCTAAATTGTAAAGGTAAGCAACCTACTTCCTCATGTTCTGGGAAATAGACTACCCACATATCAATTATATTGACAGTTGTAATTTTAATCTTGGTCAAAAGCTGGAATTCTTATTCACCTTTTATGGGAAATGTACAGAATTATTCTACATAAAAAATGACTGGGACATACCTATGGTCATAATGTAGATCTTCTCAGTCCAGAGGCTCCAGGTGAAGAAGTCCTCCAAACACACACAAGCAACTATGACAGCCAGGAAGGCACATTCTCTAGTGATGTGAAGTAAGTCCTAAAAGCAGTGCATACACATGCTTTGCTCTATACTAGTTTTGGTTTGCATATATATAAAAAAAGTGAAAGAATATATCTTAAGCCCTTGATTAAGTCACTCCAGTATATCTCTGTCAGGATAACTTTTCTCAAGAATTTTTAAAGTTAATATTCTTAAGGAAGGGAGCTCTGATAGGATCGTGCCTAAGGCACTTGACAACTAACCAGATAAAAAAAACAGGAGAGCAATAGAAAATAAGTAAGAGATATGGAGGACAGAATTAGAGGATATAACATGCACGTAATTGGTATTCTTAAAGGAGAATTAGGGAGCTCTGGTAGCATAGTGGCTAAGACACTTGCCTGCTAACCAGATGGCTGGCGGTTCAAACCCACCAGCCACTCCTGGGAAGGAAGGTTGGGCAATCCTACTTCCGTAGTGATACTGCCTCGGAAACCCAAGGAGGGGTCGCTATGAGTCGGGTTTGACTCGACGGCACCTAACAACAACAACAAAGGAGAACAGACAGAATAAAGGGGAGATACGACCTGAAGAGAAAATGTCTGAAAAATTTCCAGAATTTTTGAAAGACATACATAAAAAGATAAAGAAAGTACAACACACACAAATTTAGACATATTGCACTTAATCTACAGCTAGCAAAATCAAAGAGAAGATCCTAAAGTATCTACAGAAAAAAGACATTATTTACAAGGTAACGACAATAAGACTGACACAGTTTCTCAATGACTGTGGAAGTCAGAAAATGGGAACAATATATTTAAAATAATAGAGAAAACACATCAATTTAGAATTCTATATCAAGGAAAACTATTTTTCAAGGATAAAAATGAAATGAAGATAATCTCAAAGAATCAAAATTGAGCTACTTACTATCAATGAATCTACAATAAAGGATTCATTGAGGTATATCAAGAAGAAGAAAAATGTTCTTTAAAGTTCTGAAGTGCTAGGAGAACCAGTGTGCAAGGAAATATCTAAACTTATATTTTTTAAATAATAAAAATGTTGTTTGAGAGATTTATGTATGTGTATGTATGTTTATACACCCACACAGAATTAAATTACTGACAACAAGCTCATATAAGCAAGGATGGTACAGAATTAGAATATTATAAAATCTTTATATCATTTGGAAGTTTTAAAATATTAAGTTTTTAAAGTTGTTAAGTATCCATGTCAAATTCTGGGAGCTAACTACTATAACAACAGCAATAGAGTGATAATTTTCACAGCAGTAAAGAAAAATAATAATAATAAAAACTAACTCACTTAAAGAAAAAATTAAAAAATCCTCAATTAAGTAAGGAAAAAGGTACGGGGGTGAGGGGCAAGAAAGGAGAGGGGAAAAAATGCAGCATATAAAAAAAAATAGTAAGTAGAAATAAAAATTTCAAATAAAAGAAAATAATTAGCCCAAATTGGGGGGGGGGGGACCTCACTGCCATCAAGTCAATTTGACTCATGGCAACCCTTCCTTGGGTTTCCGAGGTGGAATCTCTACAGAAGTAGACTGCTTCCTTCCGAGGAGCGGCTGATGGGTTTGAACCTGCAGTCTTCTGGTTAGCAGTCAAATGCCTTAGGCACTACACCACAAGTGCTCTTAATAAGTCCAAATAAATATTCTTTAATAAAATCAAATCCAGCTGGATTTGATTTTTTAATAGAATTTTTGCATCTATCCTTATGAATGATATTGATTGCTTACACATGTAATGCTGTATGACCAAGTTAGAGTAATTAAAATGGTTTAATATATTTTAAAAATCCATAAATGTAATTGATCACATTAACAAATTAACAAAAAATCATAAGATCAATTTATAGTTGCAGAAAGAGCATTTGTTAAAACACCCATTCTTCATCTGAGAAAATAGAATGAAATTTCACATAAACAAATATCATTCTTAATGTTAAAACATTAACGGATAACATAAGGACATATACTATCAATGCTCCTATTCAACATACTCCCAAAAGTTCTTATCAGTACAGTAAGAGTAATATAAAGAATGGGAATATAATAAGGTGTAAGATATAGAAACAATAACAAAAAAAAGGTCTAAAATTGCGAAATGAAAAAAAATAAAATTCTTATTATACACACACAATTTAAATGCCCTAGCACACATACAGGAGCTTCCTGGCATAGTTCCTAAGACATCTGACTGCAAACCAGAAGGCTGGCAGTTCAAACCCACTGGCCACTCCTCAGAAGGAAGGTAGGGCAATCTACTTCCGTAGTGATACTGCCTCAGGAACTCAAGGAAGGGTTGCTATGGGTCGGGTCCGACTCAACGGCATTGAGTTTTTTTGAGAACACACATACACAGGCTCTACAGACTAATTTTAATAAACAGTATATGTTTAGCATGGTGTCTGGATATGAGATTAATACTAGAATCCTTTGTATTTCTTTATATCAACAAAGAATTTTAACACAAATATTTTAAAAAGATATTATTTATTTTAAAAAGATATTTATAAAAATACAAAAATATACAAAGAAGTCAAGAATAAATCTTAAAAGAGACTATTAATGATAAAAATTCAAAACTTTATTGAAAGGCATTAGTGAAGAGCAAAATAATTGAAGTAGTGTACTGTGATGGTTAATATTACATCAACTTGGCTAGGCTGCGATTCTAGTGCCATGGCAGACATTGGACTGATTACTCTTCCATATGAATATAATGCAGTCACCTCCATAATGAAATCTAATATAATGTAATCACCTTCATGATGAGATGTGATGTGAGCAGCTAATCAGTTGAAAGGGATTTTCCTTGCAGATGTGGCCTTCCTCTATTATATAAATGGATGTTCCAGCAAAGTTCTCTCTCTCTTTCTCTTTCTCTCTCTGGATCCTACATCTAATTCCTCATAATTTGACCTCTGGGTTCTTAGAATCTGAGCCAGTAGCCTGTCACCTCACCAGCAGATTTTGGAATTCCCTGTGAACCAGTAGCCTGCCATCTGACTTCCAATTTTGGGTTCCTCAGCCCTTGCAACCACTTGAGTTAGGAGAATCCTCCAGACTAATGCCCAACCTGTGAATTTGGGACCTATTAGCATCCACAACTATGTGAGCTATTTTCTTGAATGAAATGAAATATTTCACTGGTTTTATCCTTCTAGAGAACCCAGCCTAAGACATACCACACTCTTGGTGCTACACTAGCCAGACATAAATGGAAGCAAGATAAATAACCTCATTAATGTCTTAGTTGGGAGCTCTGGCAGCATAGTGGCTAAGACACTTGCCTGCTAACCAGACGGCTGGCGGTTCAAACCCACCAGCCACTCCTGGGAAGGAAGGTTGGGCAATCCTACTTCCGTTAGTGATACTGCCTCGGAAACCCAAGGAGGGGTCGCTGTGAGTCGGGTTTGACTCCACGGCACATAACAACAACAACAACAACAACAACGTCTTAGTTGTTCTGGATATATACCCATGGGCTGGGGTGCTCAGACTTGAAAATTATTACAAAGTCTTCTCCTCAGCAAGCACTAATGGCTTCATATCAGTAAATTTCTTTTTCCCTGAATTAAACCTTTGGGTTCTGAAAGGTGAGCCTCAGGCCTGGTGCCCAGCTTGGCTCAGAGACTTAGGATGCAGTTCTTGTCCCCTCTTCTCTCACCGAAACTTTTGAAACTCATTCTCTTTCATTTGTGGATATTTAAAGCTCATTACAAAACAGAATTAAGGACTGGCATATCAGTAGGGTGGAGCACTCCCAGGAATATAAGCGTCCAACACCATAACTACCTTTGTACACATCAGAAAAAACACTCCTTCTTGAAGACATTTGTTATCCTCTGCTGGAAAACTATCATAATAAATATACAAATGTACGAGGTTTATAATATGAAAGGGCACCCTATGTTTATATAATGCATAACCTGCACAATCGTGTGCAGTGACCATGCTTAAATCAGTGGCTGTGCACATATGTATATGTTTGTGTGTGTTGTCAAGAAAATGTGTAAGCTCTGCAGGTTGCCATCCTAGGTACAACACAATTGGTTTCTATTCATCTGGAGTAAGAGGTGGAAAAAAGAGTCAGGAATAAGAAGGGAAAACGGAATGTGAGGTTAATTTCCTCCACAAACAACGGCTCTGTTTGCCTTGAGACCTGAAAATCAGGATGGTCCCTGGATACCATTATTGAATATTGAATATTTTGATCAAAGATTCCATAGAAGAATCCTGATCAAAAAGGAGAAATGCAGAAGAGAATTTCAAATTCTCATGGACTCTGGACTTTCTAGAGCCATGGGGCTGGATGAATTCCTGAAACTACTACTCTGAGATAATCTTTAAACCTTAAACGGAGCTCTTCTAAGATTTATTTATATGGATCAAATTGACAACAACTTGAAAGATTAGACAGGAAACTCAGGGGGCAGTGAGTTTATGTTAATAGGAGAGAAAAAACCTGGAAAAGGAAGGCAAGTATATTCATACAACTCAAAGGATATAATCAATGTCACTGAAATGTACATGTAGATATTGTTGACATTTTTATGTTTTGCTATGTATAGTGTCAACAAGAACAAAGTAAAACAAATTTATAAAGGAATCATAAGCTGAAAGATGAAAAAGATGTACTTCCTATCTGATACATGTGTGTTGTGCATACCAAAAATTCTTAGAGAACATATTTTTAATTTAACAAATTCAACCTTCTGGTAAACCAGGCCTGCAAAAGTGAATATGCTATGTGGTATATACGTTGACTGAGATATGTGAATAATTTTTCAGGAATCTAATATAATTTACTGATATATTAAACTTTAGCATTCAGGTATAAACATGAAATAGTTCAATTTCATTTTTATGAATATCCCAATTCCAGCTACTCCTCCCTGTTCTAATCTGTCCCTCATACCACTGACAGAATTTCTTCCATATGTGACAGTTCATCAGTATCAACCAGGAAACTTCTAACTGCTGCCCTCTTATCATCTCAACCAAGACAGCAATGTTTGCATTGGTAAGTCACAACTATCAAATCGATCATATAACCATTCTTGCCTTCCCCAGCAGTGAGGTGTATCTATCAGTAACTCAACTGCAGGTCCCCTCTCCAAAATTAATATCTCTGCTCAGGTTGATCCATTCGCATGCAGCAATGGCCACCTTTTTTATCTGTCA
This sequence comes from Orycteropus afer afer, assembly GCF_000298275.1. Classification (NCBI taxonomy): domain Eukaryota; kingdom Metazoa; phylum Chordata; class Mammalia; order Tubulidentata; family Orycteropodidae; genus Orycteropus; species Orycteropus afer. The sequence goes on from NW_006921821.1 coordinate 2,397,019, forward strand.
GAAAGTACCCTCAGTTCCTTTCACTCTTGGTTCAAAATAAACTTCCTTTATGATTTTTTTCTAGTTAATATATAAACTTAGGGATTTTCACAGACTTCTCGTTCTTGTTAGGTGTTGTCAAGTTGGTCCTGGCTCATAGCAACCCTATGTACAACAGACCGAAACACTGCCTGGTCCTGTGTCATCCTCACTATCATTGCTATGTTTGAGCCCATTGTTACAATGTGTCAATCCATCTCCTTCTGGGTCTTCCTTTTCTTTGCTGAAATTCCCCTTTACGAAGCATGATGTCCTTCTCCAGGAACTGGTTCCTCCTAATAACATGTCCAAAGTACGTAAAACCAAGTCTCACCATCCTCACTTCTTCCAAGATAGATTTGTTTGTATTTTTGGCAGTCCATGGTATATTCCATTTTCTGCACCAGCACCATAATTATATGGTCAAAATCCCAATATATGTATATTAATTAGATTTTGATATGTTTTATTGTGTTCTGTAACAAGTTTGTTGACTATTGATCCCATCTCTAATTTGAATGCTTTATCCTATATTCATCAAATAATACATTTGAAAAAAGATGCTAATATAAAATAATAAACAGTCAGCATCTAGCTCAGTTTCTTTCTTCTTGTAATTCAAGAAACCATCTTTTTGTCACTACTTATTTTCTATTAACAGCCTTTCCAAGTTTTTGTGCTGTGACTTGCGTCTCTGTTTCACTTTATTGCTTTAAAGGAAGCCACACAGGAACTATAAATATGGCTACCACTAAAATGGAATATTTCAGTTTTGGCCTGAGCTCCTTGGTGACATTTCCAAAGGTTAAAGTTCACCACTATAGAAGGAACACTATTGCTATAGAGCAAAATTAGAATCTTGAATAGTTTGGACGCACTGGAATGAACAAATTGCAATTCATCCTATAGATGAACTTTACAAGAAAACTGTTGTATGAAATAAAAATGAATCTGCAGTAAACGACCTCTATGGTATTTACATCAGACTATATATAATAGGAGGAAGCAAAATGATTTTCACAGAGTTTTTCAGAACTGTCAAAAATTGGTTTGGAATGGGTTTTGACCTTTTCTAACCCTCATAAAATTGTGGCACCCACAGAAAGCCTTGGAAGTTTGGAATTGATATTTTACACAAAGCAGAAGAATATCTGAACCATTAATTTGTTGTTGTTGTTGTTACACAAGTATTGTGATTAGTGTTAGAAAAAATCCCATCAAATAAAATTTTAGTTTTACCTGTACTTACCATTCTCTCTACTTAATTACACACACACACACACATACACACACAAATCTAATACAGAGAAATGTTATTTAAAACATTTTTACCTATTCAAAGCCTCTTTATTTTGGTCTGTAGAAATTCTTTTGATTCCATAGATTTTTATTTGAAGATGTTTATGAGCGTGGGCAAATGGTTTCACAAACACAATCAACTGTGTTGATTGAACATTACACTGTAATTATCTTGTATGTTTTCACAGCTTGTTTACAAAGAGATTTTTAACAATAACTCAATTCCACAGTAGCAGAAAAGGTGGAAACAACCTAAATGCCCATCAAGAGATGACTGGATAAATAAAACATGGTATATACATACAATGGAATACTACTCAACCAGTAGGAGAAATGAAGGCCTGACACATGCTACAGTACAGATAGAGCTTGAAGGCATTATCCTGAATGAAACAAATCACAAAGGAAAAATATTGTATGATGTCATTTATATAAAAAGACAAGAAAAGGCAAATGTACAGAGACCAAAGTTTATTAGAGGTTACCAGAGAAGGAGCAAAGACAGGGATAATGGTGATGGAAAATCACATTCATTAAGGGTAGGGTTGCAATGACTGCAATTGCTGTCAATAGTTGTGAATTGGTAAAAAGCTGAATCGGCAAAAGTTATATGACAGATATATTTACAACAATAAAAGAGCAGCTGCTGACACTGCTTACGTACAACCAAAAAACTCATGAGATTTGGCTCCTTAGTTTGAATGTTCAGGGTCATGACTTCATGGGAAATTCCAGATAACTGGCCTAATAACGTGTTTAGTGCTTCTGTTCTACCTGCTAATTTGATGTGTAATGTCTGAGGTCGTAAAAGCTTGACCTTGCCTTCAAGGCATGACAGCCCCTTAGATTCTGGTACTTCAGGTTTTAGGAGCATAAGGGGCTATGAACTCCCTAGATGGTACAAATTGTTAACTCCCATGAATATTAATTGAAAGCTTGGTGGTTTGATTCCACTCAGAGGTGCCTCCAAAGAAAAGCCGAGTGATCTACTTCTGGAATATCAACCATTAAAAACTCTATGGAGCACAGGTCTACTCTGACCCACAAGGGGTCACCATGAGTCAGAATTACTACATGGCAAATGGACTGATTTAGGGGGTCTATAGTACAGGGTAATGTGGAAATTCAGAAGGCTCCCCAGTTTATTTAAATACCATCCTTTTCCCACTTCATTTAGAACCCCTGAATTATAAAGATGTATACACATATACTATTAATTTAACACCTTGAAAAAGTGTGATGTGTAACCAATATATTACAGTACACCATTTTGTTCTCAGGTTACTTAGTGTGCTCTCTCTGTTTTAAAATTTGCTGTTTTCTAGGTACTTTCTTCAATAAAATAACAAATGAACTATTACAAAATAGGGATAATGGTCACAGTTAATTCCTCACTATACTTTTAAAAATTAATCACAGTTCAGATTCACATTTCTTTCATTTTTACTTCTGTTTATTTGGCATTGGTTTTTGGAGGCTGCTGAAAAATCACCTCTGTGACAGAGCTGAACTGCATCATAGGGTTTTCTTGGCTAAAATCTTTTTGGAAGCAGATCATCAGGTCTTTCTACTGTGGAATCTCTGGGTGGGTTCAAACTGCCAACCTTTTGGTTAACAGCTGAGTGCTTAACTGTTACTATATCAGGGCTCCTTTTATTTGCTATAAATCATAAAAACAAAACAAAAGCTCACTGCCATCAAGTTGTTTCCTACTCACAGTGACCCCCATTGGTTTTCCAAGGCTGTAAATCTTTACTGAAGCAGATTGTCTCATCTTTCTCCCATGGAGCAATTGGTAGGTTCAAACCACTTACCTTTTGGTTAGCAGCCAAATGTTTTAACCATTATTCCACCAGAGCTCCTTTCTATTTGCTATAGAATATTTGAAAGAATTATTGGCAAATATGTTTCCTTGAAGAAGATAGGAGAAATACATAGAGTCACTGACCAAAAAGAATTAGTTGATGTTCAGCCATTTCAGGAGGTAGTATATAATCAAGAACCAATTGAAGGAAGAAGTCCAAGCTGTACTGAAATCATTGCCAAAAAACAAGGTGCCAGGAATTGATGGAATACCCATTGAGATGTTTCAACAGATGCAACACTGGAAGCACTCACTCGTTTATGCCAAGAAATGTGGAAGACAGTTACCTGGCTAAGCAACTGAAGAGATCCATATTTGTGCTAATTCCAAAGAAAGGTGATCTAACAGAGTGAGGAAATTATTGAATAATATCATTACTATTACATGCAAGTAAAATATTGCTGAAAATAGTTTTAAAACATTTGCAGCAGTACATAGATACTGAACTGACAGAAATTCAAGACAGATTCAGAAGAGGACATGGAAGGAAGGCTATCTTGCTGATGTCAGATGGATCTTGGCTGAAAGCAAAGAATACCAGAGAGATATTTATCTGTGTTTTATTGACTATACAAAGGTATTCAACTATGTGGATGATAACAAATGATGAACAACATTGCCAACAACAGGAATTCCAGAACACTTAATTGTGTTCTTGAAGAATCTGTACATAGACCAAGAGGCAGCCATTTGAACAGAACAAAAGAATACTGTGTGGTTTAAAATCAGAAAAGGTATATGTCACGATTATATCCTTTCACCATACTTATTCAGTCAATCTGTATGCTAAGCCAATAATCTGAGAAGCTGGACTACATGAAGGAAAATGCGGCATCAGGATTGAGGGAAGACTCATTAGCTATCTGTGATACGCAGATGACACAACCTTGCTTGCTGAAAGTAAAGAAGACCTTAAGCACTTACTAATGAAGCACAAAGACTGCCGCCTTCAATATGGATTACACCTCAATATAAAGAAAACAAAAATTCTTAAATATGGACCGATCATGATAAATGGAGAAAAGACTGAAGTTGTCAAGGATTTCATTTTACTGGATCCACAATCAATGCCCACAGAAGTAGTAGTCAAGAAATCAAATGATCCATTGCATTGGGCAAATCTTCTGCAAAAGATCTTTTTAAAGTGTTAAGTAGCAAAGATATCACTTTGAAGACTAAAGTAAATCTGACCTAAGACATGGCATTTTCAGTTGCCTAATTTGCATGTGAGAACTGGACAAAATTAATAAGGAAGACTGAAGAACTGATACATTTGAATAATGTGTTGGCAAAGAATAATGAATATACCATGGACTGCCAGACGAATCAACAATTCTGTCTTGAAAGAAGTGTAGCTGGAATGTTTCTTAGAAGCCAGGATGGTGAGATTTTGGTTATCAGGAGCAACTAGTCCCTAGAGAAGGATATCATGCTTAGTAAAGTAGAGATACTCAATGAGATGGATTAACACAGTGGCTGCCAACAATGGATTCAAGCATAGCAACAATTGTGAGAATGGTGCAAGACAAGGCATTGTTTTGTTCTGTGGTACACAGGGCTGCTATGAGTTGGACCAATGTGCCAGCCCAAATGACAATAACATGCATCATGGAATATTGCTTAGTTTTAGTTTTTAATTGCATATACTGAAAATCTTAATAAGTTAGATCATTCATTTGCCATCTGAAGTTTAGTGAATGTTACGGTATTGAAGAATTAACTAAAAATCTTGCCAAGGATCTACAGGTAACAATTCTAATGTGTTACTGATATGACAAACACAGTAAAAAAACAGCTTTATTTATCCTTTCTGAAGCTGAATTCTTTTTTTTTTTTTTAGGATTTGGGTGAAGATTTACAGAGTAAATTCACTTTTCATACAGCAGTT
>NW_006921821.1:2406327-2412926 GCF_000298275.1 Orycteropus afer afer
GTATTTTTTCCTGGTGTCCCTGGTTTCTTTGTTCCATATTATTTTCTGTGCTGAGCTCGTTTTGTTTATGAATTGTGTTATCATTCCCGTTGTTGCTATTGTTTTAGTATATGCTGAGTATTTGTGTGAAGCTGAATTCTTAAAGAATAATAAAATCTTCCTACATTGAAAACAATCTTTCTTTGGTCTAGCTCTCATTTGTACGAATTTCTGAAAACTTTTTCAAGTAATGATACTTTTTCCAGGATTCATTGGCATGTCAGACACAGAAGAGAACAAACCAGGGCAGACACAAGGAAAGCAGCAAAATTTAGGTTTGACTTAGAGGTCAAGAATTAGAATTTTGAGGAGAGCCATTTAACAGGATCTATACTTTGGAATGGCAGAACTGGGAAAGTCCATTTGACCAGACTGGGCAAACTGAGAGGTGATGGTGTTCTTTTAAGGGTTTTATAGTTTTAGCTGTTATATTTAGGTCTTTGATCCATTCTGACATAATTTTTGTATATATTATAAAGAAGAAATACAACTTAATTCTTTTGCATATGGACATCCAATTGTTTCAGTATCATTTGTTAAAAAAAAACCCTGTTCTTTACCACTGAATGTAACATAAATATAAGAATTATTTCTGAATTCTCAATTCTATTCCAATGATCTCTCTGTCTTTCCTTATACCAGTACACAGTGTCTTGATTACTGCAATTGTGTTGCGCAACCATTGCTGAATTAAATTTACACACATACACATATTCATTCACTAAAAGATCTGTGTATTCATAGACAACTTCCACCCCCATCCAGAGCAGTCTAATTTATCTCCAGTTATAGAAAATATTTTTGTCCTGCCTACAAAGCTCAGAAGAAGATGATCAAATAGCCTTAGGTCCTTTTTCAAATGTAATAAATTCAAGTCACTACTCTTCACAGAAGCTCTGGTAGCATAGTGCCTGAGGCGCTTGACTGCTAACCAGAAGGCTGGTGGTTCAAACCTCAGAAGGAAGATGCGGCAATCTACTTCCATAGAGATACCGCCTCAGAAACCCAAGGAGGGGTTGCTATCAGTCGGGGGGGCCGACTCGACGGCACATAACAACAACACTCTTAACATGGGAAAGAGAGAGGGCATATAAATGGCTAGTTTTGGAAGAGTTACTGTACCTCTTCTTCTCAGGAGGGGAAAGGGAGGAGATCTTTCCTTATGTATACAAACATCAGGAACAGAGGATAAGAATTCCTTCCAACATTGGTAATGTGAAAAATAACTTTAAAAATTTAACTAAAGAATATAATTTTTTTTAAATCATTAGTATACAACAAGTTTTCTACTATAAACTCAGAAAGCAAGCATATATTACGAAGATATTATAGTAAGACCAAGTAATAGAGGAGAGACATTCCAGGTGGAGTGACCATATCAATGAAAATACAGTATCAGGGTATCACAAAGCACTTCTGAGAAATCCATTCAGTGGAGCAAAAAATGGCATTGTCTTAACATTAGGAAATTCTACCAGATTTTAGCAAGGTCCTTGGCATGGAATGGGATTCAAGGCAAACACGCCAATCCCATTAAAGGCCAGGGAAAGGAGAAGGAATCAGTCTCAGAAACATTGCCATATTCCAAAAAAAAAAAAACAAGCTCACTGCCATCAAGTTGATTCTACGCATAGCGACTCCTTCCTGAGTTCCCAAAGTGGTACCTCTATGGAAATAGATTGTTCAATCTTCCTTCTGAGGAGTGGCTGGTGAGTTTGAACTGCCAGCCTTCTGGTTAGCAGTCAAATGCTATATTAGGCATATAACTAAGAAAGTGGGTCAGTACTGCAGAAAGGTGGGTATGTGGTTACTTAATGTGGAGTATGAACTGGGTATGTAATCTGTTCTGTTATCACTGGGGTAAAAGAAGGTTTTGAAGGTAGCCAGAAGCAATGTGAATTTGATGTTGTGGGGTAAAGGATCTAGTTTTACACTAAGTAAGGTGACATCTGTTATTGGCTCTAGGGAACTAATCCTTGGAATCATTAGGGTGTTTTGGTCTGGAACTTCCAAGCCAGAATGGGGGATTTGTGCTGGTCAGATAAGAAAAGATTCACTTGGGAGGCCAGTATCAACTAGCCTCAGGAGGCATCATGTAGCCAATCATGCAAGACTGGCCAATAAAAGTCCAAAACCCTAAGGCTCAGAGAACTTCTAGGCTGGCAAAGGGAAGGTGACATGCCTTCTCTGAGACATGGCAGCTCCACATTGGAAATTTCCCAGACCTCACCCATGATAATCCTTATGATAATTCTGATTTATATGGCTGTACTTTTTTAACAAAGACTCCCTGGGTGACATAATTGGTTAACAATTCGACTACTAGCCCAAATTCTAACCCCCCTAGAGATACTGCAAGGAGCTCTGGTGGTATAGTGCTTAAGACATTTAACTGCTAACCAGAAGGTTGGCAGTTCAAACACACCAGTTGCTCCATGGAAGGAAGATGAGGCAATCTACTTCTATAAAGATTTACCACCTCAGAAACCCAATGGGAGTTGCTATGAGTTGGAACTGACTGGATGGCAGTGAGTTTGGCTGTCCTTCCACCCCGCCCCCCAGAGATACCTCAGAAGATATGCTGGGGATCTGGTTTTCAATATCATAGCCTTGAAAACTGTATGAAGCAGTTCTACTCTACACACGTGGAGTTGCCATGAGTTAGAATCAACTAGATGGCAATCAACCAAAAGAACTCTAATAAAACTGATAGTCATAAGTGTAATTTCTTTGGTGAGTTCTATGAACCATTTGGCTCAGGCATAGCAAGGATTGAGAGACTGGCGCAGGACCAGGCAGAGTTGTTTTGTTGTACATAAGGTCTCTATAAGTCGGACCCAACTCAATGGCACCTAACAACAACATGAGCTATTTCAACCAATTAATGAGCCCTACCAACCACAACCACTGCTGTGGAGTCATATCTGACTCATAGTGAGTGATCCCTCCTTGGTTTTCCGAGGCAGTATCACTACGGAAGTTGATTGCCCAACATTTCTTCAGAGGAGTGGTTGGTGGGTTTGAACCGCCAGCCTTCTAGTTAGTAGTCAACTGCCTTAGGTACTATGCCACCAGAGCTCCCATTGAACCCAAGAGCTGGTGTTCTTTTAACTTGTAAGGCCTAACCTAGCCCCAGGTGTTATGTAGGTGGCTGGTGTCAAATATGATAGAGAAGTGGGAAAGCAGGGATATGATTAACCTCTGCCTCCGGTGAATTGCTTTTATGCTGATTATCACTCACAAAGCTATTTTTGTAGATGTTGAACAGTATGTCTACAGAGACAGTACAGGATTAAGTTTTCATATGGAGTCAACTGGTCTCAGCCATGGGGAGAGGTAACGTGGTAAATCTGGCAAGAAGACATGGATGACCAGCCTGCAGGCATAGGAAGAATGCAGTGCAGAGGAGCACGTCTGATAAAGGAAGAGGGTTCACAAAAGGACTGTGTGTACAATGGGTAAACTGAGTCTTGGCCAGGAATATGGCAGCCTAAGAAATATCTTGGAAAAACAAACCATAGGATGTGGCAGATTAGAATAGTAGAGTTGGAGGGTGAAGAGTAGGGCAGGGAACAGCAATAAAGACAAATAAAAAAGTACTTCACACAGATGCTAGTATTTCCGTGACAGGTAACAAGAGGAGAAAAGCTTATTTTAGATGTATCTGATGGCTGCTTGAGAGATATCCCTGAAAGGACACCCATATCACACATAACAAATCTGAAGTTCAAGGGTCAGGGGTGGGGATTTGGAGGGTATAGGAGCATGTAATAAGCACTGACACAGATGATGCTCCTAAGGATAAGAGTTAAAAAAGAAGAGAGGGTTCATGAAAAAGACTACAGCAGCTGTACTTTATTTTTATTTTATGTTTTTCTTTTAATATTCTTGAAAGCATATGCCTTCCCATATGAAACTGACAGTAATAAGATATTAGCAGTTATAATTTCTAACTCATTCACTCTTTGATATATGCCATTTTCAAGATATTATTTTACAATAGGTTTTATTTGAATTTTAAAAGAAGATAAATAAGTTTTCAGTCAAGCAAAGCATTTTCAACTCTGAAGTAAAGCCAACTTGTATTCAGATTTTTATATTTGGTACATACTTAATAGTTACACATTTTAGAGAATGTCTCATTTAAATTCTAATGTATTTTAATAAAGAATGAAAGAAAATATCACCCAGTATATTTTTTTCTTAAATTATCCCTAGTTCTTGATTACTCCTCCACAATCAAAATCATGTCTTAAATATGAATGATACAAAACAAGACTACAGCCTGAATGTCTAACAGAGATTTTAGCTGCCTGTTTAAAATGACATACCTAGCTATTCAGTAATCACTTTATAATAACCCCTTTCATTTCCAAATCTACTTAGCCATCAGGCAGCAGTGAGGAAAAAGCTGGCAGCAGTTTTTACAACTGCACATTAGTTTTACATTTCATGACAAGCTAATTCTAGAGACTTCTAAAGAGAGACAAGCATGGGTCCTTGTGATTTTCTTTCTTTTGCATGAAGGAAACATGCATCTAGCTGATAAATGAAAGATAAAAGAGTGCAGACATGTATTTTTCATTTCACCCTGATGTCAGTGACAATTTGCCCCAATTGTACCCCAGTTGCCTCAGTACATTTCTAAGTCAACAAAAAGTAACTAGCTCTGAAAATTACACTTCAACCCAATTTGAATGAGTTTGTCTGTAGCATTTCAGAATCCCAACGACAACTGGCCTTAATCACTGTATGGTGGTCAGGGCTTCATAAGAAGTCTTGGACTCAAATGCTATGCAAGATATAGTCACATTGTTGTTGTCATTGTTGTTATGTGCTGTCGAGTAGGACCCTACTCATAGCGACCCCTTCTTGGGTTGCCAAGGCAGTACCACTACGGAAGTAGATTGCCCCACCTTCCTTCCGAGGAGTGGCTGGTGGGTTTGAATCGCCAGCCTTCTGGTTAGCAGTCAAGTGCCTTAGGCACTATGCTACCAGAGCTCCCAGATATAGTCATACTGTATTAGAAATGGCAAATATATTTGGTCTTTTATATTTGACCACAGAGGGGCTTTTCAATGCAGACTAACTCAAGGTCATAACTTTTTCTGATGCCTCTAATTAAATGTAAAACCTTACAAGTGCCAACTGTGTGCCTATATAGTGCCAAATAGATGAAATAGTAAACTGCGTTTCAAGGCATTATTTAATCCAATCCATGATCCACACCTGAGCAATACTTTAAGCTGATAATACAAGCTTTTAATGTTGCCATGAAAATCACCTGGTAAAATGATAAACCATGGTATAACCCTTCTCTGATTTCAGAAGTTCAATACTTGCTAGGTGAGCACAGGCACAGATTGTTTGTTTATAATGCTATACAAGAACAAACAGGACATGCTATTTCATACATCATTCTGAAGAAGATGTACCAGGACGTTCCTGCTATCACTGCAGTCTGCTGCTGCATGACACACTGCATTAATTCATAGTCATTATACACAACTTTAGCTAAATTGAGAATTTAAGACTTTACTGAATCCAAATGACAGGACTTCATGGTCATATAAGTCTATGTGAAAGAAATATTATCAATTAATGCTACATGACTAAATAGCACAGTTCACTGTTATATATATAATATATATATCCGACTCATAGCAACCCTTCCTTGGGTTTCCGAGGCAGTATCACTACAGAAGTAGGATTGCCCAACCTTCGTTCTGAGGAGTGGCTGGTGGGTTTGAACCGCCAGCCGTCTGGTTAGCAGGCAAGTGTCTTAGCCACTATGCCACCAGAGCTCCCATATGTGTGTGTGTGTGTGTATTGCTATATTGTGATACATGTAATGAACCTGAGCCAAGGAATTTAGATGACACCTACTCTGACAAATTAACTCTCAAATGCAGAAACTGATAAATGAGCAATATTCTCCAGATCAACTGGGGAAATAAACTGTACTCAACGCATTCAGGCCCAGGATGAACAGAAATAGTTCTCTCACCAAGCAATTATATATTAACTATTTGAACATCTGGCAACAAGACAGAATAGAGCACAGCTATGAAAACTAAAAAAACCTGAAATTAAAGGTAAAAATGAAAAGAAATTCACTTTAATATTTTGACAAAGTCTTACTCTATTTCCCAAGTAAAAATCCTTAACGCTTGTTCTCAAGAACCTGCGAGTTTCTCCTTTAGTCTTCCCACTACCAAAGACCTTGAACTCTGTCTTCTCTCTTCAATACCAAGTCAGCTGATGATTGACTTGCTACATAATTTTAACACTAGATCACATTCTTTTAGTCCACTATAACCTTACAGTTAACTGAACTCAACCATAATATAGGAAACAGGATTGACCCAATCCAAGAACAAAAAATAATCTGAACGGAAAGAGTCTTGGATAAGAATGGAGGAGCAAGACTCATAGCTGGCTGCCAACATCAAAAAATGTATTCTGGGAAGGGAGGCGGGGCAAGATGGCGGACTAGGCAGAAGGATTGCACAGACCCTCTTCAACAAAGAAAAGGGAAACCAATTAACACAGACACAGAA
>NW_006921821.1:2420521-2432687 GCF_000298275.1 Orycteropus afer afer
GCTGTATGAAAAGTGAATTTACTCTGTAAATCTTCACCCAAATCCTAATAAAAAAAAAAAAAAAATGTATTCTGAACATATTCTGAGAAAGCATGCCAGACAGTACCTGACCCCATTCTGTGTGTTGAAACACACTGCCCCATAATTACAGCTGGAATCTAGAAATTTGTGATGGGTCACCAAAGAGGTTAATGTACAAGAAATAGTACATTCAATTATTTTTGACCACAGCATGACTATCTATGCTCATGTTGTTATGTACTATCGAGTCAGACCCAACTCATAGTGATCCCTCCTTGGGTTTCCGAGGCAGTATCACTACGAAGTAGATTACCCAATCTTCCTTCCGAGGAGTGGCTGGGAGATTTGAACCACCAGCCTTCTGGGTTCGCAGTCAAGTGCCTTAGGTATTATGCTACCAGAGCTCCTATCTATGCTCATGGGAAGCACCATTCAATGATCTCAAGGACTCAGGAACTTCTCCAGCCTTATCTAAATTACCTACCACCTCTAAAAACTCCAAACTTTGGAAATAATGAATATGGATTCAACCATGTATCAACCATCACATTTTAAGTAATAATATAAAACTAATATCTATCATTTTTGAATACTTATTATGGACCAAGCAGTATTCTAAATGTTGTTGTTGTTGTCATATGCCATTGAGTTGGCCCCAACTCATAGTTACCCCTCCTTGGGTTTCCGAGGTGGTATCACTACGGGAATAGATTGCCCAACCTTCCTTCCAAGGAGTGGCTGGTGGGTTTGAACTGCCAGCATATTTTAAGCAATACTGTTAATTAAATCCACCACTCTTCTGTCAGTTTGTGGAACTGTGGTGGCTTCCATGTTTCTGTGATGCTAGAAGCTACACCACTGGTATTTAGAATGTCAGCAGGGTCACCCATGGTAGAGAGGTTTCAGTGGAGCTTCCAGACTAACACAGACGAGGAAGAAGGATGTGCAGTTCACTTATGGAGGGTGGGAGAAAACCTATGAATAGCAAGGAAACATTGTCTGATATAGCGCTGGAAGATAAGTGCCTCAAGTTGGAAGGCATTCAAAATATGAACAGGGAAGAGGGACCTCCTCAAAGCAGAGTCAATCCTAATGACATGGGTGGACTAAATTTGCTGATTTGATCTGACTCAACATTCAAAGAAGCAGCTGCACACATCCATTTATAATTGGAACATGCAATGTACAAAGTAGGACTCTAAGAAAACTGGAAGCTGTCAAAAATGAACCAGAACAGATAAAGGTCAATATCCTAGGCATTAGTGAGCTTTAATGGACTAGTATTGGCCATTGTGAATCAGACAATCTTATTGTCAACTATGCCAGAAATGACAAATTGGAGAGGAATCGTATTCATCATCAAAAGGAACACTGCAAGATCTTTCCTGAAGTATAGTGCTATCAATGATAGGATAATATCCATATGCCCACAAAGAAGTCTAGTTAATACTACTATTACTCAAATTTAGCACCAACCACTAAAGTCAAAATGAAGAAACTGAAGATTTTTACCAACTTCTACAGTTTGAAAATGACCAAACGTGCAATCAGGATGCACTGATAATTCTGTTGATTGCAATGAGAAAGTTGGAAATGAAGAAGCATTGGTCGTGGTAAGAGAAAAGACACCAACGATTGCATGACAGAATTTTGTAAAACCAATTTTACATATAACTTATTAGTTGCATATGCCATTTTTCAATAACATAAATGGTGACATGGGAGCTCTGTTGGCATAGTGCCTAAAGCAGTTGACTGTTAACCAGAAAGCTGGCAGTTCAAAACCACCAGCCACTCCTTGAAAGGAAGACTGGATAATCTACTTCCATAAAGATACCGCCTAGACTTATTTTAACTTTAACTCATGGACTTATTTTAACTTTCTCAGAAGGAAGATGGGGCAATCTACTTCCGTAGTGATATTGCCTCGGAAACCCAAGGGGGGGTCACTATGAGTTGGGTCCGACTCGATGGCATATAACAACAACAACAACAATTTTAACTTTAACTCCTGGACAATCTACTTCCATAAAGATACCACCTTGGAAACCCAGGGGGGGTCACTATGAGTCAGATTCAACTCAATGGCAGTGAGATTTGAGTTATACACTTAGACTGCCCCATATGGAATACACAGAAATCATATAAACAACATCTATGGAAAGAAACAATACAAAAGAAGTGCAGTATCACTGGTTAGAAAGAAACAATATAGAGGAAGTGCAGTACCATTGGTCAGAACAAGGCCAGGGGCCTACTGTGGAAGGGGCCATCAAAGGCTCATATGCAAATTTCACCTGAAATTGAAGAAAGTTAAAATAAGTCCATGAGAGCCAAAATATGACTTTGAGTATATCTCACCTGAATGTAGAGACTGTCTGAAGAATATATTTGAACACCAATGGCTGAGGACGAGGTAAGTCATGGGGTGACATCAAGGGCATCAAACATGGAGAAAACAAAAGGCAATTTAAAAGACAGGAAAGAAAGTAATGACCAAAATGGATGTCAGAAGAGATTCTGAAACTTGCTCTTGAACATAGAATAGCTAAAGCAAATGTAAGAGATGTCGAAATAAAAGAACTGAACAGAAGATTTCAAAGGGTGGCTCAAGAAGACAAAGTTAAGTACTATAATGAAATGTGCAGAGACCAGGGATTAGAAAATCAAAAGGGAAGAACATGCTCAACATTTCTCAAACTGAAAGAAGTGAAGAAATAAAATCAAGGCTCAAGTTGCAATACTAAAAGATTCTGTGGGCAAAATATAAAATAAGGCAGGAAGCATCAAAAGGAGATGGCAAGAATGCACAGAATCACTGTACCAAAAATAATCTGTTGATGTCTAGCCATTTCAGGAGGTAGCATATGATCAAGAATCAATGGTACTGAAGTACTGCACTGAAGGAACTGGCTAAAAACAAGTTCCATGAATTGATAAAATTCATTGAGATGTTTCAACAAATGAATGGCAATGCTTGAAGCACTTACTTGTCTAGGCCAAGAAATGGGAAAGTCAACTACTGGCCAACCAACTGGAAGAGATCCATATTTGTGCTGATTCCAAAGATAATTTCTGCATTTCAATAAATGGAGAAATTATTTAACAATATCATAAACAAGTAAAATTTTGCTGAAAATAATTCAAAAATGGTTGCTGAAGTACAAGCTGAATTCAGAAAAGGACATGGAATGAGGAATGTCATGGCCTATGTCATATGTATCCTGGCTGAAAGCAAAGAATACCAGAAAACGTTTACCTGTGTTTTATTGAATATGTGTGAAGGCATTTGACTGTGTGGGTCAAAACAAATTATGGATAACATTATGAAGAATGGGAAATTCCAGAACACTTAATTGTACTCATGGCCAACCTGTTTATAGAACAAGAGGCAGTTATTCAAAAAGAACAAAGAGATGTTACATGATTTAAAATCAGGGAAAGTGTGTTTCAGGGTTGAATTCTTTCACCATAATTATTTATTCTGCATGCTGAGCAAATAATCTGAGAACCTGAACTATCAGGAATGAAACTGGCACCAGGATTGGAGAAAGCCTCATTAACAACTTGTGATATGCAGATGATGCCACCTTGCTTACTGAAAGTGAAGAGGGTTTGAAGCATTTACTGATGAAGATCAAAGACCACAGCCTTCAATATGGATTACACGTCCATAAAAAGAAAACAAAATTCCTCAAAACTGGACAGATAAGCAACATTAATGATAAATGGAGTAAAGACTGCGGTTGTCAAGGATTTCATTTTACATGTATCCACAATCAATACTTATGAATGCAGCAGTCAAGAAATCAAAGGATTTGGTGCATTGGGTAAATCTTCTTCAAAAGACCTCTCTAAAGGAAGGATGTCACTTTGAAGATTTAGGTGCACCTGACCCAAGCCATTGTCTTTTCAATAGTCTCATATGCAGCTGAAAGCTAGAAGATAATGAGTGTATGCATTCAAATTATGGTGAAGAACAGTGAATATACCATGGAAGGCCAGAAGAAACAATAAATCTGTCTTGGAAGAAGTACCGCCAGAATGCTCCTTAGAAGTGAGAATGGCCAGAATTTGTTTCTCATACTTTGGTCATGTTTATCAGGAGGGACTAATTCTTACAGAAGTATATCATGCTTGTTAGAGAGTCAGCAAAAAAGGGGAACATCCTCAAAAAGAAAGATTGACATAGTGGGTACAAAAAATGGGCTCAAGCATAGCCAAGACTCCGAGGATGGCACAGGACTACACAGTGTTTCATTCTGTTACACATAAAAAGAAAAAAAAAACCAAAAACTGCCATCGAGTCGATTCTGACTCATAGCAACCTCCATTGAGTTTCCAAGGTAGTAGTAAATCTTTACAGAAGTAGACTGCCCCATCTTCCTTCCATGGAGCAGCTGGTGGGTTTGAACTACCAACCTTCTGGTTAGCAGTTACATGTCTTAGACACTGCACCACTAGATCTCTTTTGTTGTAAATAGGGTCCCTATTATTTGAAACTGAGTCGAAGGTATCTGCCAACAACAACACTATGAATGCTATGATTCTAAAATTACATTTAAGAGTTTGCAGAAATATAAGATTATGATCAAACCTCATTTAATTTAAATAAGGAAGTAGAACTGAAGAAGTATCAAATTGCTGAGGAGAGAAATATAGTTATCTGTAAAAGTTTCCAGAACTTCTTATAAGACTTCATTTATTCATGGATGGTTTATATGCATACAAAACAATGCACAAGATTTAACAAGTATCTATCTGTACCACTGACAATTGCATTTTATTAACTTCAAAATCTGGTTTCTAGACAATACATCTGGTGTATTCTAATAATGTAGGTATTAAAAAGCTGCTATATACAGAATTATGAATTTTGTAATTATTTGTGAGTTGCACAAAATCATAAAACATATCAGGTTTTCTCTAATATGATTCTGATAAAATATTAACTAAAAAAGTAGTTCCAGTTATTTATTACTATAAAGGTCCTTTCAAGATATTTACCAAGACATGTTTTACCATGCATCATATTCCTACCACTAACTCTAGCAAATATCCTAATTCTGGCTATGTGCATAGTTTGTCAATTTGCATTTTCACAGAATTAAAAAAAAAAGTGAGGGAAAGTATCTGAAAAAAAGCAAGAGACTGACTGAAAGGCTACTTGCACTATTACTAATATTGTGACTATAATGTGAGAATATGGCTACCCGCTAAAAAAATCCCACAAGCAAACTGCAGAAAAGAAAAACCAAACAGGTAGTGCATATTTTTAACTATGTAAGCTCCTTTCTTCCTACTACCAATGAGTTGTTTGCCTATTGCTAAAAACAATAAATATGTGATTAACAGGACAATTAACTTCTTTCTAAATTCTAGAGATGGAATCAATTGCAGAGGTGAATCAAAAGATGCCAGGGGTGTAGGGTAGTGGAGACAATATCAGAGTCTGGAGGAAGACAGAGGAAGCCACAATTCTCTGTCCTAAAAGATCCACTAGTGGCATTTGGGGAAAATCTTTGTCATTCTCTGAACATTAATTGAGCACATCACAGAAATACAAAGGGATACATATAAATAAAATACAAGGGGCTCAGTATGTATTGCATCATTAAACATAAGCAATTTCAGTACAGTGTAAGACGTTCCAAAATAGAATCATGTTCAAGGTTCAATGGTGACACTTAAGAGGGAACAAAAACCCCAAAGCTATTCATTCACACATGAATGTACATGTTCTGGAACTCATATCACAACGCAACTGGAGCCTCAGTGCCCCGCAGACTCCATGCAAGAGCATAGGCTCCTCCCTGACATCTCCTAATTCCCAAAACCTCCTCTTTCTTAGAGTGGGAGGTGCCATTACAAAATTCATGCTCAGTTTCTAGAAATCACCTCAGTATAAACTTAAGAAAATTAACCTATTTAAAAGGTTTATAAACCTGAACTGGATGGGGAGGGCGAAGTAAACAGAGAATTAAAATCTAATTAAATCCACCCTCTGCCATGGAGTTGATTCTGACTTAATAGCAACCCTGTAAGGTTTCCAAGGCTATCTTTATGGAAGCAGATTGTCTCATCTTTCTCCCACAGAGAGGGTGGTGGGCCCAAAGTGCCAACCTTTTTGGTTAGTAGTCGTATGCCTTAGCCAGTGCACCACCAGAGCTCCTTAGCATCTTGTGAAACTATTATATGGAAAAGGCATACTTACTGGAGTGGAGAATTCAACTGCTTTATTCACATATACATTTAACTCATTTCTCAAAATAAGAATTTTAGTACCTCAAAAGAAATAGGTGTTTTTCAATAATTGCAATTAACTAAATATAGGCTTCTCACACTTTAGATATTAAGTTAGTAATAAAAAATGACAGTATGTTGTCTCAATAATTAAACAGTAAAATAATTTCTGAAAAGAAAAGGGGGAAATTTTCAAACAACTATTTAGCCATTATCTGATGCACAAAATACTTTTCTTAATCAGTACATTTCTGAAAGTCTGGAAAATTAGATGAGACAGTGATGCGATTATTCTAATTGATGAAGGTATTAAATGTGGGAGGAGTAACAGCTACCATTTGGCAGAAGTATTCAACTCTGGAAAAGCCTTTTCTCTGTGAAGACAATCCTAAACATGGAATTTTTTTCCTTATTCTAGATGTTTTATTTAGCTTCATATATCACTTACACATGATGCCCATATTTCCTCCAGATTACTCCTTTCTGGCTGAGAGAATGAATCTCTTTAAAGCATGATTTCTTTCATAAAACAAGTTCATAATGTCAGTTGAGACACAAAGAAAATTCAGACCCTAGGACTTGATAAACACCCAGTCAAGGACATCTTTCCTCTTCATTTTAAAATCTTATCACTACAGACATGAGAAAGAGCCATATTTATATTATTATTTGAGTTCCTGGAAATCTTTGAAACAGGACAGCACATATTCAATTTAGATATATATCCACATTAAATGTGCATTCTAGTAAGGCTTTCAAATAACTCTTCTGCATTGCTGGAGTTCAGTGACAACAATATTCATAATTGCTCATTTCCTGCCCTGTTCTTTGTTTTGAAGTCAGGCTTCTATCCTCCCCACAGGCCCCTGACCTTGATTCGCCCTCAAGTTTCAGCAGGCACTAAATTGCAGAACATGCCCTCTTCATCAGCTTACTTGAGGATCAGATGATCACAAAACACTTTTCCTGTCAAGCCACCTTGGTCATGCAATCTACTTACTCACCCCTCATCCAACCAATTTCCCCTTGCTTGCTTACCCTTCCTATAAAAGAAAAGCCTTCTCCTGCTTAGTTTTGAGATGCTTGCAGATTTCTGAAATCAGAGCATTCTTTCAATTGTATACATATTTTGAATAAAGTTTCTCCCTACTTAAGTCTGGATTTGTTTTTATTTGACAACAGGTAACAATGGAAGATCACTACCCATCTGTCAGCTTGCCATACTGTGGTGCCTTGCAGGTTACTGAGATGCTGCAACCTAGACTACAAATACTTCAGATACTAGCACTAGGTCACCCATGGTGGACATGTTTCAGCCGAGTTTCCAGACTAAGACAGATTAGGGAGAAAGACTGCGTGATCTGCTTCCAAAAATTAGTCAATGAACACCTTACGGATCACAACACAACATCTGTCTAAGGATCAATCGTTGGAGGAGGACGTCATTTTTGGTTAAGCAGAGGGTTAATAAGGGCAAAGGAGACCTTCAATGAGATGGATTCCCATTATAGGTGCAATGATACACTCAAGCATTCCAGTGATTGACACAGGACCTGGCAACACTTGGTTCTGTTGAATAGAAGGTGGCCATGAGTCAGTGTTAACTCAACAGCAGCTATCTCTCTTAACAGTGGATGAAATAAGCAAAACCAGATAAGGTCCAAAAGTTATACCTCCCTCTTCAGTGTGAACTGGTCTGAAATCTAACCACAAGTACCAATATCTCTGAGAAAGTACAAGTTTTAATTTGTATATAGCTGAGTACCCACACACTCCATTTTACCCACAGAATTTAGTTATGTGATTCATCAGAATAACAAAAGCCACCTAGAAAAAAAGTGTTTCCATTTACCATTTTTGGACCTTGGCCAATTCCTTCAGCTTGAGGAGCTCATATTGTTAGCAAAACTAGATACAAAACGAAGTCTTCAACTTACAGTCTGTGCTCCTCTTGTTTTAACATTAAAAAAAGGAACTAGGGATAATTTAGTATAACTTATTACCTAACACAGTAAAAAAAAAAAAAAAACAAACAAACAGCCATCGAGTCAGATCCAACTCATAGCAACCCCTCCTTGGTTTTCCGAGGCAGTATCTCTACGGAAGCAGACTGCCCAATCTTCCTTCCAATGAGTGCTGGTGGGTTTGAACTGCCAGCCTTCTGGTTAGCAGTCAAATGCCTTAAGCACTAAATTCCTCTAAAATATCTCTAAAAGGTTACTATGCCTTCAGTCCCAGCATGCACTGCTCTGGAGCAGTCAGTTTCTGTTATGAAGAGATTCAAGTGTAGAACGTTCTTTTATTGTGCAAAAATGGCCTCTTGGAATCAACCTATTTTACCTTTGAAGTAAAACAAAACAGTTTCAATCCTTCTCCCACCAAGGGGTATGCTAACATAGGGGACCAAAAACCTAACTCACTGCCTTCAAGTCTGATTCTAACACACAGAGACCCCTCCTTGGGTCTCTGAGGCAGTATCTCTACAGAAGTAGATTGCTCAGTCTTCCTTCCGAGGAGTGGCTGGTGGATTTGAACAGCCAGGCTTCTAGTTAGCCATTTCTCACAGTCAGCCACCACGAGTTATTTCACCTTTCAGGATGATGTGGCTGTTCAACCTCACACTCTTTTTTGATTTATTTCAATAATCTCTAGACGGTTTACTCAATGTTGGCACTTCAATCCTACTGAGACAAGGATGCTTTTTCAAAGGTATCCACAAAATATACATTGAGGTGTAATAAATACACCATGCTAACATTCTAAAATCAAATAGCTTATTGTTTCCTCATTTTCCTTGGACCTCAATGGTATTCCCTTTACATCATTATTTGTAAATTATTTCTCTTCATAGAGAAAAAAATCTAAGAGATGAACCTTTTTTCCCTGTTTTCTCTTAATTTTACACTATTTATTCCAAAGAGACAGACACCTCATTTTTTTTTGTTCCTAACATGAACTTTCAAAAGTCCATTTTGCACTTAACCTGTCTAAGTCTCTTCTCTTTCATTTCCTCTCTTATAATTTGCCAGTACAGGAGATATATCACGGCATACTGCAAAAATCAGAAATTGGAATCAGAAAATCTTAGGTCTGATTTCCTACACTCATTTCCAACTGGGGAACAGTGGCATGTGGAAACACTTCCAAACTCTAGTTTCCTCATTGCCAAACTGGGCCCATAATTCCTATTTTAGGGTCTTTTCAGGGATTAAAGTGCTGAAGTATTTATTATTCTCAGAACAGTACCCAATACATAGAAACTACAATTATTCCTTGATATATACAATTTTGTTCCATAACATTTTATGTTGTTATTTGAACAATGCAAAGGCATTGTTCAAAATGTTGAAAAATTGATAAAGGAGAGAAAAAAGAAGTAAGAACCTCTTAAATTCTCACTATGCACAGACACCGACCTTAATATACAGGATATACCACCTACTCTTGGTCCATGTGTGCTTCTATGTATATTTGTACAAAATCAGAATCATTATAGATCATATATTATAACCTATTTTTGTAATTATAAATGATTTTTTTGTCTTCAAATATTTCAAAGTATCTTTTTAAATAGCTGTGTAGTATACTAATAAATATATATATACTATGATTTATCTAACCAATCACCTATGTTGGAAACTGGGACAGGTACATTTTTATAAAATAAAATTTATTATAGAAAGAAAAGCAAAATAAAACAAAACAAAAACACCAAACTCAATGCTGTCGAGTTGGATCTGACTCAAAGCAACCCCTCCTTGGGCCTTGGGTTTTGGAGGCAGTATCACCACGGACGCAGACTGCCCAATCTTCCTTCCGAGGAGTGGCTGGTGGTATGAGTCTAATTGACTCAATGTCAGTGAGATTTTGAAAATTTATTATAGTAAACATTATTGAATTTCTTGTTGCATGCATGGTTTTTCTCATGCATTTCTGTTGTTGTTGTTATGTGCCATCAATTCAGACCTGACTCATAGCGACCCCTCCTTGTGTTTCCGAGGCAGTATCACCATGGAAGTCGATTGCCCAACCTTCCTTCTGAGGAGTGGTTGTTGGGTTTGAACTGCCAGCCTTCTACTTAGCAGTCAAGTGCCTTAGCCAGTATGCTATCAGAGCTCTGAGGCATTTCTAGGAGTATAAATTATAGTATAATTCTATCAAAAGGTAAACTAAAAACCAAAAAATCAAAAAATGCAAAGTATAAGAATTTCACTATGTATTGCCATGTTGCTCTTCTTTTCTCTAGTATTAGCTACTGCAGTGGGTTGAGTGGTAATCATTAGAAAGATTATGTCCCCATAATTCCTGGGACCTGTAAATTTGACCTTATTCAGAAAATGGGTCTTTGCAGAAGAAATTAAGGATATTAAAATGAAGGGCTCGACCTAGATTATCCATGTGGGCCCATCCAATGATAAGTATTCTTTATATGTGTATGTGTGTGTATTACTTTTTGTTATTTGTTGGCAATATACACAGCAAAGCATACATTGATTCAACAGTTTGTACACGTGGCATTCAGTATCACTGATTACATTCCTCATGTTCTGCAACCATTCTTACCTTCTGTTTCTGAGTTGCTCCTCTCCCATTAACATAAACTCACTTCTCCCTAAATATTTTCTCTAACCTTTTGAGTTGCTGTTGTCAATTTAACACCATATAAAAACCAAACCAAACTCACTACCGTGGAGTCGGATCCAACTCATAGAGATACCTCCTTGGATTTCTGAGGCAGTATCACTATGGAAGTTGATTGCCCAATCTTCCTTCTGAGGAATGGCTGGTGGGTTTGAACCACCAGCCTTCTAGTTAGCAGTCAAATGCCTTAGGTACTATGCCACCACAGCTCCTTAATCCCATATAGTTAGAGCTTAAAAGAGAGAATGTTCAAGGCAGACATTCATTACTAGTTAAGCTAACTATTATTTGGTTTTAAAAGAATAAGGAAAAGTTTTTGGTTTTAAGGTTTAAAGATTCTTATATGAGACACACATGGAGACGTGAAACACAGAAGAAAAAAACAGAATTGAAGACAGGCAGAGACTAGAATGATGCAGCTGCAAGCTAAGGAATACTGACAGTCACTAATAACTAGAAGAGGCAAGGAATGGATTCTCCCCTAGAGCCTCTGAAGGGAGAATAGCTTTGCTGATAGCTTGATTTTAGACCTATGGCCTCCAGAATTGTGAGAGAATACATTTCTGTTGTTTTAATCTATACAGTTTGTGGTAATTTGTTATGGTAGCCACAGAAAACTAATATGGGTAATGTCACTAAGCAAACAAACAATAACACTTGCCAATTTGAGATTAAAAAAAATCACTGCCATTGAGTCAATTCAGATTCATAGCAACCACATTGGTTTCCAAGGCTGTAAATCTTTATGGAAGTAGATCATCCCATCTTCCTTCCATGGAGAAGCTGGTGGGTTTGAACCACCAACCTTCTAGTTAGCAGCCAAATGTCTTAACCACTACGCCACTAGAGTTCCTTAGGTTCTTTGGTTTAATTTGATATAGAAAGAAAAAAAAATCATTTAGCTCTGTATTTTTTCCTATTAGAACTATTGCTGAATTTTTTGCATGTTTAATCACCATTAAAGCTATTATTCATGCGTTCATAAATTGCCTGTTGAAATCTTATGCCCATTTTTATATCATATTATACATCATTTCCATATTGGTTTTTAAGAGCCCATAGTATAATAAGGATATTATTCTTTGTACTTCAGGTTGTAAATACTTTCTCTAGGTTATCACTTGTTTTTCGTCTTATGATTTTTGTATGAAGAGACTTAAAAATATGTCATCAGAGGCGGGGCAAGATGGCGGACTAGGCAGAAGGATTGCACAGACCCTCTTCAACAAAGAAAAGGGAAATCAATTAACACAGACACAGA
>NW_006921821.1:2441186-2444482 GCF_000298275.1 Orycteropus afer afer
AACTGACAAAGCCAAAAAAAAAAATATATATGTCATCAAACCCAGCAATATTTTTGTAATGGTTGTGACCCCTCAGACTGTTCTGAGAACTATCTAATGATTTGGTTACAAATGTATCATCACTCATTTAGCTTCAACAGTCACAGAAATGCTCTCTGTATCGTCTTGGTTACGTGAAGCCTTAGTCATTCTTTACCAACTCTAGAATGAGGCCAAGTTTGGCTGGCGTAGAAAACAATGCTGATTTGCTCAAGCTCAGCAACTTCCAAATTCAACCACAGCAACTATTACACCACTCTCCACATCTCCATATATCTGCCAAGCTCTTGAAAGTTTTACAGCACATTTGCCCAATTTTTATTTTCATACCCAATGCTACAAATGTGCCTGCATTTTAATTCTACTACAATGTCTTTTTGTTTACAGCACTGGCTTAGGATGCAAGATGAAGGCACACTTTTTAACCTGCCTTTATTGCAGAACTGGCTTGCTATCCAAACTGCCTTGTTTCTGGCATTTTCATTAATTCCACACATATTGTATCTGACAGAATTACTGCTATGTTTGTTGACAGGACCCTCTGGCCTCCAAACATCAAACGCATGATGTCCCTATCAAACTTGACACCTGTTTTTCATTCCCAGGCATTGATTTTCCACCCACTAGGCAACATATTTCATAGCAAAAACTGTTAGCACTATCTGCAAAGTATTGATTGCAGGAACACTGAAATCTCTACCTGAAAATTTACAGCCTTAATTTCTAGTAGGTTATATCAGTTATCTTCAAGTGGGTAAAGATTTAAGAGTGTGATCAGCATGTGCTAACTAAAATGTTTACTACTGAACAGCCTACAGAAACTGTAACTTACAATAATTTTGGAAAAGTAGAAATAAATACTAATTGCTCATTTATGTTTCTCAAAAATCAGATGAAGCACCAACTGTTTTCTAAGAAAATAATCAAAATGCATACAAAGCACATACTCTGAAAAAATAGGAAAAAGGATCCAAAATTGAAAGAAAATGCAGCATTGAACGTTGCAGTAAAAGGATGTTGTCTTAAACTGGGTTCTCTAGAGAAATAAAAACAATGAAACATATAAATATATACAGCAAAAGCTCTGTTTCAAAGAAATGGACTCACACAGTTGTGGAGGCTGGCAATTCCCAAATCCATGGGTCAAGTATCAGGATGGAAGTTTCTCCTGACTCACAATGTTGCAGGGGCTTACTGAACTCCAAATTGGAAGGTCAGACAGCAGGCTGCTGGCTTATGGGATGGCAGGAACTAGAGAATCCCAAAATGTACAGACCAGACAGCAGGCTACTGACTCATGTCCCAAGAACTAGGGGCCAGAGGATGACAAGTTGGATGCAAGACTGAAAGAGCAAGCTTTGCTGAAACACTCATATATATTGGATGCAGGTCACACCCCCAAGGAGACTACCTTTTCAGTGCATTAGTTTTTCACATTAGATCAGAAAATGGAAGATGATTATATAATATCTGCTAAACCACTGAGTGTCAAGGGCTAGATAAGCTGACACATAACCTTAACACAATCAGAGTTTGGTAGTTCATAGGTAATTTATTCTAACATTAACAGCATAAAGTCTTTTGTGAAATGTTGTTACAAAACTTATAATTTATCGATAAAGCATACTAAAAACACCAAAAACCAAACTCACTGCCATCGAGTCAGATCCAACTCATAGTGACCCCTCCTTGGGTATCTGAGGCATTGTCACTATGGAAGTAAATTGTTCCAACCTCCCTTCCGAGGAGTGGCTGTGGATTTGAACAGCCAGCCTTCTGGTTAGCAGTCAAATGCCTTAGGCACTATGTGACCAGAGCTCTCATAAAGCATATAGAATACATTTTACTTGGAGTCCTATTGGATTCTATATACTCATTGCATTCACCATTCAACAGTTATATATTTTCTCTGTGCTCTCCACAGAGAAGATACAGAGAAAACATTTTCAATAATGGTGGTAAAAATACATAGTATTTCAAAATCTATCATATTAAAACAGACATATGACCATCACAATAAACACAGGGTAAACAGACAACAAGCTAATCTCATTACTACAGAAACACAGAAGTTCAGATATACCACTAACAGGCATATGAGGTCCCTATGAGTCAGAGCTGATTCAAGAGCACTGTTGTGGTTCTCTAGTGCTGCTCTAACAGAAAAATAGTACAAATGGGATGGCTTTAACAAAAAAAAAAAAAAAATACTCACTGCTGTCAAGTTGGATCTGACTCATAGTGACATCTCCTTGTGTTTCCGAGGTGGTAACTCAACAGAAGTAGATTGCACAATCTTCCTTCTAAGAAGTGGTTGGCGGCTTTAACAAATGGATTTATTCTCTTACAGTTTTGGAGGCTAGAAGTCTGATTTCAAGTGCCAGCTTCAGGGGCTGAGTGAAAGCCTCTCCACCTTGGGCTTCAGCTCTGGCTCTTGTTCCCAGCCCACTGTGGCTGGAGCCTTCTCTTAACTCAAATAGCTGCTGGCTGCTGAGGCTACAAAGCCAACATTTACAAACAAAATGGTACAGTCCCAAAATTATCAAACAACACAGCAGGCCACTTGTTCAAGTTCAGAAAACAATACGAAGAGATCAGCAGACAACGTGGCAGGTTGCTAAATAAAGACTCAGCTACATGCAGGGCCCAAACATGCCAAAAAGCTCAGAGATCTTTCTCAATGCTTCTTCTTATGTATTGGAAGCAGACCACACCCCTACAGCAGCTGCTCACTGCAAATTCCACTATGGAGGTGATTACAAGTCTCATCATGGGGAATAACTATATCCAGCTGTCCAGCTACTCAAACCAGGCCCAGGCAAGTTGACACACAACTTTAACTACCACAAGCACCTAACCACCACCACCACCATCACCACCACTACAAAAAAATGAAGAGGTCTAGGGATGCTGTATTGAGCAACTTGCCACAAGTGTGTATTTCTTTGAAGACTCTGACTTTTTATTAAATTTTGTATCCTACTAAATAAAAATGTTTATTTAATATAAAAACCAGTATTTTGATTAGTTATTGATTAAAAGTGTTATGCAAGGAATGTGCAACTTCTACCCCATGTTGTTGTTGTTGTTAAGTGCTGTCGACTTGTTTCCTACTCACAGTGACCCCATGCATAGCAGAACGAAACACTGCCCAATCCCGCGCCAGCCTCACAATCCCTGCTATACTTGAGCCCATCATTGCAGCCACCGT
This sequence comes from Orycteropus afer afer, assembly GCF_000298275.1. Classification (NCBI taxonomy): domain Eukaryota; kingdom Metazoa; phylum Chordata; class Mammalia; order Tubulidentata; family Orycteropodidae; genus Orycteropus; species Orycteropus afer. Next base: position 2,444,437 of record NW_006921821.1, read on the forward strand.
GTCAATCCATCTCGTTGAAGGCCTCCCCCTCTTTCGTTGACCCTCC
>NW_006921821.1:2448212-2469450 GCF_000298275.1 Orycteropus afer afer
ACCTCTGTCTGGCTTCCTGGCTTTTAATCCCCTTTCTCCTGCTCTTCTGCCCTGCTGTTTGGTGTGTCCCTGAGTTGTCCCTGGGGCTGACTGCTACCCCATAGCTTTGCTTATAAACTAAGATACTGGTTTCCTAGTTTGAGAAGTGCTACTTATATAAGACAGTGATTTGCTGAAACATGGACAATAAAAGGTTCTGAGCTGAAAAATGATTACCTATAAGTACAGAAAGGTGCTCTGGCAGTACAGTGCCTAAAGCATTTGAGTGCTGACCAGAAATTTGCTTGTTCAAACCCACCAGCTTCTCCGTGGAAGCAAGATAGAACAATGTACTTCTGTAAATATTTACCGCCTTGGAAACCCAATGGGGGTTGCTATGAATCGAAATCAACTTGATGGCAGCGAATTTTTTTGATAAGAAGAGAATGTAAATGTCCTGATTTACCATGGATTGTGCTGAATTCAAGCTTGTTGTACTGGCATAATTATTATTAGCCAAAAGTATCCTCATATGGGTGACAAATTAGAAGGCTATTTGCCTGCCAACCATGAAACTGCCACCATATTCTAGGCACATGGTATTCATTGACAGACAAGCTCACAAGCCAGTAAGATGATAGCCAAATTTGAACAATGAGATCAGGGCCAAGAAAAACAAGTGCATAGAGATCAACCAAATGGTAAAGCTGTCAGAAATCTTATAATTTAATAAATATTTACCTGAAACAAATGGAAGAATCAACTAACAATGCTCAAATTAATAAACAAAATTACTAATAATAAAAAGGGGGCAGCAACTAAAAACAAGCAAAAAAAAAAAAAAAATAAAAAAGCACAGAGCTTATACCAGATATAAAGAATCACAGCTACCCTTATAATACCATTATAATACAAAGTGAGATTCCCAGAGGGCAAGTACAATGTCTCCTCCCACTTATTTATTAATGAATCCACAGTGCCAACATTAAGACATGTATCTAGCCTGTGATCAAAAAGTACATGCATGATAAGCTGAAGGGGTTATACTGACTACTGACTTACTGCTCCTACTGCTTAAAATAAGTATTAGAACAATATTTTCTCTAAGGAGCTCTGGTGGTATAGTGGCTATGGCATTTGGCTGCTAATTAAAAGCTTGGTGGTTTGAACCCACCAGCCACTCCATGGAAGAAAGATGAGGTGGTCTGCTTTCATAAAGATTTACTGACTTGATGGCAGGTGGTTGTTAGACTTTTTTTTTTTTTTGGTTTTGAAAGACAGGATAAACCTAAAACTAGAAACCAGTTCACTTTTAGGAGATGTGTGCTTGAGTGTGAATGTGCATACTCTGATGATAAATTATCAATAATTTATTTTGTTCATTATCCATAGTGATTTTTGTTTTTTTAAAAAATTCAAGTGTGCATCTATAAAACAAAAAGCTTTCCTCTGGTTGAAAATAATGAGCTTCTTAAAAATTGTCTCAACACTGGACTTTTTCATTTTCTGTAATTTTCTAAGAATACCCTCATAGTACTTAATGCAATTATCAGAAAAATTCCAGAGTTTTTATTAATTTATATACAAACTGACTGAAATGAACTTAAAAATCCAATTTAATAGATTCTTGGGATAAAGTCCTTTGTGCCATGTTATGAACGCAAACTTACATATACCAATTTTACTTAGAATGAAAACCATGCCTATTATTATCTTAAGTTAAATACAGACAATAACTATGATCTGTTCCGAAGCCCATCAGAACTTATTACAGGCCCTTCTCATTACTACATGATTTCAAGCAACCTATGCTCATGCGAACATACAAGCACTTTATGATTACCAGAAATTAATATCCCTTCCAAACTCAAACTTGATAGAATCTGGAGTCTCTGCAAATTACCCATTTTCTCAGGAGATCAGCCTTTTTGTCCTCCCCTGACTTTGCCTTCTTTCCCTATCCAGTAAAAGTAGCTGAGTTCTTTTCATCTAAGACTCTCAATAGCACTTACAATCACTTGACCTTTTGTCTCTCCACTACATCCACACAGCAAATCTACATAGCTATATTATAGGGTTAATCTGTATCCTGACTTTTCACTCCCATGTCAAGCATGCTGTAACTACTGGACAACTCTGCATAAAAGGACAGTGCTACATCAGGTTTGTGATACTGAATCTTGTTGGCGCTGAGACATTGTTTAGAAAGTGTTCACTTCTCTTCTCTCCTCTCCCATTCCCACTTTTCTAGTTTCTATTCCAAATGTTTGGCAAACATTTTTAAATTTTCCATCCACAGCACTTACACAATGCCCACTAAACTTTAGGCACTTAATTATCTTTAAATGAATGACAGGGTAATTTTGTAAATATTAGGTACTGGAAGGTCATTTGTATAGATGAAGGATACAATTTATTCCATATTGCTCCTGAAGGAAAGCTAGGGCTTTGGGAGCAAACGACAGACAGACATCAGATCAGTAGGAATTAAAGTCAGGAGTTGCCTAGCAGTGACTAACTTCATGAAGAGTGAAATTTCTAACCATATATGTTTTAGTAATGGTGGATAGACAACTGTTATGGTTTTTATAGACAGAATTCCTGGCTGAGGTAAGATGATCTTTAAATGTCTCTTCTAGATTCAGATTCAAGTGAGTTGTAAAATGATAAGGAATAGGTATGGAAAATAATAAGGAAAATTAAGAGTAACAGTAATTTAAAAATGCTTCCAATGATTTTGTATTCTCTTTTTCACATGCCCTAGAAAACTCAGTACTAAGCTCTTACCTGTGTGGTGTCAGCATGGTAGAAGAACAAGAAATATAAGGAACAACATATCACCTCAAGAGGACGACTTTAGGTGTTGCTGCTAAATTTACAATTTGTCTTTTTAACTGTCTCTCTCATCTATAGAACTAAGTCCCAGAAGTAACATTATTTGATATGCTCCTGTCCCCTGCGGCTCAACTTGGATGTTCTTTAATTCCTTCTGGGACCTACAGAGCCAGAGATGGTAGCCATCAGAGAGGACACAAAATGAAAACAGAAAGTAAAAGTGTGAGGCAGAATGGCTCAAGTTCCAGCTGCAGCAGGGTTCTGAGTCCTAGTTCTTATAATCTATTTCTCTTTTATGCTTCCACATGTTATCACTTGGTTTCTGTTACTTGGAATCAAAGAAGCTTAACAAATATACCACAATTCCCATAGAACTACTTAAAAGCAGCACCTCACATCAATTCAGGCCTAGGTCAGAAACATTTCACTGTCACCGTGTACAGAAAGCAGGTTATCTCTTATGGACCAATGAACTTTTCCAGCTCAGCACGTAGCAGGGCAGATAGTAGGGAGTGCTCCTGAGAAGACTCTCAGAACTGTAATAACTTTTCTCAAAATCCTCCTGACAGGTATTTCCTGCCAGGGTCTCTATGCATTTATTATCAGAGTTTTTCTGGTCACAACCAAGTCCTTGCAGTGGAAGTAAAAGACTCAAAGAATGCTTCTGGAATCATGCCCAAGGATCGGTGATTCATAAGTGTGAGAAGCTTTATCAAATCACAGCCCTATACAGAACTTTTCCAAGTAATACTGTGTTGAGCACATTCATATTCTGTGTTCATCTCTGCTGCACAGAAACAATATGCTAGAGTTGGGTTACTGGCATTTACTCCTTTTTTAATACCACCAATGAACAAAATCTTCAAGCAAAAGTTGAAGAAAAATCCTGAAAGAAGAGTCTGCATCACAACATAAATGTACCATAATTGGGCCGTAGGTTCACTTAGTAAGAGCTAAGAGACAAAGGGGCAATTCAATTAAGCAAAATCCTACTATGGTACAGAGAACATTCGAAATTTAAAAGCATTAAAAAAAAAATTGTCATGGTTCTATATATCTTGTTAAAAGTATTTTCATGTTGCTAAAGCCCAAGAAGGGGTCGCTATGAGTCGGGTTCAACTCAACAGCACATAACAACAACAACAACAACAAAACCTCATGGGGAAAAAACAAAAGGCCCAATCTGGAGCAGTGCAAGAATCCTAGATATTTTCCCTCTAATAAGGAGCTCTGGTGCCTCTGGTTAAGGCATTGGGCTGCTAACCAAAAGGTCGGTGGTTCAAACCCACCTGACACTCAGTGGGAAAAAGACAAGGCAGTCTTTTGTGAAGATTTACACCCTTAGAGACTATGGGGGTGGCTGAGTTGGAATTGACTACATGGCAGTCCCCCCACCCCAGTTTATAGTCTATTAAGTGTATAATAGCAAGAAAATGTTTGAAATATTATAAAAATTACCAAAATATGACACAGAAACGCAAAGTGAACACACATGCTATTGGAAAAATGCAATCAACAGACTTGGTCAGTGCAAGGTTGCCACCTAACTTCAATTTGCAAATAATGTAGTATCTGTTGTTGTTGTTATGCACCGTTGAGTCAACCAGACTCATAGTGACACCTCCTTGGGTTTCCAAGGCAGTATCACTATGGAAGTAGATTGCTTCATCTTCCTTCTGAGAAGTGGCTGGTGGGTTTGAACCACCGGCCTTCTGGTTAGCAGTCAAGTACCTTAGGCACTAAGCTACCAGAGCTCCTAATGTAGTATCTACAAAGCTCAGTAAAGCAAAGCATGGTAAAATGAGGTATGCCTGTAGAGTTTCTCTTATGCAATTTATAGTAATATTGACAAGCATTTGTCTTGACTCTCTCTCTCTTCTTCTTAAGTCCATATGATATGTGAACAAACACTGAGAATCCCACAAATATGGCTCAAATTAAATAAGTAGTTATGTGACAGGGGTGCAATGGTTATCTGCTTGGCTGCTAAATGAAAGCTTGGAAGTCTGAACTGACCAGTCTCCCTGCAGGAGAAAGATGTGGTAGTCTGCATCCATAAAGATTACAGACTTGGAAACCCTATGGTGCAGTTCTACCCTGTCCTATAGGATTGCTAGAGTTGAAAATTACTCGATGGCAATGGGTTTGCTTTTTGATTTGTTATCTGGACAGAGAAATAGGATGACACCTACCATGTGTCTGAGAACAAAGATGGGGATGTGTCTGAAAACATTTGAAAAGATGGGGTGGTTTTATTCAAGTGGAGAGTAATGAACATAGATACTTCTGATATTTTCTGGCACAGATACTCGAATAAAAGTAGCTAGTAAGTTTTATACCAACAGAATTGAAAAACTAAACCCAATGCTGTCAACTTCATTCCAACTCACAGCAACACAAGAGGACAGAGTAGAACTTCCCTATAAGGTTTCCAAGGCTATAAATTTTCATGGAAGAAGACTGCCACATCTTTCTCCCACGGAGCAGCTGGTAGGTTTAAAGTGCTGACCTTTTGATTAGCAGCCAAGTGCTTTAACCACTATGCATACTAGTGACTCATTTATGTTAAAAACTCATCATCAAACCTTCTACATGTTAAGTCTTTGTAAGTGCCAAGTCTTGTTACCCTAGATTATTGCGGAGGAACATAACAGTATTCCACCCCTTTAAAAATTAATGTTCAAGTTTTGGTGTAGGATCTTTTCCTTAGTTACTCTGTGTTGGCAGGGATTTAACTCATAAGAACATTTCAAAAGCTTACCATTTTAATATATACAGTGAATTTCAACTTCATTTTACAAAGGTAAAGTGGAACTCTAACCCTCCATAACAGTCAATAAAGGATAAAAATTGCAAGGGATCAAAAAAATTTGAAAAAAAAAAGTTTTCTTTTCTACGGCTGCAGAGTTTTGAAACAATGAATAAGGACTAGAGAGAAGGTGAAATAATTAGTTAGGACCAAAGCATACCATGTTCTACCACACCATTTTGTCAACTATACAGGATAAAAAGGCCTTTCATGTATTTTTCCACCTGGCTAAAAGAAAAGAGAAAACATTTAGGTAGAATTTTCTGATTGTTAATGTCATTAAACATTATAATACATTAATTTACTTCATTCAATTCTTAAAAACTGAGATATGTGTGCTATTCCTAATTACAGATAAAACCAAGTCCATCAAAATACATAACTTTTTCAAAGTCACACAAGTAACAAGACAGGAAGTCACTACAAAGTTAACTGTACTTCCACTGAATCTCCTCCTTTACTAACCCATCATTACAAAAGGGATTCAGGCTGTGCCCAACATACCCACTGCCATTGAGTGGATTCCAACTCAGTGACCCCCATTGGGTTTCCAAGGTGGTAAATTTTTAAGTAAGTAGATTGCCTCACCTTGCTTCCACAGATCGCCTGGTAGGTTTGAACAGCCAACCTTCTGGTTAGCAGTCAAATGTCTTAGACAATGCACCATCAGAGCTCCTTTTTTCATGCTGAGTACCAGGGTTTAAATGTGTTACTTCTATGAAGAATGAAGAGAGTCGTTGATATGCTCTCTGGAAGGCCTTTTTGTTAGTTTTTTATTCAGTATTCTTCTAAGAAGTCCAAAGCCTTTCATAGACACTACCTTATTAATCTTCACCATTTATCTGACCACACTATTTTTAGATGTTATTACTATTGTTATTGTGATGGGAAATCTTAAAGTAAGTATTGGTGAGAAACAAGAGTTAGCAAGTATGTGGCAGTATGGACAATATATAATCTAGAGCCCTAGCCACTAAATCTTGCTTTTTGTAATATGGTAAAATACATCAGACCACATTACTATTAATCTTTAATGAAACTCAATGTCAACTATATGTATTGTGAATCATCATTCAATTTCTAGCACAGTATTCAGGATGCATTCAATCTTGAGACTACACATTCGTATATGAAAATGGAAATAAAATCCTATTTTTTGTCTGTAATTAAATTATTTTTAATATGTCACAATTTCATATAACAAAGAAAATGAATTTACCCATCAATTTACATTTGAATATTTTCCCTCTTTAAGAAGTCAATCCCTTAATATTACAGATTTAAATTTAAATTTTTCTTTCTTGAAATAATTCATAAAAGTAATGATGTCATTCTAATAAATGTTTCATTTCCAGTTCCTCAGTAGCAGAGTTTATGTCTGCCCAGAGTAAAAGTCTACACCTCTGTGACAATGAAGAGGACATAATAAACAGCTATAAAGCAACTTGTGTCTCTGCTCAAATTAGGCTCATGATGTTGTTTGTTTCACAATGCATAGCAAAACTACCATTTGAAAAGCTCTCATAGGTTTTCCCAATAATCCCTAATATTATTAATAATCAGGATCTCACATGGATCTTGACCCAAAAGTTACTTTTATGGGATCATTTAACAAAAATAAAATGTGATGCCAGAAATAACCACACACTCAAGTCCAGGCCATCAGCACATGTACATCCATTTCAGTTCATGGATCCACCTGGATAGTACAAAATGTCATTCTTTCAGCCTAGAAAACTCACATACTTTTCTTCTTTATCTTGCATAACCACAGGTAAACCCTCAAGGCTTGGCAGAAACATGCCTCCTCATTTATGTCTTGCTGACATTAACTCTGCTTGAGTCATATAACTTTTACTGGTTCTTCTATTAAGCAAGAGTTTCATCTTCCCACTTGTTATAGTTTATACATCCATCCTTTGGAAGACTGTGAGCTCCCTAAGAGGTAGCTTGTTCTATCTCTGTATTTTCTCTAGCACATTTCCCTGTTTATTTATTACATATGTTTACATATTGCAGAAAAATGAAACAAGATCTGTACCTCACACCATACACAAAAACTAACTCCTGATGGATCAAAGACTTAAATGAGAAACCTAAAACTATAAAGTTCCTCAAAGAAAAAACAGGGGCTCTGGTAGCATGATGCCTAAGGCACTTGACTGCTAACCAGAAGGCTGGCGGTTCAAACCCACCAGCCACTCCTCGGAAGGAAGATGAGGCAATCTACTTCCATAGTGATACTGCCTCGGAAACCCAAGGAGGGGTTGCTATGAGTCGGGTCTGACTCAATGGCACATAACAACAACAACAACAATATATGGCATAAACAGACTAGCAAGCATAACCCAAAATGTACAAACAGCAGAAGAGAAACTAGATGAATGGGACCTTTCAAAAATTAAATTTTTATGTGCTTCCAAAGACTTCTCTGAAAGAGTCAGAGGAGAACCTACAGATTGAGAAAAATATTCAGCATGACACATCTGACAAGGGATTTATCTCTAAAATGTATAGAAAACTCCAAAACATCAATAACAAAAAAGACAAACAATCCAATTAAAAAATGGGCAGAAGACATGAATAGACACTTCACCAAAGAGGATATTCAGGCGGCCAACAAACATATGAAGAAATGCTCATGATCATTAGCCATTGTTGCTGTTGTTGTTATGTGCCGTGGAGTTGGCTCTGACTCATAGCGACCCTTGCTTGGGTTTCTGAGGCAATATCACTACGGAAGTAGATTGCCCAACCTTCCTTCCAAGGAGTGGCTGGTGAGTTTGACCGGCAGCCTTCTGGTTAGAGGGGACATCAAGCTCAACTGGAATAACACACTACACAAAAACATTGTTCCACATCCTACTTTGGTGAGTACCGACTGGGATTTAAAAGCTTGCAAGTGGCCATCTTTGCTCTGGATAAGGAGAGACCCATTGTCTCTCCTTATCCAGAGCAAAGAGGAATGAAGAAAACCAAAGACACATGGAAACTATTAGTCCAAGTGACTAGTACACCATGCAATCCTCAGCCTATATAGCTATGAGACCAGAAGTACCAGATGGTGCCTGGTTACCACTGTCAACCACTCAGAGGGGGATCTATGTTAGAGATCCTGGATAGAGTGGAAGAACAATGTGGAACAAAACTCAAAATCATTAATAAAAAAGGACCAGGCTCGCTGGTTTGTCTATCAAACTGAGACTATGGCCCCTAGCTGTCCTTCAGGTCTGGAATTGAGCCCACTCCTATGGCTTCCATCCAAACAAAACACATGCAATATGAGCTGAACATTTACATTAGGTAGATACATTCCTTTGAGAGATCAATCATGGGACAATAGAGGGGCTGTGTATCTACAGGGAGACACCTCGTGGGGCAGGAGTGCAGAGGAGGGAAGAATACAAGGAAGGGGTGGTAACTATGGGTAGGAAGTGGGAGGGGAACTGTTGCATTGTGGGAAATCGCAGTTAGTGTCATGAGAAAAAGTGTTTGTGAGCTGCTGTATGGAAAGTGAATTTTCTCTGTGAACTTTTTCCAAAATCACAATTAAAAAAAAAAAGGGGGCAAATATAGTGTAGAGACTCTTTGGACTATAAAATTCTTGGATCTTTTGTTATAATTTTATGGTGCCATCTAGTTAGCTTTGATTCACAGCAACCCTATGTACAACAGAACAAAACACTGCCTGGTCCTGCACCATCCTCACAATCATTACTATGTTTAAGTTCAAAGTTACAGCCACTATGTCAATCCATCTCATTGAAAATCCTTCTCATTTTTACTGACTCTCTACTTTTCCAAGCATAATGTCCTTCTCTAGGTACATGCCCTCCTGGTACCATTATAGAAATATTTGAGACAAAGTCTTGCCATCCTTGCTTCTGAAAAGCATTGTGCTATGTTTTTTCCAAGACAGATTTATTCATTCTTTCGGTAGGCCATGGTATATTTAATATGCTATTGCCATCATCCTAATTTAAAAGTATCTGTTTGCTGAAACATTTCAGTTGGTAGTCTATCAATTCCTGGAGACTTTTTTTGTCAATGCTTCAGTGCAGCTTGGACTTCTTCCTTCAATACTGTCTGTTTTTGATCATATGCTGCTTCCCAAAATGGGTGAATGTAGACCAACTCTTTTTGGTATATCAACTCTGTATATTCCTTTCATCTTCTTTTGATGCTTCCCACTTTGTTCAATATTTTACCCATAAAATCTTTCAATATTGCAACTCGAGGCTATATTTTTTTCTTCAGTTCTTTCAGCTTGAGAAATGCCTAGTGTGTTCTTCCCTTTTGGTTTCCTAACTCCAGATCTTTGCATATTTAATTATAATACTTTACTCTGCCTCCTTGAGCCCCCTTTTGAAATCTATTCAGCTGTTTTACTTCATCATTTCTTCCATTCATTTTAGCTATTTTATGTTCAAAAGCAAGTTTCAGATTTCAGAGTCTCTTCTGACACCCATTTTGGTCTATTCTTTCTTTTGTTTTTAATGGCCTTTTACTTTCTTCATATTTGATATCACACCACAAGTCATCTGATCTTCATTCATTAGTGATCAATGCATCAAATCTATTCTCCAGATAGTTTCTAAATTCAGGTGGCAAATACTTAAGGTTGTACTTGGCTCTCATGAACATGTTTTCATTTTCTTCAGTGTGAACTTGAATTTACATATGAGCCACAGTCTGCTGCTGCCTTTTTCTTACTGATGATAAAGTTTCTCCATCGTCTCTTTCCATAGATGTGGTTGATTTGATTCCTGTGTATTCCCCCTGGCAAGATCTATGTGTATAGTCACTGTTTGTGCTGTTTTAAAAAAAGTATTTTCAATGAATAAATTGTTAGTCTTGCAAAAGTCTATCATATGCCATCTGGCATCATTTCTATCACTAAGACCATTATTTCCGAACTATGGATACTTTTTCTTTGTTTCCAACTTTCACATTCCAATCACCAGTAATTATCTGTTTACCTTGATTTCATGTTTGATCAATTTCAGACTGTAGAAGTTGGTCATAATCTTCCATTTCATCTTTGGCATTAATGGTTGGTGCATAAATTTGAATAATATTCATATTTACTGGTCTTCCAGGTAGGTATATTAATCACTGGTACCATTTACTTCAGGTTAGATCTTGAAATGTCATTTTTGATGATGAATGCAATGCAATTCCCCTTAAATTTGTCATTGCTGACATAGTAGACCATATGATTGTCTGATCTAAAATGGCCAGTATTAGTCCATTTCAGCTCACTAATGCCTAGGATATCAAGCTTTATGTGTTTCATTTGATATAGTATTTTTATTTTATCACCCCATATTATGTTTTACAACTCCTGATTTTCCTAGAGTCATACTTCGAAAAATCCAAGGTACTTTATTCTTTTTAGACACATTGTAAATGGTAATGTTTCCTCAATTTCCTTTTCTACTCACTCATTGCTAAAGTCATTTATTAAGTCTAATAGCTTTATTGGGAGTTCTGGTAGCATAGTGGCTAAGACACTTGCCTGCTAACCAGACCGCTGGCGGTTCAAACCCACCAGCCACTCCTCGGAAGGAAGGTTGGGCAATCCTACTTCCGTAGTGATACTGCCTCAGAAACCCAAGGAGGGGTCACTATGAGTTGGGCCGATATGCAGACGATACAACTTTGCTTGCTGAAAGTGAGGATGACCTAAGGCACCTACTGATGAAGGTTGAAGAATACAGTCTGCAGTATGGATTACATACATAAAGAAAACAAAAATCCTCACAACTGGACCAATGACCAGCATCACAATAAATGGAGAGAAGATTGAGGTTGTCAAGGAATTCATGTTACTTGGTTCTACAATCGATGCCAACGGAAGCAGCAGTCAGGACATTAGACGTCGTGTAGCATTGGGGAAGTCAACTGCGAAGGAACTGTTTCAAGTGCTGAGGAGCAAGGATATCTCCTTGAGGACTAAGGTGCGCCTGACACAAGCCATGATATTTCCAATTGCCTGGTATGCATGTGAGAGCTGGACAATGAATAAGGAAGACCGAAGAAGAGTTGATGCTTTTGAGTTGTGGTGCTGGCGAAGAATGCTGAAAGTACCGTGGACTGCTAAAAGAACTAACAGATCTGTCCTGGAAGAAGTGCAGCCAGAATGCTCCTTGGAAGCAAGAATGGCCAGACTTCATCTCACCTATTTTGGTCATGTTGTCAGAAGGGACCATTCCCTGGAGAAGGATGTCATGCTTGGTAGGGTGGAGGGTCGACGAAAGAGGGGGAGGCCTTCAGGGAGATGGACTGATACAGTGGCTGTGATGATGGGCTCAAGTATAGCAGGGATTGTGGGGCTGGCGCGGGATTGGGCAGTGTTTCGTTCTGCTGTGCATGGGGTCGCTATGCGTCAGAAACGACTCGACGGCACTTAACAACAACAACAACAATAGCTTTATTGTGGATTCTTCAAGGTTTTCTATGTAGAGGATCATGCTATCTGTGGAAAGGTATCATTTTACTTCCTCCTTTCCAATTGGATAGCTTTTATTTATTTATTATTTTTCTACCCTAAATACTCTGGCTAGGAGTTCTAGAATGATGTTGAATAGCAGGGCTAAGACAGGGCACTCCTGTCTTGTTACTGATTTTAATGCTCCATTGAATATGATGTTAGCTCTGTGTTTTTCATAAATGCACTTTATTATGTTAAAGAATTTCCCTTGTTGTCTTATCTTACTAAGTGCTTTTATCATGAAAGGGTGTTGAATTTTGTCAAGTGTCTTTCCCACATCTATTAAGATGATCATGCAATTATTTTACTTTGTTCTGATGATGCAGGGCATTACACTTATTGATTTTTTATGTTGAACCACTCCATCCCATTCCTGGGATAAATCCCAGTTGATTGTTGTGTGTAATTCTTTTAATATTGTTTTGGACTCAGTTTACTAGTAATTTGTTGAGCATTTTGCATCTACATTCATTCTGTAGTTTCCTTGTGGTATTTTCGTCTGGCTTTGGTATAAGGGTAATGCTCACTTCACAAAATGACTTAGGAAGTGTTCACTCCTCCTCTATTTTATAGAAAAATTTAATTAGGATTGGGGTCACTTCTTCCACAAATGTGTGGTAGAAGTCACCAGTGAAGCCATCCGTTCTGGTTATTTAGTGCTACTCTGACAGGAATATACCACAAATGGGATGGCCTTAACAATCAGGAGTTTATTCTTACAATTTGGAGGTTTTAAGTCCAGGTTCAAAGTGCCAGGCTCTAGGGACTGGGTGAAACTACCCAACCTTGGGCTTCCGTTCTGCCCTTTGCTCCCAGCCCACTGAAGTTGGAGGCTTTTCTTCACTCAGCTGCTGGCTGCTGAGGCTGACAAGCCCAAGGTTGACAAGTAATAAGGCACAGTCCCAATGTTACCAAACCATATGGCAGGCCACTAATTCAAGTGCTTTGAAAGTCCCAAGATCAGCAGAGCATGGCAGGCTGCTGAACAACGATTTGACTACATGCAGGGCTCAAGTGTGCCATAACCTAGAGATTATTCCCAACCTTGCTTCTTATATACAGGAAGCAGGCCATAGCCCTAAGGTAGCTAGCTACTCAGCTGCTCACAGTAGATTCTACCATGGAGTTGATTACCAGTCTCATCATGGGGAATACTACATCCAGCTGCCCAGACACTCAACCAGACCTAACCAAGTTGACACACAAACTTAACTACCACACCATCTGATCTAGGCTTTTCTTTGTCAAGAGGTTTTTGATTACTGATTCAAGCTCTTCACTTACTGGTCTGTAGAGATCCACTAATTCTCCTAGGGTCAGTGTAGGGAGTTTATGTACTTTAAGAAATTTGCCCATTTCCTCTAAGTTATTTAATTTGTTGACATGTAACTGTTCTTAATATCCCTTTATAAACACTTTTATTTCTCTTTGGTCAGTTGTAATGTCTCCTCTTTTGCTTCTATTTTGAGATATTTTAATTTTCTCTTTTCTTTGTAGTTTAGCAAAGGTTTTTTATCTTACTAATCTTTTCAAACAACCCACCCAGGTTTCATTAATTCTCTATTTTTCTATTCTCTATTTACATCTGGGGAGCTCTGGTAGCATAGTGGCTAAGACACTTGCCTGCTCACCAGACCGCTGGCGGTTCAAACCCACCAGCCACTCCTCGGAAGAAAGGTTGGGCAATCCTACTTCCGTAGTGATACTGCCTCGGAAACCCAAGGAGGGGTCGCTATGAGTCGGGGCCGACTCGATGGCACATAACAACAACAACAACAACATTTACATCTGCTCTGATCTTTATTATTTCCTTCTGGTAGTTTAGGGCTTAGTTTGCTCTCTCTTTTCTATTTCCTCAAGTTGTACACATTTTAAGATTTTTTTTTTTTTAAGTGAGACAAATGAGGGTGTTTACATCACATAGTCATGAGCAAAAACTGAATAATCTGCTTTCTTACATCAGTCAGCAGGCCTTCCAGTTCTCTCGTTGTTTCCTATCCACCCCCCCACCCCTATTGCCAATTATTTATTTCTCTAGTAACAAGCTTTTCAGGACCATCACAATTTTACTCCAAAATCTCCTTTCAATGTTTATACAATTAAAGAGCTTCTTATTAAGAAGCTATACTTTTTAGGCGACATTTTAGGCACCATCTTTGTTACTGGATTTTGCCTTCAGGTGACATCAACCTCAATGCTTTTCTAACTAACTTCAATATACACCTTGAGATTAATCCTGAAAAATTCAAATTTTTCCTATATTATTTTTCCTATTACCTTATATTAACATTATATAATTACAATTATAAAATGTTATATAATATTATTTTTCCCATTACATTCACAAAGTTGTTGGGTGTTTTTAAAGAGGGGAGGGATGGGATATTTTCAATTACAAATCCAAATTAAAAGGCTTTAAGCGTGATAAAGGCTCAATTCTACACTGATCTTTGAAAATAATTAGTAATACTTTTCTTTCAAACTTAGAAGAAATTTTTTAAAAAGAATCATTTCCTTCTCTGACACACATGTATTCAACCATTCTTGTCAAAGATCCCTTGGAAAGGTTTTGCTGTAAATTAATAGTAAAACTATCATACTAAGTCAAGTAAACTATAAAAGTCAATTCAATTGTCAATTTAGTGGCTAGACTGCCAGAAATTCAAGTTCAAAAATGCTTTTAAAAGGGTTAAGGACATTTCTCTTCATTTAATTTGAAGCTATGTTCCACATTTCAAATTGAGTATAAACAAATTTAAGTGAGAAAAGGAAGTTCATTTGGTGAAAAAGGCAGAAGTTTCAGAAGTATAATTATTCTGTCATTTTTAAATAAAATAAAATAGAAAATCTACTACAGAGAATAAGAATCATAATTTTTCCATTTGTCTTATACTTGGTTTTGGAGAAGGCCATTCTGTTAAAATAGAAAAGGGGTCAGAGAGGAATAATCCACATCCGTAGTATTTTTTTGTCATGGATAAATGTGATGGCCTTTCTGGGTATGATTAAGTCAGTTGTAGATCACTAAGCCACAAGCACAAGTATGGATTCAATGAAAGGAGATAATTTTAGCACTTCAGTAAGCTTACCAGAATGAGTTCTGCTGTTGAATCCAAACAACATTCCCAGACATGAAAAGTGAGGGGCAGAGATGAGCAAAGCCCTTTTCTCTGAGGTACCAGGTAACTACTGGAGCATTACAGAAAGTTCTATAATTGACAAACCTCCTCTAGACTCAGCAATGCAGGAATGCAACTTAAAGAAAGAGCTGTTACAAAAGATGAATACTATTTATTTTTCACCAAAAAATTTTGACACTAAGTATAAACATGTTTTAATTTATTTGGTATGTATGCATGTGTGTCTTTGTGTGCATGCATGCATGTCATACACACATACACACACACACATATATATATATATACACATGTATATCCATACCCACACACACACAGACACATATAACTTAGACCTAGCTACAAATTTTCAAAAGGAATACAATTTCCCTTAGATCTATATTGTGATTATTCCTTAGTCTAGTATACACTTTTACATTTCATTTAGCAGTAAATAACTGGAGCATAATGCATCCATAAAAGGAAATTATCCTAACAGTTCTAATTATCTTGTAACACTTGCACTTTTTTTTCTTTAAGTGTGGGTATACAAATGCTTGTTTCTTCAAGAAAACAAAAAACAATCATAGACTAAAAAGATGTTCTTTCTAACAATTCATTAGTCCTGTAGAATGTCACTTTTTCAAAAACAAAAAACCTCTGAAATGACAAAATAGGAATAAAAACACAATTTCCAGTCAAAAGATTGCTTAATTACCATAAGTAACCAAATCATTGGTTTGACAAAAGCTTTCTGAAAAAGAAAAAGAAAGAAAAACCTATAAACTTAACTTTGAAATAATATTTTTTAAAATTTCCCTAAATCCATGGTAATATAATTGTTTTCTCTAAATAATGGTCTCATATTAATTTCTTATATTCTAAAAGCATCACAATGAGTTACTGAAATCTCATTAAATAATACAGACCTAAATGAAATACTGTTCTTCTTATACTACCTGTATTAGATAAAAGGAAAAAGTGGAAAGGGCACTAAAAACTTTAATTTTTTTCATTTTACCTTGAAGTTTTTATTTGTGAAGAAATTTAGAATTTCAGGATGGCATGTTTAGATATAATTTTCACTAATGGATGTAAAAGGACTCTGTTCCTAACATACTCTTCTCTTGAAAGGCTTACATTTTTAATGCTAAGAAGTATAATCTCTGTAAGTGGAGTAATAAAACTCCTACAGTTTGATATTTTTGAAGCTACATGAAATCTTTTAGGAGCCCAAGTGGATTTTTTTCCCTAAAATGAATACTTGGCCATTTCAACTAGTACCTGTTATCCTGAGCTAAGGACATTTTTCCATCAGAGTGGCTAACAAGGAAGGATGGCTCGGGAGACAGGATTTCCTGAAATGAGAGGATAAAAATCTAGGAATTTGGTTGCTACACACTGAAAAGTACTGCTATTTATACTATTTTAATATCACTTTCTAAAGGTTCATATGCTGTCTAAAATAGAACTAGTCCTCAGAAATATGTTATACCCTGAGAACAGCTGATACTGAGATAAAATACTCACTCCAATAAAGTCCTAGTGTGGCTCCTCCCCACTCCTACACAGATACACTGAATGGACAGGTGCCAGATGGTATGGCCTTTTGGTATTACTCCTAGTTCCCAAGCCTCAAGGAGCAGTTCAGTGGTCTAGTTCTTTTCTATACTTCCTGACAGTACACACTCTGAGTAAAACAAAAAAAACATGCGTATATTTGAGAGACACAAACAGTCAATGAACCACGATTATCTTTGTTAAGAAACATTTCTAAATATGACCGGGGTGCTCAGTCATAGAACAAAGACAATACAATTAGAAGGCCGTGGAATGCCAGAGAGACACCTCAATAGAAGCAAAGTTACCATCCCACAGAAAGTCTCGGTAACTAGTCAATCTATAACAGAAATGGATACATCCTTTAGAGTTTCAGGAAGTAAAATAGTCATTTCTAAAATGACTCTTAACTTTGAAATAAAAGCAGATGTACTGTTTCCCTGAGTTGTATGGGATCAATAAAGACAATGATGTGTCTCAAAAATAAACTACCAGAGATCTAAACACTATTTTGAAAGAAGTAAGCCAGTAAGCAGCACAGGCTACTGTCTAAGTTACCTCCAGTTGTGCCACCCCCTGTGTAACTGTTATCACAAAGTCACTGGAGAGCATCCAGAAACAAAGAAAAGGAAGACACAGCAACAACCAACTATGGTTTTCTTCACTAAGGAAGGAGGGGGTGAAATAAGAGAAGGAAAAAATGCACAAGATAACACTGTATTTCATACCTACTCCTATGCCTGTAAGTTAGTCATTTAAAAGTATATCTATTCCCATACTTTTAGTTGTATATATAAATAAGCCAAAGACGATTTCTGTATTGTTGTTGTTGTTATGTGCCGTCGAGTCAGACCCGACTCATAGCGACCCCTCCTTGGGTTTCCGAGGCAGTATCACTACGGAAGTAGGATTGCCCAACCTTCCTTCCGAGGAGTGGCTGGTGGGTTTGAACCACCAGGCTTCTGGTTAGCAGTCAAGTGCCTTAGCCACTATGCTACCAGAGCTCCCATATTGGCCCCAAATTGTGTACTTCTTCATAAAAGTTTGGGCCCATAGCCCAAAAAGCTTACCTATGCCAAATTAAACGTTTACATATAAAATTGCTGGAAAAATAATTCAAAGAAACTGATATTTAGCCACTTACAGACTGCTTGCTTTGTATATCTCATGAAACTATCCCTCAAATCTGATAGCCATGTTGTTATTGTTAGGTGCCAATGAGTCGGTTTTGACACAGAGTGACACTATGTAGAACAGAATGAAACACTGTCCAGTCCTATACCATCCTCACAACTGTTGCTACGTTTCAGCCCACTGTTGAAGCCACCGTTTCAATCCATCTTGTTCAGGGCCTTCCCCTATTTTCCTGACCCTCTACTTTATCAAGCATAATGCCTTTCTCCATGGACTGGTCCCTCCAGATAACATGTCCAAAGTACATGACAGGACGTCCCACCATCCTGACTTCTAAGGAGCATGCTCTGGCTGTACTTCTTCCAAAACATATTTATTTATTCTTTTGGAAGTTCATAATATGTTTAATATTACCAACACTATTATTTCAAAAGGATCAATTCTTTGGTCTTCTTCAGTCCTTGTCCAGCTTTCAGATGCTTAGAAGGTGAGTGAAAATACCATGACCTAGGTCAGTTGCACTTTATTCCTCAAAGTGACATCTTTGTTTCACAACACTTTAAAGAGGTCTTTTGCAGGAGTCTGCCCAATGCAATACATTGTCTGACTTGTTGACTGTTGCTTCTATGGGTATAGATTATGAATCCAAGTAAAATGAAATCCTTAAAAACTTCAATCTTTTATCCATTTATCATGATGTTGCTTATTGGTCCAATTTGGAGGATTTTTGTTTTCTTTATTTAGAAGTGTAACACATACTGAAAGTTGTAGTCCCGATGTTCATCAATAAGTGCTTTAAGTCCTCTTTCAGCAATTAAGGTTTGTCATTTGTATACTGCAGGGTGTTAATGAGTCCTCCCCCAAATGAGATGCCATATTCTTTTTCATATAGTCCAGCTTCTCAGATTATTTGCTCAGGATATAGATTGAGTAAGTAAGGTAAAAGGATACAACCCTGAAGCACACCTTTCTTGATTTTAAACCATGCAGTATCTTCTTGTTCTTTTCAAACAATATTGTCACATGTGTTCAATGTGTAGGTTCTACATTAGCACAAATAAGTGTTTTGGAATTCCCATTCTTTGCAATGCTAGCCTAAGTTGTTATGACACGCACAGTCGCATGCCTTTGCATAATCAATAAAACACAGGCAAACATGTTTGAAGTACTCTACACTTTCATCGGAGATCCATCTGGCATCAGCAATGATATTCCTCATTCCATATCTTCTGAATCCAGCTAGAATTTCTGACAGTTCCCTGTTGATTTACTACTGCAACCATGTTTGAATTATCTTAAGTAAAATTTTACTTGCATATGATATTGATCAACAATGTCTACATACAATTAGATCACCTTTCTTTGGAATAGGCACATATATGGACCTCAGTTGGTTGGCCAGGTAGTTATCTTCCAAATTTCTTGGCATAGACAAATGAACACTTTCAATATTGCATCCATTTGTTGAAGCATTCCAATTGGTATTCCATCAATTCCTGGAGCGTTGTTTTTCACCAATGCATTATGTATACCTTGGACTTCTTCCTTCAGAACCATTGATTCTTGATCATATGGTACCTCTTGAAATGGTTGTAATGTTGACCAGTTCTTTTTGCCATAGTGACTCTGTGTATTATTTCTATTTTCTTTTGATGTTTCCTGTGTCATTCAATATATTGACCATAGAATCCTCCAATATTAAAAGTCCAGCTTGAATTTTCCTCAGTTTTCCAGCTTGAGGAATCCCAAACATGTTCTTCACTTATGATGTTTTAACACCAGATCTTTGCACATTTCATTATAATACTTGACTTTGTTTTCTTGAGTTGCCTTTTAAAATGTTCTGTTCAGCTCTTTTACTTCATCATTTCTTCCAGTCATTTTAGCAACTCTATGATTAAAAGCAAGTTTCAGAGTCTCTTCTGACGTTCATTTTGATTTTTTCTTTCTTTCCTGTCTTTTTAATGATCTTTTTCTTTCTTTATGGGTTATGTCCTTGATGTCATCCCACAACTCATATGCTCTTTGGTCTTCAGTGTTCAGGTGATCAATCCATTCTTGAGATGGTATCTCAGTTAAAGTAGGATCTAATCAAAGTAAAGCATATGACTGCTAACCAAAAGGTGAGCTGTTTGAAGCCACCCTCTGCTCTGTGGGAGAAAGATGAGGCAGTTTGCCTCCGTATAGATTTACAGCCTTGGAAATGCTAGAGCATTTCTATTCTGACGTAATGGGTCACTATGAGTCGAAAATGGGTCAACAGCAGTGTGTTGAGTTTGTTTGAATAGTTCAGGTTGTACTTTGGCTCTTTTTTTAATTGTCTTCAACTTCAGCCTGAACTTACACAGGAAAAGTTATGGTCTGTCCATAGCCAGCCTCTGGCCTTGTTCTAACTAATGACATTGAGCTTTTCCATCATCTCTTCTACAGGTGCAGTTGATTTGCTTACTGTGTTTTTCCATTTGGCATGGTCCACGTGTATATTCATTGTTTATGTTATTGACAAAAGGTATTTCCTTCTAACTATAAATAAGATCAAGCCCTGTAATTATAAGAACTTCAAGCTGCTTCTCCCCTTTGGAACTCTCTTACTGAGAATATCCACCTTGCTGACAAGAGACAGTACTTAGATATACACAATCCCCAGTTCTTTACCTCCTCCAGGAATTTCCTTCCCCTCTTCCCCTATGGTGACTTCTTGGGGCACTTGTCACCGGACAGCCTCCTGCTGGGGGTAACAGCTCTCTGCATGCAAGCTGTCAATATGTTGGCCCCAACATATAACTTGTGCTACACTGTTATCTCATGGTTATATGTTTTCCCTTTATCAGCCCCAAGCTCTCGATACCATTGCTGAGTGTTTTTAAGATGTTGTTGTTGTTGTTATGTGTCATGGAGTCAGCCCCGACTCATAGCGACCCCTCCTTGTTTTTCCAAGGCAGTATCACTACAGAAGTAGGATTGCCCAACCTTCCTTCTGAGGAGTGGCTGGTGGGTTTTAACCACCAGCCTTCTGGTTAGTAGTCAAGTGCCTTAGGCACTATGCTACCAGAGCTCCTAAGTGTTTTTAAGATACTACTAACAAATTTATAGTTCTTTTTTTAAAGGTGAAGAAGGTATTCTTTCTAAAACCAACAGTAAACATAGCATTAACTGGTTAGTTGTACTATAAACATGTTACTTTAACATTTGTTCTTACAGTTGAGGTGATTAGTAAGCACAAATTTGTACATTACCTTTGATAATTTTCTTGAATAATTATTTAGTATATACAGCTATAAAGAGTGTACTTCTAGAGGCGGGGCAAGATGG